>NC_137825.1:14003970-14101470 GCF_963921795.1 Nannobrachium achirus | reverse complement strand
GGATGTATTTGAGCCGCGGACCCCCATCTCGAAATATGTTGTTCCGGGGACCACCCAGAAGCAAATATTTGAGTTACAAATGTTCGCTTTTAAAAAGATATATTCAACAAACAAAAGAAATACAAGATTTCTCAAAAATAGCAGATCTACAATTGTATATCTGCTATTTTCCAATATAGTTAATAGTTACATGAAATAATTCTAGGCATAAATGGTTTATTATGTAGATTGTGGCAGATATACAGTAGTTATTATGTACATTGTGATGTGTGGGATAAAAGCCTGAGGGTTTACAGGGTGTTGTGCTTTGTAAGCATCCTGGAATGATCCTATATAGTCCGGGAAAAATGGGGGTGAACGTGGATTCGCCTGTAAAAGTTTTTTTCTCAACTGATTCTTGTAGCTTGGGGTCACCTCTTAAGGATTCAAGAGGATGACCAGTGATATCCATTGAGCATTTTTTATTATTAACCCCTTAATGCCTGAAACATGGGCTCCCATTGACTTTCTATACAGGAGGAAAATACCCAGAAAAAGATTATTTTTCGGGGTATTTAAGGAGGATCTGAGGGGTCTAACTAGGGGTTTGTCATGATGCTGAATCCATTGCAGGCATTTGTTTTGCACAAAAAACATTCTGTGGGCTAAAAATAGCCTCAGAAAACAATACACGTATGGGTGAGTATTCATGTTAGTCGGAGGCCTTAGGGTTTTTTTTCTCGTGCTAATCAGTCTAAAAGTGCAAAGTTTTGCACAGATGTAGCTCTGGGCATGCTCTAATGATTTAGCTAGGTCGGCGACCTTCGGGGTCACCACAACACCCACAAAACTCTGAAAAGTGATGACTCATCACTTTTCATCACTAAAGTCGATGGGAGCCCAACTTGATTTGGCCGCTGTGGCGACCCCGAATGTCGCAGACTCGGGCGCCCTAGCTGAATCATTAGAGCAAGCCCTGAGCTACATCTGTGCAAAATTTTGCACTTTTAGACTGATTAGCACGAGAAAAAAAACCCTAAGGCCTCCGACTAACATGAATACTCACCCATACGTGTATTGTTTTCTGAGGCTATTTCTAGCCCACTGAATGTTTTTTGTGCAAAACAAATGCCTGCAATGGATTCAGCATCATGACAAACCCCTAGTTAGACCCCTCAGATCCTCCTTAAATACCCCGAAAAATATTCTTTTTCTGGGTATTTTCCTCCTGTATAGAAAGTCAATGGGAGCCCATGTTTCAGGCATTAAGGGGTTAATAATAAAAAATGCTCAATGGATATCACTGGTCATCCTCTTGAATCCTTAAGAGGTGACCCCAAGCTACAAGAATCAGTTGAGAAAAAAACTTTTACCGACGAAACCACGTTCAGCCAAAAATCACCGTTTTTTTCCCGGACTAATAGGTTGTATTGTTGCCTGAGTGCAAGTCTCTAATAATGAGAAGGAATGTAGTTTCAGCTATTCTACAGTCTGGCTATCAATCACACTTTAAACCCATTAAAACCTGGAAAGGGTTTTTAGACTTGTTTGGCTATTAAAAAATAGCAGACATACAAGCGATCACTTATAGTGCCACGCTATGACCTTGTAGATCTGATATTTTAGATAAAAAATGCACATGAACATTTTTTATGCATATATTTTTTAAAGCAAACATTTTGAACTCCAATCTTTGCTTCTGGGGGGTCCTTAGAATAAATTATTTGGAGATTGGTTTCGGTGTCCAAATACATATCATTTTGGGGGGTCCTTGACATGAAAAAGTTTGAGAACCACTGATATACAGTATAGCAACGTAGTTTTTTTTTCTTTTTTTTTTTTTTCAGAAAACTGTTCAGAAGACATTTTTGGAATCGGGCCTCATGTCTTAATGGAACTAAGTACATTTACTGTAGTACTGTAGGTATTTGTACTTTACTTGAGTATGTCCAATTTCCAATACTAGGCCCTATTACTTCTACTCCACTACATTTCAGAGGTAAATATTGTACTTTTACTCACGCCATGGAGACTTGTGCTCAATAATATAAGACAATAATTTGATTACAATAAATTTACCCCCTTGATTCCCAAATGCATTTGGGTCCCCATCTGGAATCAATGGGGGTTAATTTACTATAATATTTTTTTTGTTTTAGGAATGCGACAAATACAAAAAGAATATTTAACTCAAGTCTGCTTATTGTTTTGATGTATTACCTTACTTATTGTATATTGCTCTGGATTAAGAGCATCTGCTTAACTCTTACTGTGCCAATCCCGAACTAGTTCGGCTTTATTTGGACCTTATCAGGGTGCCGATCCCGAACTAGTTCGGCTTTTAAAAAAAAAAAAAAAAAAAAGTAAAAAAAAATATATAAATAAATTCGAGCCGGGCCGAGTACTTTTTCCACCACTGACCCCACCCACATGGGGCGGGGCCTGGGGGACTGCAACTAACTGACAGGACATCTGACCAGTAATAGCTTGGGGTCACACTGGGTTGTCATAGCCACTCCTCCCTCTCGGTGCTGTCATGCAGTGTTGATTTTGACAGCCAAATTTAGATTTAGTTTTAGTCATAGTCTTTTGAATAGAATTCAAAATAATATATTCGATATAATTTTAGTCATCTGAAAAGATTTAGTATAGTTTTAGTCGACTAAATATCATACGATTTTGGTCAACTAAATCTACAGTTGATTGTGTCGACAAAAAAGTATTTCGGTGGGCCTTGATGGAGTCGTAATGGCAGATTTTTACACTTGGTTGCGTGTTGGAAATAGCCGATCTATTTTCAGAACGCAACACCCAAGCACAACCAAACATAGAATGACTTGTTTTTTAGTTCTACAGGATATCTTCTCCATTGTCCCTCCCAAACATTTTAGTCTGTTTCTTTTATAAAGTTAGGGAGTCGACAAACATTTTTAGTCATAGTTTTAGTCGACAAAATCAACGCTGCAGTCATGTAAATAAATGTCTTGTGTCTTGATAGTTTTGGAGACGGGGTCACCTTGCATGCATACAGGAAGCTGGTTGGACATCTCTGTTCAATTCAAAGAACGATTCATCACAGCTTGACTATAACTTGACTATGCTTATAGATACCTTGTGAAGTGAAGTTTTGAAGCGGCACGTGATCTGTACATACCGAACAGACGGCACCGAACCGCACCGAAAGTAGTACTTGTGCGCCTTGTGAGTCCACAAGCTTAAGTTGGCACCTCGACAGAGCGCAGTCTATAGTTATTACTATGGTTTTCATTATGAGAGCCTAAAAGGTTTCACGACATCAAAGTTAAATCATTTTGATTTATTTTTAGGTTTTCTGTCCACGGACGTGCTTGGCTGTCCGCGCGACCACTTTGCATTGCCTTAGGGTTGATGTCGATACAGTTCCCAATATATACCAGGCCGTGATGACCACGAACCTTTGATGTGTAGTAAGTATCAAAGTAGAGAGCTTTAACCGTGCCCTTTTCAACACACCACTGGTTCATTCTGTGGCACACAGCGCGCGCACACACACACACACACACACACACACACACACACACACACACACACACACACACACACACACACACACACACACACACACACACACACACACACACACACACACACACACACACACACACACACACACACACACACACACACACACACACACCCCAGGTGAGTTTCTCTCTCGCATTCGCATTCCCAAGAATTTGAACTGGCTGACCCTCTCTCTCTCTCTCTCTCTCTCTCTCTCTCTCTCTCTCTCTCTCTCTCTCCCTCTCCCTCTCTCTCTCTCTCTCTCTCTCTCTCTGCCACAGCTCTGAAGTCAAGAGGATGCGTGGTGAGGATCAGTGGACAGGGTCAGCCGAGAGGGTCAGCCGAGAGGGTCGGTCCAAAGGGTCAGTGGGGAGAGGGTTAGTTGAGATTCGAGAGGGTCAGTGAGTTGTAGATCGTCACTGTCGGGCAAAAAAAAAATCGTATCTCCAAGTTTAAAATGTGTATGTTTTTTTGCAAAGTAAAGCTCTGCTTCATCATACAAGGCTGTCACACAAAACTAGTGAAAATAGCAGATCTACAAGCACACAACGCCTCGCATCGTGAGGCGTTGTGTGCTTGTAGATCGGCTATTTTCACTATTTTAAAATTGAAAAATACAAAACGAAAAACTGTTTTGGACATACAAGGTTTCCACCCGACAACAACGAGATGTAGCCGCTGGTGTGCTGCTCTCTGCATCTGTGCAGGGGTGTCGCACCAAATTCTGGGCCCTGGGTACAAGGATTCACTGCGAGCCCCCCATGAATGTTCTTCATAGGGAGATCTGTGGAGCTCCCTATGGTCTGCTATTTCTGCTATTTCTTTTAAAGTTGTGAAAATGTGTGCAAGTCTTTGAATATTTCAAATCTTAAAAAAACAAACAAAAAAAAACACACGTTTCTGTGTCAGTGGTGCTCCTTTTCATGTGAAGGACCCCCAAAAGTATATGTACCGCTATTTGGCCATGGACCCCATCTCAAAATATTTAGTTCTAGGTCCACCCAGAAGCAAAATGTGAGTTACAAATGTTCGCTTAAAAAATACATACATTCAAAGATTTTGCACATATTTTCACGACTTTTCAAAAATAGCAGATCTACAAGCTCGCAGCGCGGCACTTGGTGCCACGCTGTGAGCTTGTAGGCCTATATCTGCTATTTATGTCCCAAAAACGTTTTTCAAAAGGTTTGAGGCTAAATTACCACTCCTGAATAGAGAGCCTCTCTCATTTTTGAATGGCTCTCAGAGCATTTCAGCTGCAGTACCACCTTTGGCCTGAACTGCGCCACCCCCCCAAAATCCTTTTGAAAAAAAAAAATATATATATATATTTTTTTTATGATGACGTCACAATCGGCAGCAAATCTGGATAGCCTGTTTTGAGAACCCGTGGGATACTTTTAACCTTCGCCTTCTCAAAACCAGAGAAAGACACAACAGTCAGAAATGGGACTTTGTGAGGATAGAAGGTGCTAGTGGGACCCCAAAAAAAGGTTTTAAAATAGGAAAAGTGAAATTTCATGGTGTATCACCTTTAACCAGAGATGGGAAGTAAACGAAGTACAAATACTTCGTTACTGTAACGAAGTACATTTTTCAGTACTTTGTACTTTACTGAGTATTTATTTTTCAGAGTACTTTTTACTTTTATCCGTTACATTTTAACACAAGTATCTATACTTTTACTCCGCTACATTTTCAAAACATGCTCGCTACTTTGGTTTTAAATTAATGTTGCGCCGCTGCGGCAGATGAAACGAAACAATAAAATACTCAAGTAGAAATACCAGTACGCATTGACGTAAGCGTCGCTTCAGGGAACAGCTGCATGTTATGCTATGTTCAGTGGTAAGACGGTGGTGCGCATCGAAAATAGCAGATCTACAAGCTCACAGCGCGGCTAACCGCAACGCATTGTGAATTTGTGAGTCTGCTGACACCATTTCCGCATGTAACGTCTCACAGCCAATCAATGACTTTTATTTCCGCATCCCTCTCTGTGATTGGATGGGATACATTACTGCCCGGCTGCGGCTGTTTGTTTTTACTCTCAACGTGGAGAGAAAGTTGGATGAAAACAGTGATCATTTATTAAGTTTCTGTTGGGAAATAAAAGCTAATAATCTGATTTAGGAACGCTGTATCTGCCTTTGATTACAATGGTAGCACTGATAAGTTTAACACCAACAAATAGGTTCAGTGGCGATTTATGGAATATTTACAATCTGAAAAGAAAACTGCACACACAGAAGGACTGGAGATATGTACACACGCTGTTTCTACAAAGGTAAGCAAAAGGCAGTCCTTATAAAGTGGCTTGTTTAAGCCATTGGTTCTCAAAGTGGGGTCCGGGGACCTACAGGCGTCCTTGAGGGAGTTCCAACCCAGGGGGTCCCCAGCTAAATGATAGTTAGGAACCAAATGGACCCTTATGGGTCTGTCGAGTGTACACAATTGAAATGCACCCCCATGCAGCTAAATGCTAGTTTGGAAACAATTCAACAAATGGACCATGGGTCTGTAACTCTCACAGTGTACACTCTCCCAGAGTTAAATTAACATTGATTCTACCCAATAAATGGGGTTCCGTAGCCTAATGCATGTCAAACTGGGGGTCCTTGGAATTAAAATGGTTGAGAATCACTGCTAGAGCAGTGATGCATGGTGGTCCATGTGCTAATATGTGTC
The DNA here is from genome assembly GCF_963921795.1 of Nannobrachium achirus. Classification (NCBI taxonomy): domain Eukaryota; kingdom Metazoa; phylum Chordata; class Actinopteri; order Myctophiformes; family Myctophidae; genus Nannobrachium; species Nannobrachium achirus. The sequence continues at coordinate 14,095,260 of NC_137825.1, read as the reverse complement.
ATTTTGGGGGTCCTTGACTTGAAAAAGTGGTGTAACTGGGCGCTGGTGCTTCGCTTGTTTAACCTTGGATCAAGACAGTCTTGTATCGAGGCTGGCTATGGATTGTTATGAGTAAAACATGATTTTATTTATTTTTTGATGGGAGAACGGATGCTGGTCGTTCTCAGCAAGAGTATGACAGTGACAGAGGTTGGTTGTTTGCATTGAGAGGCGGCCGACGTCACAAGTGAATGCTTGAAATCAACAATACATCTATTTCTTATATATGCCAACAGTACAGTACAGTATATGTACATTATACATGTGGCCATTGCTTAGAAAGTACCAGTCATATGGATATAAAGCTATTAAGTAGTTTTTCTTTATTTTGTTTGTAGGAATACTTTTGCCTTCTGTGTGTAGGCCTACTGTGCCCGTCTATGAATAGGATGGGGAAGGTGTACACTACTGCATTTTAACATCATATGGTGGTACTTGGAGAGACAAATATTTTCTGAGTGGTACTGGTAAGGTATCAGGTTGAGAACCTGATCTAACTTATTCTATTTTCTGAACATGCAGTAGTTTGTGTGAATTACAGTATGTGTACAAGTGGACTATTGTGTTATCCAGTATGTGAATCTTTAAAATTAGATATTTGATATGATAAAACGGTTAACAGTCATCATAAATCGAGTAACTGAAAGTAACTAGTAGCACCCCAACATGCTACTATAATAGATATAAGCACTCGTTTGTTCCTCTGTCAATCAAAATGCTAAATGATAGACACATAACTAATTGAGGAGAGGCTCTATGGGTTGTATGTGTATTTTTTTTTGTTTCTTTTTTGTTTTTGTTTTTTCTGTTAAGTGTTTATATGTATGCAGCTGTGACTCTGTCTCCAAGACAAATTTCTCCCCTGGGAGACAAATAAAATTGAACCTTGAACCTTGAACCTACTTTTTAAATTGCAGTAATCGGATTACGTTACTGACTACAATTTTTTGGGATCGTGGGATATGTATATGTATTTTTTATATAAGTGGTACTCAGTCTAAAAAGGTAGAAAACCTTTGCTGTATTTAGATTTCACATCATAGTTAGGAAACCAATCCTGGGCCAGTTTTAAGACGTGTGTTTGGTGGGAATCTTTTAAGTTTAATATCCTTCAAATTCTATTGGCTTTGCACAGAAACATACGGTAAAAATACTTTTACTTTTACTTTAAAAGTACTTTTCAAAGCCTGTACTTTTTACTTTTTACTTGAGTAATTATTTGAATTGAGTACTTTTACTTTTACCGAAGTCGTTTTTTTCACAAGTACTTTTACTTAAGTACAGAATGCGAGTACTTTTCCCATCTCTGCCTTTAACACAACAGACTTTCACACCAAGCTCAGGAGCTTGGTGTGAAAGTCTGTTGTGTTGAACACTGAGCTGTAGCATATGAAACACATTCTCACACAGGCAGGAGAGGGCAGTGGGTGATGTTGTGACTATGGCGTCATCTATGGATCTGCTTGCGCTTTGCAAATTCCCCAGTGGGGAGGGGTGGGAGGGTGGCAAAAAAGCCCACCGCTGACATACTGACACACAGAGCCCACCACCACATCTGTGAGAATACTCTGAGGTGGTTTTAGGGGCTGGGGTGAGGGGGGGTGAGGGAGGTGGGCACTTGTTTTGACTGGAAAGCACTGTGAATCAAAACTCCTGTTGTTTTTAAAGGACAACTTTGTTTTGTTTTTTAGATTGTGATTAGGGAAAAGTAAAGATGAGTGTTAAAATGTTTTCATTTACTTATTCCTATTGTTTTAGCAATTGTAATGACTTTGATTTCAGTGTGCAAGTGCCTAAGTGTGTCTTTTTAGACACAATAAGCCGTCAATTTCTTTATTACTATTGACAGTAACACTACTAGCCCCCATAAGTCACATCTGCCCATGAAAGATTGTGGTGCATCTTGGGAATGGGCTTATTGGGCCTAAAAATACATATTTAGCCACTTGTACGCATGCCCCCAACCATTGAAATCAACGTAATTAAAATCACAAAACACTTTAACACTCATCTTTTCTTTTCTCTAATTACAATCTAAAATATGAACCCTTGTTGTAAAAAAACAAAGTTGTCCTTCAAGCGTGCTATACAAATAAAGGTGACTTTACTTGACTCAACTTAACAAAGAATGGTTTTACATGAATAACTTTTTTACAGACAATGAGGCAGGCACGCTGGCATGCAGCGAGACCTCGAGACGTGCAAGCTGTAACTTAGGCCAGCCATTAACCAATACCCACGGTCCCACGCTGCGCAGCAGCTGACGACTGCAGCCTCGCCTCGCATGTCGACAAGCACGCAGCGTGTGTGGACAGAATAAGGTTATCACTCGTTTTGTATCTATTTTTTATGTCCGTTGACATGTTGTACCCGTTCCATCGGTTGTATCCATTTGTCAGAGTACCGGGAGGGCAGCCTCTGACATCAGTACTTAGGTTGTCTGTCACATATTGATGACATCAGGGATTGGCATATATATTATTGACATAAAAGGGTCACAAGCAGACAGGCAGCAGTGTTGATTTCATTGACTCAAACTATGACTGAAAATATTGACAATTTTGTCAACAAATACAAACTAGACTAAAACGTAAGGGAGGGACTAGTGGAGGAGTGATCCAGTAGAACTAAAAGACAAGTCATTTTATGCTTGGTTTGCGCCCGGGCTGCAGCGCTCTGGAAATAGCAGAACGCCTATTTTCAGCACGCAACCAAGTGTAAAATCAGGCATTACGACGCCATCAAGGCCCGACAATTTTTTTTTTTGTAAAATCAAGTGTAGATTTAGTCAACTAAAAATCGTACGATATTTAGTCGACTAAAACTAGACCAAAGCTAAAACTTTTCAGATGACTAAAAAATGTGACTAAAACCAAATTAAATTGTACTCAAAAGACTAAAACTAAATCAAAATCTCCTGTCAAAATCAACACTGACAGACATACAGGTAAGCACACAGGCAGACAGTCAGTCAGTCAGACAGACAGACAGACAGACAGACAGACAGACATATCAGACAGACAGACAGACAGACAGACAGACAGACAGACAGCTGCAGTAACGTGTGGGTTGTATAGATATTTTCTGACCGACTTTCCCACTACGCACAACACTCCCCCGTGTCCTCTGTGACACACACACACACACACACACACACACAAGTCTGAAGTCAGATAGCTACTCGAGACACACAGGGGAACACACTCCCTGCATTTATAGATAAGACACACTCTCTCTCTCTCTCTCTCTCTCTCTCTCTCTCTCTCTCTCTCTCTCTCTCTCTCTCTCTCTCTCTCTCTCTCTCTCTCTCTCTCTCTCTCTCTCTCTCTCTCTCTCTCTCTCTCTCTGTACATTCTGGCAAGGGCACACACACATGAAGACATGTGTGCACTGCTGTAAAGTAATTAAGTACATTATGAAGCGTTTGTGCTTTACTTGAGTGTTTCCAATTTCCAATACTTTTACTTCTACTCCTCATACATCTCAGAGGCAAATATTCTACTTTTACTCCACTACAAATTATTTGGAAACTTCATTTACTCGTTACTTTACAGATAGAAATTATAATATTATAAAACATGCTGTACATTAACCACTTTAGTCCTATTTTATACACACACATAACCGATCTACAAGCTCACAACGCGCCGCATTGCTTGTAGATCTGCTATTTTCAAACATCTCGTACTCTGACTTTTGGTCCTTTACGTATATTTTGATGCCAATACTTTCGTACTTTTAAATTCCAGAACTTTTGCGCGCGTGTGTGCGTGCGCGTGCGTGCGTCTGGGGGAGGGAGGTAGCAGACAGTGTCAGGATCGCAGCAGAAAGAGACATCAGTGTGGACAGAGAATCGATAACACGTCCGCCTAACACCTCATAAATCACACACACATCAATGGAGACATGCACGCACACGCACGCACACACGCACACGCAGGCGCACACACACACACACGGTCTCTGGTATTGTTGTTTCACTGCCTGTTTTAACCCAATAAGACAGCAGTCAGATTCTACAAATGTCTTCTTTTCTTTTTTTCTTATACATTTTTATCCCACCATTTTTCATTTATTTTCCTCCCAGTCATTATACCATCTCAAAATATCTTGTTACAGGCAGGGACCCCCAGAAGCAAAGATTTGAATAGAAAAACTAAAAGTTTACTTTAAACTTTATTTAAAAGATTTGCACAAATTTTCCACAAAGAAATGACGCGCTGTGAGCTTGTAGATCTGCTGTTTTTGAATAGCTCAAAGACATCTAAATTGATGCGGATGCTTTCCCCAGTTTAAATGCGCTGGTGTCTTTGATTTGTGGAGGGGGGGGGGGGGGGGGGGGGGGGGAGGGGGGGGGATGTTTTTATTATGTCCTGGTTGACATTGTTTGCTCCATGCGGCGAGTACATTTCATGCGTTTATTATTTACATAATCATCCAGCCTGTGAATCTGTGTCAACAACTACATTTTTTTGCTTTTATAAAAAACAAATGGAAACTATGAGTTGAATTTCATGGTAAATGTGGAGATGATAATCTGATCACACAAACAGATCGACGCTCTGTCTGTCGCTGCACACTTCAAAGCGAACAGTGTATCGGGACAGCATGGCCCGTGTGATCTCTATGTGTGTGTTTGTGTGTGTGCGTGCATGCGTGTATGTGCGTGCTTATGCGTGTAGCTTGCTCACATTGCTACGCTTATGCGGGACAAATGTAGAATTTGAGAAATATACATTTTGTGGACAATTCAAAAATATATATATAAAAAAAAAAAAACAACAACACGAAAGTGTTTGAAATGTTGAATAATTTCTGGGGTTCCTGGCACAAAACATTTTCAGATGGGGGTCCGTGGCCAGATACATATGATTTTGGTGTCTGTGGTACGAAAAGGTTTGAGAACTACAGATTTAGAAGGAGAAGAACATTTTATGTGGTTGGTTGTGCTCTGGTGTCGCACTTTGTAAATAGCAGATCTACAAGCTCACAATGCGTCACATGTAAAATCTAGCTTGTAGATTGGCTCAGCTTGTAGATCACATACACAACGTGTGCATGCCTGCCGGCGTGCAAGCATGCAATGAAGTAACTAAGTACATTTACTCTAGTACTGTACTGTACTTAAGTACAATGTGATGTGTTTCCAATTTTCTGTACTTTTACTTTTACTCCACGGCATCTCAGAGGCAAATATTGTACTTTTACTCCACTGCAATTATTTGACAACTTGAGTTACTAGTTACTTTGTAGATTTTGATTATTATTGCAAAACATACATTAACCACTTCAACCCTATTGATATTTCGGCCATTTGAAAATAGCCGATCTACGGGGCCCCCCCTGGTTCAGGCGCATACCACTTAGGCATTGCCACATAGGCATTGATGCCTGACGGCGTCGCCGCTTCGATTCCCGATCCGGACGACCTTTGCCGCATGTCACTCCCTGTCTCCCCCCACATTTAGTTTGACTCAATCTATTCCATTGTGAAAATAGCAGATCTACATGCTCACAACGCCTCGCAACAATTTGACCAATGTTTGACCAGAGGTACTAAAAAAGTCTTTAAAGTCCTTAAATTGTCACTTTAGAAATGTTCAGATACCCTCTATACCAGGGGTGTCGAACTCATCTTGGGGTGAGGGCCGCATTGGATGAAAGGCGACTTGATGAGGGCCGAACCAGTCGCGGATCGAATGGCATGCATACTCGCGCACATGTTCGCTCTGTTTTTCTTCCTGTCGTCTCAGCCACTGCTGTAGCTAGCAGTATAGCAGTATATCATTTTACAAATTGTGTTCAGTATTAAGTAAAATAGCTACTTTCATTATTGGTATTACAGTTGCAGTTATAGGTACGAGAGATGCTATTTGTTTAAAGGAGTAGTTCATCCCCAAAATGACTTTTTTTTCTTTGATTACTCACGCCATGGAGAATTGAGTTCAATAATATATTTTTATTTTATTTGTCGCATTACTAAGACAAAAATGTGATAATAGTACACTTCCCCCCATTGATTCCGGATGGGGACCCAAATGCATTTGGGTCCCCATCCGGAATCAATAGGCATGCATTTATTGTAATCAAATTTCTGTTTTAGGAATGAGTCTACATTGGCTCCATGGCATTTTGGGGGTGAACTACTCCTTTAAGAAGTGCCAATAAGAATAAACCATTTGATAATAGAATAATTCAATTCCTGATAGTCTCCAGTACGCTATAATTTGTAAATGGCTAAAAAAAATATTATTGATGCAGGACAATAATTATTTTTATTGTATTTTATAATAAAAAAAATAAAAGTAATGAACAATAATGGCATATTCAGAAAATATCGGAATAATAAAACTTTTACATTTTTATTATTATATTTTTTAAATAAGTTATTTTTTTTAACAACATTAATTTCCATGTCTAATATGTGTAATCTTTGAGTACAGTTCGAATATTGTAGGTATGTTCAGATATTATTCATAGCCAGACCAACCACCCTATTCCTAGCAATGCTGTCATCTTCAAAGAGAGAGAGAGAGCTGGTCACTTAACATTCCAATCAATCAACTCAATCACTGCCAGGTGGGAGAAACCTAGCCTGCAGTGTACAGACATTAGTTAGGTTAATTCTTAAAACAATCATAACTCTTGACAGGAATGGGCTAGAGACTTACTTTTTTTTTCTAAATGCTCAGAAATGTATGCTCTAGCCTGGGGGGCCGGATTGAATCATCTCGCGGGCCGGATTCGGCCCGCGGGCCGTATGTTTGACATCCCTGCTCTATACACTTAAACTTTGTGTTGGCTTGTTTACTGTTGAGAGAGAAATCAATGTTGCACATTAAGTTAATCATCTGGGGACCCAACAAAATAATTTGGAGACCCCCCTGGGGTCAAAATGTGCATTTTGAGCTTTTGTGCATGTGTGCGCGTGTATGCGTGCCCTCTCACCGGGTGGTGCGGCGGATGGCTCTGAAGATGTTGCAGTAGCAGAAGATGATGATGCCCAGGGGGATGAAGAAGACGAAGGTGAACAGCAGCATGGTGTAGGAGCGCACGGCCGGCGTGAACGTCACGTAGTCCCAGGAGCAGGACGTCAGCAGGCCCTCCGGCACGTAGGCACCTGCAAGCACACAGCAGCGACACGCTTAGCATCACACGTAGGCACCTGCAAGCACACAGCAGCGACACGCTCAGCATCACGCGTAGGCACCTGCAAGCACACAGCAGCGACACGCTTAGCATCACACGTATGCACCTGCAAGCACACAGCAGCAACACGCTTAGCATCACACGTAAACGCAGCAGCGACACGCTCAGCATCACAAGTAGGCACCTGCAAGCACACAGCGACACGCTCAGCATCACACGTAGGCACCTGCAAGCACACAGCGACACGCTCAGCATCACACGTACGCACCTGCAAGCACACAGCAGCGACACGCTTAGGATCACACGTAGGCACCTGCAAGCACACAGCGACACGCTTAGCATCACACGTACGCACCTGCAAGCACACAGCAGCGACACGCTTAGCATCACACGTAGGCACCTGCAAGCACACAGCGACACGCTTAGCATCACACATACGCACCTGCAAGCACACAGCAGCGTGTGCTTGCACCTGCAAGCACACGCACGCACGCACACACACACACGCAATTCAGTCAGGAACACTCACCTCAAAGTAGATTTAACTATTTATTGCAACAAATGGAATAACGTTAACCCATTTAGGCCTCTACACAATATGACGCAATATTTTATGCTTTAAATATAAAAAAATAGCAGATATACAAGCTCACAGCGCGGCACCGAGTGCCACGCTGCGAGCTTGTAGATCTGCTATTTTTGAAAAATCGTGAAAATTAGAATTTTGACCCGATTCTATAAGTGTCTTTTGAATCCTTCTCAGTCATCTTTCTAGGTCAGCAATCTGGCCAGCCATCGTCAAAGAAAAGGTCCTTTTCACTTAACTGGAGCTCAGTTAGTCTGTTCTTGAGAGACTACTATGTCAGTGGTTCTCAAACCTTTTCATTTGAAGGACCCCCAAAATTATATTTATTTGGCCACGGACCCCCATCCCAAAATATTTAGTTCCAGGGACCACCCAGAAGCAAAATTTTAGTTACAAACGTTCGCTTTGAAAATACATATATTCAAAGATGTGCGCACATTTTCACGACTTTTCAAAAAATAGCAGATCTACAAGCTCGCAGCGCGGCACTTGGTGCCGCGCTGTGAGCTTGTATATCTGCTATTTTTAAATAGATAAAGTTATTAGGGCCCCACCACCTTGGGCCCTGGTAACTCAGTCCAACTTTCCTACCCCTTGTGACGCCCCTGCCGCTGCATGTCAGCAGGGGTTGCAGCCAGTGCTTCATCACATGACCAAGAAAAGCCTGACTACTGAAAATGTGTAATTTTAGTTGTACGGATCAAGGTAAAAAATATATATACATTGAACTATACATGAGGAATGATCAAAGGGGCTTTTATCAGCTCCAGGTGGAAATCCACCCAGTGAAGTACAGCCTTTGGTCTTATTACAAGTCAGTGACCTACTGTACTACACACACGCACGCACGCACGCATGCACACACACGCAATTCAGTCAGGAACACTCACCTCAAAGTAGATTTAACCATTTATTGCAACAAATGGAATAACGTTAAACCTGCACCAATAGTGAAACATTTAATCAGAATAACTTGAGTCATGCAAACTTGAATGCATTTTAACAGTTTTACTGCCAGATGTTATTATTTATTTATTGGGTCTTGTGCCAGCAAAAGCAGCTTACCTTTGCGAGGTTATACACAAAGATCTATTTATTTATTTTTTTCTCATTACATAGTGCACTTTGGTCATACTAGCAGTAGAGGGCAGCCTCATGCAAGAATTAATGTGAAATGGCCGCGGTCGGCTCCCATCCGTCCAGGCCACTAAATCGCTACAGAGCAATAGACCCAGAGAAAATAACAAGGAAGCGTTTTGTTACTCCATTGATGCTAACGTCCAGTGGGTTTTTGAGAGCACTTTTACGGGAGATGTGTTAACGCCGGTACACATCCGCGCGACCCCTCATCAGTTTACAGACATCAAAACAAGGTACAAAAGAACAAGCCCAAGAACGTACAATTGGCATCGCGCCGCCGTGAAAAATGGGGCGAACGGGAACGTCCAAAGCGGTAAAAGAGTTAACATTAAAGCCATAGACGTTGAATTCAGTTTAGAGCAGGGGTCAGTAACCTTTTTATTATCTAGATAGTCAGTGTGCCAGGTCAACATTGTTATAACGATCATTAGACAATAATCCACATCTCCCCAACTCCCTCCCAGTAAAAATTCAGAATTTCTATGAATGTATAATTATGTGCAGTATGTAATTTGCTGCAAATTGGGTGACTTTAATGTAATTGACCACCTTTAAAACAATGTTTGATTTTAAAATAAAAATCCTCGCTCTCACACTTCTGCCAGTGTGCCAGTGATCAGCCAGCCTCCCCTGTGCCAATGTTGGCACCCGTGCATAAGGTTGCCTACCCCTGATTCAGAGCCACATGCACACATGAATCTCAGATCAACATTCAGTTTAAACGCTTGAGTAATGCAAGACCGTGAACCTGTGTAGGCTGGGTTGGTGAAGGTGCTGCAGCACGCTGTGGCAGCCATGGAAAAGCAGAATCTAATGCAGGAGGAAGCCATATTTTAAACGGTCCGCCTCGTTGAATGAGGTGTGATTGGTGTGTAGGAAAGCGTGGCTGATTGAAAGCAATCAGCGGACTGACAGCTGAGCGTACGCGACCTCCGTGCCCTGCACGCACCGACGCTACGCTTCATTTCAGACACAGATGTCACCGTGTGTCAGTGATGACCCAGGTGACAACACTTACAGGGGCGGCACAGACTCTGGAGGCAGAGCGGTGGCCGCATGGGAATCGGAAGAATGCCGGTTCACCGTGCCAACCAAAATAGGCTATTTTCACAATATGTATGTGTGGAACCGAGTCAAAATGCCTCAACTCCTACATTCCTGGTGCTTGTCAGGGTGGGGGGTCGCTGAAAAATGGTAAAATAAATGGTAAATGGTGCATTTATATTCACCCATTCATACACTGATGGCAGAGGAAACCATGCAAGGCACCAACCTGCTCACTGGGAGCAACTAGGGGTTCAGAGTCTTGCTCAAGGACTCTTCGACACTAACTCTGGGGGAGCCCGGGATCGAACTGGGAACCCTCAGTGTTCTAGTGACGGTTACTTTACCCCATGAGCCACTGCCTGGGAATCAGTGGTTGATAACCACTGATGTAGTAAGGTGTTCCCACACATGTCAGGCTGTCCCGACCCCCAGTTTGGGAACCGTTGATGTTGAGAGCGCACGCGCACGCACGCACACGCACCCACACACACACACACACACACCCACACGCACCCACACACACGCACACGCGCACGCACACACTCACACACACACACACACGCGCGCGCGCCGTTCAGTACAATACAGCAGACAGAAAACACAGTATGCCGTTGTTTCAGGCTAACAGACTCAGACAAACACGCTCTCCCTTCTGGTGGAGACGTGGAAGGAAGCGGCGGGTCATCAGTCTACCCTCTGACAGACCTCACAGGCTGTCCTGCACATGAACTCTCTTCAGGGGCGTCACAAGGGGTAGGAAAGTGGGACTGAGTTACCAGGGCCCAAGGTGGAGGGGCCCCTATAGTAACTTTAGCTATTGAAAAATAGCAGATATACAAGCTCACAGCGCGGCACCGAGTGCCGCGCTGCGAGCTTGTAGATCTGCTATTTTTGAAAAGTCGTAAAAATGTGCGAAAAATCTTTGAATATGTATTTTTTTTAAGCGAACATTTGTAACTCAAATTTTGCTTCCGGGGAGGGGTCCCTGGAACTAAATATTTTGAGATGGGGGTCTAGCTGTGGCCAAATACATATCATCTTGGGGGTCCTTCACATGAAAACGTTTGAGCACCACTGACATAGAAACATAAGTTTCTTGCACACATTTTCACGATTTTTCAAAAATAGCAGATCTACAAGCTCGCAGCGCGGCACTCGGTGCCGCGCTGTGAGCTTGTATATCTGCTATTTTTCAATAGTTAACATTCATGGGGGGCCCGCAGTGAATCCTTGTACCCAGGGCCCAGAATTTGGTGTGACGCCCCTGACTCTCTTACTTCAGCCCCCAAACACTGCAATTATAAACCACTCCAACAACCGTAGCGTTACAAGTCCTGGCCGGGGTGAACGTTTGGCGGAGGAAATTGCACCCACCTACAAAGCTCACAGTGTGACGTGACGTGTTGTGAGCTTGTAGATAGGCTATAGGGCTGTTTTTGGGTAATCGATGTTTGTGCAGAGGGGGTGTAATAGAATATATTAGCATTAAGACCTGGAAAATACCTAAAAAAGTCTTCTAAATCCTAATGGTTGTCTAAAAAAAAAAAAAAACATATGTTTCTATATCAGTGGTGCTCAAACTTTTTAATGTCAAGGACCCCTAGATTTATATGTATTTGACCGCGGACCCCCATCTCAAAATAGCTTTTTTCCAGGGACTCTGAGAAAGTAAGATTTGAGTTACAAATGTTCGCTTTAAAAAATTAATATTAAATTATTTGCAATCATTTTCACGATTTTACTAAAATAGCAGATCTACAAGCTCACAGTGCGGCACTTGGTGCAGCGCTGTGAGCTTGTATACCTGCCATTTCTTTATAGTTAAAACATAAAATAATGATTAAAGTGGTTAAAATCTAACTCAACACAGCTTATTAATATCCAGTCCGGGTGAAGTGTTGAACATTTATTAGGAAGATTCAGCAACGTAACAGCATTCACAGCATCAGAGCTCTGGCCTCCATGACCAGAGCTTGGGCCCTGTGGGGCAGAGGACCTGCTGAAGTGCATGTCACAGTTTGTCACCTCTTATACCCAGAGATGTTATCCAGTGGTTCTCAACCTTTTCAGGCCGCGACCCCCAAAATAATCATAATTGAATTGGGGACCCCCCAGCCTGCACAAGCACTTGGAGTTGTAAGACTTGAGGCATTACATTTTGTATAACACGCTTCTATTGTGAAAATAGCAGATCTACATGCTCACAACGCCTCGGTGTTGTGAGCATGTAGATCAGCTATTTCGAATATTTGACAATACTTACATTGTTACATTTTAGAGTTATTAAAAGGGTCTTAAAAGTCACTTTATAAGTGCATAGAGGGTATCTGCACATTTATACTGTATGTTGGTTTGTTTACTGTTGAGAGAGAAAACAATGTTTCACATTAAGCTAATCGTCTGGGGACCCCTAAAATAATTTGGGGTCCCGACCCACAGGTTGAGAACCACTGTCCTAAACGATCATATAAGGATATTTGCTATACTAAGTGACAGATAGGAAAGTGCTGACTGGTTAAGATAGGTACAGGCTTGTTCCGCTTATGGACATCAATGGTTTTGCTGGTTCAGCCAAAAGAGAACAGTGTAGCAGGAATAGACTTTAGAACAGCTGTTGAAATGACAGCAACAGGGATCACAGCAGATCCCTGCTGTGAAGGGAACACTCTATGGTCGGAATACAATTAGCTTAGGTGGTTATGGGCATAGATTATGGATGCCTTCCCGAGCGCCTTCCTAGGAAGGTCCTCGGTGAACGTCCCACTGGGAGGCGATCCCGTGGCAGACCAAAGAACAGATGAAAGGATTATATCTCCACACTGCCCTGGGAACGCCTCGGTATACTCCCTGAGGGAGTGGAGGAAGTTGCTCGGGATAAGGAACTCTGGAAATCCCAGTTGGAACTGTTACAACCGCGACCCGATTCCGGATAAGCGGTTGAAGATGGATGGATGGATGGATGGATGGATAAATATTTTAGCTGTTACAATTCCAAACATGCAAACATGACCCTTAATGACTAGTGTTAACATGTTATTGTCTTTGAGTTTTTTAATGTCTAATGTATTTGTATTTAAGTTCATAAAGTTAACATAAGTATAACTAAAAGCATATAAAAAAAAGAAAAAGAAAATACTTTTCAGGATTCCAATTAAAGAAAATAGCAAAAATTGCAGATTGGCTATTTTTGCTACTTTTGTGTGACATTTTCGTCTGAAAGGTCCGGTTAAACTACAAAATGACGTCACTTGCATGTTCTGAAAAGCATTACCCTGAATTAGAGTTCGGAAAGCTGCACGTCAAAATGTCGGAACTCTCCCTCAAAACGTTTAGTGGTCGAGGACAGTATGGACAGGCCTTAAGTGAAGGCATAAGAGCTGGTACTTACAAATACAGCCCTAATGTCGAATTAGGTCATTCACTTATAAAAAGATAAAGTACGCAGATAAGAGGTTTCTGCCCGACAGTACAGTATAGGCTATGCAACGTGGACCTCTGGAGAGAGTGTGTAAATATAGTGGAACCTCTCCATCATCACAGTTGCCCAGCCCTGGTGGAGACTGTTAGGAGGAAGCATTTAGCTAAATAATGTGTGAGCAAACACTCTGGAGAGACTAAACCCAGGAGGACTCCGGTCAACTAAGTAATTTATCCAGGGTTTAAGTGGTTAATGCAGGATGTATGGTATAGAGGCCACAACCCAAACCATCAGGATATCGACCCAGGAGGGGCGTCACAAGAGGGGGGGAAAGTGGGACTGAGTTACTACAGGGCCCAAGTTGGAGGGGGCCTTCATTATTTTAAAACTTTAGCTATTGAAAAATAGCAGATGTACAAGCTCACAGCGCGGCACTCCTGCGAGCTTGAGATCTGCTATTTTTGAAAATGTGTGCAAATCTTTGAATAATATGTATTTTTTAAGCGAACATTTGTAACTCAAATTTTGCTTCTGGGGGGGTCCCTGGAACTAAATGTTTTGAGATGGGGGTCCGTGGCCAAATACATATCATGTTCGGGGGTCCTTCACATGAAGAGGTTTGAGCACAACTGACATAGAAACATAGTTTTTTTCAAAAAACGATGATTAACGATTTTTCAAAAATAGCAGATCTACAAGCTCGCAGCGCGGCACTCGTGCCACACTACAAGCTTGTAGATCTGCAAATTTTGAAAAGTCGTGAAAATGTGTGCAAATCTTTGAATATATGTATTTTTTAAGCGAACATTTGTAACTCAAATCTTGCTTCTGGGGAGGTCCCTGAAACTAAATGTTTTGAGATGGGGTCTGTGGCCAAATACATATCATTTTGGGGGTCCTTCACATGAAAAAGTTTGAGCACAACTGACATAGAAACATAGGTTTAAAAAAAAAAAAGAACTTAAACGATTTTTCAAAAATAGCAGATCAACAAGCTCGCAGCGCGGCACTCGGTGCCGTGCTTTGAGCTTGTATATCTGCTATTCTTCGATAGTTAAAGCACACAATAACGCAGTGAATCCTTGTACCCACCCAGGGCCCCATAATCTGGCACGACGCCCCTGTCGGGCCAGCAGGAAACACGGCAGCGCTATCGCTCATATTCAATTTGCACACAAACCCGGGGAGCAACAATGTATTTAAGATTTGGAGATAAAACGTGCGAGAAGTGGAACGTCTATTTGGTCGGTTTCATGTTTCAACGCAAATGCAATTTTTCTTGTCCCTTATCTGCGTGTAAGCAGGCACCTCTGAGGCTGGTTATATGGACCTGGTGGCATTAAAAACCTCTCCCCACACCTCACCCAGGAGTCTGCATCACCTTCCTCTGGGTTATTACAACGCATTAGACATTGATGGAGGAATATTCACTTGCATTACTCATGTAAAAGTATCAATACTACAATGTAGATCTAGTGCTCTGTTACAAGTACAAGTACAAGTCATGTATTCAAAAGGTAATTGAGTAAAAGTGCAAAAGTATCGGCATCAAAATATACTTAAAGTACCAAAAGTACTCAAGTTCAAAATATTTCGAAAATAGCCAATCTGCAGGCGGCACGGAGGCACAGTTGGTAGTGCTGTCGCCTCACAGCTAGAAGGTCCTGGGTTCGATTCCCACCAGAGGACGCTGTGGGCGTGTTTCCTCCTCTGTGTCATCAGCACCCACACACCCTAGGTGGGTTTGGTGAAAGGGCCTTTCTGTGTGGAATTTGCAAGTTCTCCCCGTGTCTCCTAAGTTAGATACCCTCACAAAAAACATGCTGGTTTCTATACTGCCTCCCCCTGGCCAGCCCGGGCTCCCCAGGCGTGGCAGAGGGAGAGCAGAAACCAGGATTACAGGTTAGGCAATTCGCACTGGGTGAAAAAATGGGTTACGGAAAAATAAAATAGCCGATCTGCAAGCCCACAATGCGTCGTGATGTGACGCATTGTGAGCTTGCAGATCGGCTACTTTCAAATGGACGAAATTTAGGCTGAAGTGGTTAGTGTGTTTTGTAATAACAATCAAAATCTACAGTAAGTTACTAACTAAAGTTTTCATTAAATTGTAGTGGAGTAAAAGCACAATATTTTCCTCTGAGATGTTGTGGTGTAGTAGCAAAAGTATTGAAACGTGTAAATACTGAAATAAAAAAAAGAAATACCTCAAAATTACTATTACTATTATTATAAGTACAGCGTACATGTCAAATAGTTACTTTTACACCACTGGCATTAGACAATGCCGTTAACGGTATATCAACCCTGATTGCGTAAAGCCGGCCGTGGTGTTGCAACCCTCATCACATCGCCATCCCTTTGACGCTATGCACAGAACAAAGGAAAACACAGAGCGAGTGAGAGACAGTTGAGCAGGGGAGGTTTGCAATAAGAACATAACTCCTTTCACCGTTCACGTTTTCAAAACACTACATGACTAGATTTTAAATGATCTCAGGGCTACAGCCTAAAAGGGGGGGGAATGTTTTTATATTCACGTATGATCTCACCCATAGTTACGGAAATAATTTGCTTGGACGTAAAAAAACGCCCTTCAGATGTGCTTAAGACAGATGAAAGTGCAGCGCCGGATCCTCGCGGTGTCGGGGGAATTGTCAAGAGCACATTTTCACGCACCAGAACATGAACATGCGATGATCGCATTAGTGGCTGTTTGCTTCTTTTTTTTTTTTTTACACACCAATTTATTCAAGACATTATTAATAAGTTAACGGGTCACACAACAGTGTTGCCATTGCCAAGTCTCCTTATTATAAGCGACGCATGGACTTGTTTTTCTGTAATGCCGCAAAAATCGGTAGTTGCGGGTTCATTAAACCAGTGGTTTAAAGATTATCATGTCAAGAAACCCCCAAATGAATATGCAGACCCATATCTGATTTATTTTCTCCAATTTTTCACCCCAAGATGTTTGCTGAACATGGCAGATGTAGAGGGTTAAAGTGGTTTGATATATTGTACTTTTAATCCGCTACAATTATTTGAAAACTTTAGTTAAAAGTTACTTTGTAGATTTTGATTATTATTCCAAAACATACAGCAACCACTTCAACTCTATATACAGTACATTTTAGCCATTTGAAACTATCCGATCTACAAGCTTGTGGTGCAACACATTGTGAGCTTGTAGATCTGCTATTTTCAAAAGATTGTTTTACTTTCAAAAAACTTGAAATGACACATTCCGCATAATGAGTATGTTTACTTTTGGTACTTTTAAGTACATTTTGATAGCGATACCCATCTGTAACACCCAGGATTCTAACCCGGGTCTCCCGCGTGAAAGTCCAATACCTTAACCATTGATCCAAAGGGACATCCCTACGGAATGAGGGAGATACTAGACTTTTGAGGCCACCAGGCTGAGGCTGTGAGTCACTCTGCTACACATCCACACACAGGGTCAGGGACGTGCTGGCCATTGGGAAAAGCAGGACAACTCCCGAACGGCCGGTTCAGGCCAGCCATTAGGAAAAAAATTAAAATAAAATGTCGGCCTTTGTTCCATTTTGGGGGCTGGGGGGCCAACAAAGTAAATCGTCACTGTCGGGCAGAAACCTCGTATCTCCAAGTTTCAAATTTGTAATTTTTTTTCGCAAAGCAAAGCCCTGCTTCATCATACAAGGTCGCACGAAAGTAGTGAAAACAGCAGATCTACAAGCACACAACGTCTCGCGGCTTGTAGATCGTCTGTTTTCACTAGTTTAAATCATTTTTTAAATGATAAATACAAAACTAACGGTTTTGGACATACAAGGTTTCCACCCGACAACAACGAAATATAACTCATGTAATTGGCCCACTGGCTTGTCACTTTGTCACAAATCTTTGAGTAGCAGCAGCGCTATAGAGAGAGATCTCTCTCTATAGCGCGCAATGAGGGCCTCTCCTGGGCTGAATCAGGGGCCCAGCATGTCCCTGGCTGAGGCTGTTAGTCACTCTGCTACACATCCACACAGGGTACTCACTCCAGTCACTCTGCTACACATCCACACACAGGGTACTCACTCCAGCCGAAGAAGGGTGGCAGGCTCCATCCCATGCTGTATGCCCAGGCCGCGGCCAGGATGCCCAGGGCCTTGCGACGGGACAGCACGCCCAGCGAGGCCAGCGGGCGCGTGATGACCACGTATCGGTCCAGGGCGATCACCATCAGAGTCATCATGCTGCAGATGCCCGTCAGAGCCCCGCAGAACGCATACAGCTCACAACCTGCATGGGGGGAGGGGGGGGGAGATAGAGAAGAACTTTAATCTATTTTAAGACCTGAGGCTGATTCTAAAAAACTGTTTTATGAAAAATGTATCGTTACTGTCGGGGCGAGAAACCTCATATGTCCAAGTTTCAGATTTGTATGTATTTTTCGTAAAGTAAAGCCCTGCTTCATCAAACAAGAGTGTCGCTTAAACTAGTGAAAAACCCACAAGGTTACAGGAAAGCGGATGGAATGGGGAGAGGACAGAGAGAACGAAGGAGAGAGGAAGGGAGGGAGGGATCGAAGAATGATGAGGAGGAGGAGAAGAGTTGGGCCGATCAGGACAGCGAGGTGGGATGGGGAGAGAGAGAGAGAGAGAGAGAGAGAGAGAGAGAGAGAGAGAGAGAGAGAGATAGAGAGAGAGAGACATGGAGGGAACAAGACAAGCGTGGAATCCAGAATTAGAATACGCTATTGGTGCTTGAATTATTAAAAGTCCCATGAACACGGTGTAATACATCTGCGTGACATGATGACACATGGCCCGCGCTCAGCCGGGACGCGGACAGTAATCATTGCAGTAATAGTCTAGCCGTACTGTAGGATTAAATCATGGCCGCTGCCGTCAGGACTGCCTGCTGGGCGTAACAACACATAGGACATCATCCAGTCCTTCTCAAGTTCAAACTAGTTTTGCCTGACAATACTTTAATACGCAGACCACACACCGTTCGTTTCATTTAGAACAGACAGGTTCTCAACCTTTTCAGGCCGCGACACCCGATGAGGATTTTAGTTTCGACTCAGCACAAGGCTTTTCTTTTTGAGCCGAACGCGAATGAAAATAAAAACCTGGATACCGAGGCTACAGTTAGTGAGCAGAGGCATGGGTTCATGCCATCCTGAGCGAGACCTGCGCTGGGCGTTGTCCTGGAAGTTGTTGCGGAAGTGCTGCGTTATGGGAAGGTACGTCATGCGGTGCGGGTCTGTTAACATCTCCCAGCGAAACAAACAACTCAACATTTTCCTCAACATAATCACTAAAATATCGTCACTGTCGGGCAGAAATCTCGTATCTCCAAGTTTCAAATGTGTGCGTCTTTTGGTAAAACAAAGCCCTGCTTCATCATACAAGACCGTCGCACAAAACTAGTGAAAACAGCTGATCTGCTGTTTTCACTAGTTTAGTAAATCTTTTAGATGATAAATACAAAACGAACGGTTTGGGACATACAAGGTTTCCACCCGACAACGACAATATGCTATAAATATAAGGAGCTGGGAGTGAAAATTATAATGTAGGGGTGCCTCGGATTAAAAAAATATTCATGGGGTGCCCTGAGACAAAAAAGTTTGGGAAACCCTGACGTAGAACTTTTTTCTTCCAGTGGGGCCGCAACACCGCAATGTGAAAAAAATACAACTTCCGGAAAAATTCAGCCCCACCTCCTAGAACACTCTCTGCCTCATAACTCTATCCAGGCTTTTCTCCTTTTCTCTTCTAAAGATGAGTAAGCCTGGCTATGCGAGGTCAGGTTTATGCCAAGGAAGCGTTAATGGATTATTAAAGAAGGCTATAGGCGGGTGTCAAGAGAGGAAGTGAATGGAGTTCATCTTAAGGTAGTGAAAGTTTATTGCTTCTCCCTCCTCCTCTCTGACCCTGGCGCTGTCCATGGTGCTGGAGAGTGAAGGTCAGTTGAGTGATTTACACAACGCGTGGCCTACATAACGCGCCATTGTATAAGGACGAGTCATAATGCGTGCAGCATTGCTGTATGTCAGAAATGAATGTTTCCATTGACGATGAAGCTGTCTGGTGACCTTGCCACGCATAGATAGACCATAGAGGCAAAAAAGAAAAATCTATGCGATGTGGCATTGTTCACGCAGTGGCATTGTTCACGCAGTGCTCAGAAGTGGCGAGCCAGCCTCATCCTTCTCTCACAGACAGAGAAGGATGAGGCTGGAGAAGGGCACTGCGTCAGGCACCCGGTAACTGGTGGTGGCATTAAGCGAACTGACACCGTGGGAGCCAACCCGGGGCAAAGTCATGAAAGAAAAAAAGGACACGTCACCCGTGTAGACGCACTTCGGCAGAGTGTTGATTTCGTCGACTAAAACTATGACGAAAAATGTGTGTCGAATGCATTTTCTTTCACTGACGAAACTAAGCTGTGATGACTAAAACTAGACTAAAATGTTAGGGAGAGACTAGGGGAGGAGAAAGTCATTTTATGTTTGGTTGCTGAAAATAGCAGATCTACAAGCTCACAACGCGTGGCAGCACGACGCGTTGTGAGCTTGTAGATCTGCTATTTTCAGCATGCAACCAAGTGTAAAATCAGTCATTACGATGCCATCAAGGCCTGCCAAAATACATTTAAGTTGACTAAATCAACTGTAGATTTAGTCAACTAAAATCTCATGATATTTAGTCAACTAAAATTATCACTAAAACGTAATGAGATTTTATTCAAAAAGACTATGACTAAAACTAAATCAAAATTTGCTGTCAAAAACAACACTGCTTCGGCACGGCAGTGGAGCTAACAACGCTGCAGAGCTCAAGAAGACCCCCATGTTAAGGCTCTTTTCCACCGGCAGCGATAACGATGACGATAACGATTTAAAAAAGTGGGTTTTCAATTGAAGTCGATCGGCAGCATCCACCAAACACCGATAAAGACAACGATAGCCGACAACTACATCGTTAGGATCAACAACGATGTGGTTAAGATCACAGTGATATGGAACTGGGTCTCTGACAAACAGCTCGAGGTGCGCTCTGAGCGGCTGTTAATTAGCGCCTCTTCACATTGATGTCCGATAACTTTATCGGACATCAATGTGAAGGCATAATTATCGCTGTGATATTTTATGGCTATCGTCATCGTTATCGCTGCCGGTGGAAAAGGGCCTTAAACAGGAGGCTGTGGAGGACAGCCATTCAATCAGGAGTCCTGAGTTGGTGTTGACCAGTTCACTGGCATCCTTCAAAACTGCCCTGAAAATTCACCTCTCAGGAGGCCAAAGACGGATATGGTTATCACTTCTCCCTTAGGACAAGTGAGCCGACCCCTGACCCCAGTTAAAGGTTGTCGCGCTCGGGGACCCTTGGACACGCACACCGCACGGGGCGAACCGGTTAACCCTGCGAGTCCCAGGAGGCCTCTCTCTCTGCCCACTCATGCTTCAAGACCTATTATCTGCATCTCATTAAGTTAACACAATAACTGCTGCTTACTATGAAGGGTTAACTTTTCTTTGACGCCACGCAGATCCTCCCATTGGCACACGCTGTTATTGTGAAAGGCCTGGCTGGAATGTGTGTACACACACGGAATGGTGAATGACATCAACGATTACGTCATCTAGTCACATGACATGTGTCATGTGACAGTGTGTCATGGCGGCCGCCAGCCGAGCCTTGTTAGGGCTGTTTAGGGCTGTCAATGGCGTCATGTAGTCACCGATTTGAATGACGTTGAGGACTGTCAAGGGCAGCAGAACAGTTAATTAACCCATTTAGGCCTAGAATTATTGAATGCTTTAACCAGTGAAAAATAGCAGATATACAAGCTCACATAACCTTTAACTGGGGTCAGGGGTCGGCTCACTTACTTTACCCCTTACTTTCCCCCCACCCCCACCTTTTCCCCCCTACTCTATACATAGGGCTCTATTATGATCCAGGTCTTATGCCTTATGCCTTAACTGCTTTGCCTTTTTTTACTATGTCCCACACTAACATATGTGGATGTACTCAAGAAAGACGCAGGAGCGCAAAGCACCAACGAGCTGGCAGGATGTATGGAGAACCGGGATGACTGGAAGCGATGATGGAAGGCTTGTCTGAGGACGACCTAGAGAGTAATTCAAAGTGGATTCAAAGTGAGACACTTGAATTTCTTAAGTGTTA
Source organism: Nannobrachium achirus (assembly GCF_963921795.1). NCBI lineage: Eukaryota > Metazoa > Chordata > Actinopteri > Myctophiformes > Myctophidae > Nannobrachium > Nannobrachium achirus. The sequence goes on along the minus strand of NC_137825.1, from coordinate 14,073,704 downwards.
CGTGCGTGTTTACAACATACTTCCATTACAAAAAGATCTATCACGCGCTTCTGTATAGCGCTGACATCTAAGCCACCTGGGATCATCGTTTTTAAATGATGTAAAATCATACACAGATTATTATGAACGTCTGACTCATGTGACAGCGTGTCGTTATCGTACAACGGCTGACTCATAACGTGACACCGGGGCAGATGGATGGAGACATCGTGGGAGTAATGAAGTGTGACTCTGAAGCCAGTTCGCAGTGTGTCTCATTAGCATGTGAGTGCTGCTACGCTGCGCTGCATCCAGGGCCGTGCTGGCCATTGGGAAAAGCGGGACAACTCCCGAACGGCCGATTCATTCCCGGCCGGTCCAGGCCTTCGTTCCATTTTGGGGGGCCGGGCGGCCAACAAAGTAAATCGTCACCGTCGGGCAGAAACCTCGTATCTCCAAGTTTCAAATGTGTGCATTTTTTCGCAAAGCAAAGCCCTGCTTCATCATACAAGGCCGTCGCACAAAAGTAGTGAAAACAGCAGATCTACAAGCACACAATGCCTCGCGGTGCGAGGCGTTGTGTGCTTGTAGATCGGCTGTTTTCACTAGTTTAAATCATTTTTTAAATGATAAATACAAAACAAACGGTTTTGGACATACAAGGTTTCCACCCGACAACAACGGAATATAGGCCTAATTCATGTAATTGGCCCACTGGCTTGTCACTTGTCATGATCTGGAATGGCAAATCGTTGAGTAGCAGCAGCGCTATGGAGATAGATCTCCCTCTATAGCGCGCAATGAGGGCCTCTACAACTCTTTTTCCCGGGCTGGATCAGGGGCCCAGCACGTCCCTGGCTGCATCTGACGAAAACTCAGTAAAAACTAAGCAATGATGACTGAAACTATAACTAAATGTACTGACAATTTCGTCAACAAATAAAAACTAGACCAAAATGTTAGGGAGGGCCTTGTGGAAAGAAGAGATCCAGCAGAACTAAAAAATAACAAGTTATTTTATGCTGGGGTTGCACTCGGGTGTTGCGCTCTGAAAATAGCAGATCCACAAGCTCACAACGTGCCGCACTTTGTGTTGTGTGCTTGTAGATCTGGTATTTATTGGACTAAAAGAGGTGCTCTTTTTGTTTCTTCTAAACCAGGGGTCTTCAACGTTTTCAGTCCAAGGACCCCTTAGTTGAAAGAGAGATGAAGCAGGGACCCCTACAACCTGTTAATAGATTCCATATAGTTTCATCTTTTGACAGCACAATGACAGCACCATCATCAGTGCATTTTGGATTCTTGAATCGTCAATACTTAATAAACCTGACATTTCACTTTGTACTTAGTCTGCTCTTTTTCCCCCTCTACACCAAATCTCTTTGCCGAAAATAGCCAATCTACAAGCTCAAGCTTGTAGATCTGCCGAATATAGCCGATCTACAAGCTCAAGCTTGTAATCTGCTATTTTTGGCTAAAGTTCTCCTATGGACGCTATAGGGTTCAAGTGGTTAATATACAAGGAGAACATTTATTTGCTATCACAAAAAGATTCGGAGGACCCCTTGTAGTAACTCTGAGGACCCCCTAGGGGTCCCGGACCCCCTGTTGAAGACCCTTGTTTAATCTAAAACATAAAACCATCATTTCGCTAGAGAAGACAAGGACAATTATAATCACTACTGTATGTCTCTATCAAACCTTTGTACATTTGTGGGGACATTTTACGCAGGCACTCACACAGACACACACACACACACGGCAGCTGTTCTTGCCCCCAGGCTGCGATGGTTAAGCTGTAATTACCAACTAATCTGTCACACGTCGCACAATCACAACAGCGGTCCCACGCTATAAAACCCGGACGCGTCGCACGCGTGCGGAACATCCTCAACGAGTATCAATCAAAGCGATGAGATATTCATGGCCACGCCGGTCCTGTCGCCCGCTTCCCTGAACCGTGCATAACAACATGGACGTGTTCGGCGGGCCCCGGCCTTGTCAGGCCTCTTAATTAACTTAATTAACTTAATGAGATGCAGATAATAGGTCTTGAAGCATGAGTGGGCAGCAAGAGAGGCCTCCTGGGACTCGCGGGGTTAACCGGTTCGCCCCGTGCGGTGTGCGTGTCCAAGGGTCCCCGAGCGCGACACTTAACCTTTAACTGGGGTCAGGGGTTAGCTCACAACATATCCTTGTTGTTGTCGGGTGGAAACCTCGTATCTCCAAGTTTCAAATGCGTACGTTCTTTCGCAAAGTATAGCCCTGCTTCATCATACAAGGCCGTCGCCTTGTATGATGAACAAAAGTAGTGAAAACAGCAGATCTACAAGCACACAACGCCTCGCGGTGCGAGGCTAGTTTAAATCATTTTTAAAATGATGAATGCAAAATGAGCGGTTTCGGACATACAAGGTTTTCACCCGACAACGACGATATCCTTGTTGTCGGGTGGAATCCTTGTACCTTGTGATTTTAAAAACGATTTAGACGAGTGAAAATAGCCGATCTACAAGTCTTGTGTGACAGTCTTGTATATGAAGCAGGGTTTTACTTTACAAAAAAAGTACACATTTGAAACTTGGACATACAAGGTTTGTGCCTGACAGTGACGATTGTGACCCAAGGTCACAGTTTAGTATGTAAAACGGCACATCATGTCTCCGTCTGTCTGGGCGTGTACGCTTTTTTACGTACGGTCTATGGGTTTCCCGCTCTGACATCACGCTCTGACATCACTGTGATGTCAGGGGAACCACACTAACAGAATCCCTTTTATGCCCATATATGGAGATCAATATTAAGCCCATATCTAAAAGGATTTCATATGGGAATGCCCATATATGGAGGCCACATCGGCCACATATACTGTACCACACTAACAAAATCCATATATGGCCAAGACAGATGGCCAAGACAGCCCATATCTGTGAGGCTGGTTCTACAGACAGGGATCTCCATATATGGACATAAAAGGGATTGTATGTATATGATGTCAGATCTCATAGACGTCATAGGACTTTCACATAACGAATAACTGAGTAAGCATGTTTGGCGTCTCACAGCATATCTCCATATACAGTACATGGGTCTCCATATATGGGTAACTGGTCCGATATACAGTACATCACTGGCCAGATGGCCAAGACATGGTGCGAGGTCACTTGTCGCCCTTAGGCGGTATATACAGTATATCGGCTATGTATTTGTAGATCGGCTATTTTCAGCATGCAATCAAGTGTAAAATCAGGCATCACAACGCCATCAAGGCCAGCCAAAATCACATGTGGATTCAGTCGACTAACATCTTATTACATTTAGTCGACTAAAACTAGACTAGAACTAAAACTTGTGACTAAAATGTGACTAAAACCAAATTAAAATGTATTCAAAAGACTATGACTAAAACTAAATCAAAATTTCCTGTTAAAAGCAATGCTGCTTTATAGAAGAATGTAGCCTTAACCCTCAAGTTGTGTGCATTCACAGTAGCAACAGTCACTGGAGTGTGAGGGAACAGAGTCAAGATAACAAGCTTGCATGAACGACCTTGTGTCTGTTTTCCAGCAAAAGACAATATTCATCTCTTTGTGCACTTTTTGTGTTACATGTCATGCATTAGAATGAGAAACGAAGGCCAGCCAATGGAACGTCCCGCACTATCCATTAGACCTCTAGACCTACTGCACATATAAAAGGATTTCTGCTAGCTTTAAACACATTTTAAATCTGAGGCATTTCTTTTAATTAAATCGTTTTGAGAAAGAAAAGTAATTTGTCCCAAAGTGACTTCAAAGGTTTGACACTATTTGTTTCAAAAGGCTTTATGCCCTGTAGGCCTGTATATGTTTGATTTGTAACACCGTATTTGACACAGATCTCAAAGTGCTATAATAGTACAAAGTACAAAATAATCTACAATTAATACAATTCAGATCGATGCTCAGTGAGCCCACTCCCCAACTATACACAGCTAAGACAAAGTTCAATTTACTTAAAAGTACAAAAAGTTAAAAGTACTCATTGTGCAGAATATCCCATTTCACAAGTTCAAAACGTATAGGTCTACAGATCTTTTGAAAGCAGCAGAGAGCAGGGATTCTTTTCCAACTCCAGGAGACCTGTGCATCTTTTGAAGGGTCCCGCATCAATGATTTTTCAAAGGTTAGTAAAAAACTCTCAGAAAGCGTGGCAGGGAACGACATCAGTTGATAACCAATGTTGAAAGTCAACCAGTTAAGAAGACTCAAACAAAGAGGGAGAACTAGTAACAAGGCCCGGTCCTCAGAGAACAAGAGAGATCAACAGTTCTCTTGCAGTCTTACACAAGGGGAAGGGCGGGGGCGGAGAATGTTAGAGAGGCAAGGGCTGAAACTTCTAAAAAAAAGGCCCTTTTGGTTAAAATATAGAAATAGCAGACCTCCAAGCTCACAACGCTTGTGAACTTGGAGGTTGGCTATTTTCGGTGCTTGATACCACACTGAACATAATCAAGTGAATACTGGAGATGTGACGTAACAGCATAGATTTCTACACAGAGAGGGCAATTCTTTCAACATAAGATGCTGCATTCAAGTTCAGGAGTTAACCGGTTCGCCCCGTGCGGTGTGCGTGTCCAAGGGTCCCCGAGCGAGAAACTTAACCCCTAACTGGGGTCAGGGGTTGGCTCACAACATATTGTCGTTGTCGGGTGGAAACCTCGTATCTCCAAGTTTCAAATTTGTATGTTCTTTCGCAAAGTAAAGCCCTGCTTCATCATTCAAGGCCGTCGCACAAAAGTAGTGAAAACAGCAGATCTACAAGCAACGCCTCGCACCGCGAGGCGTTGTGCTTGTAGATGGGCTGTTTTCACTAGTTTAAATCATTTTTAAAATGATAAATGCAAAATGAACGGTTTTGGACATACAAGGTTTTCACCCGACAACGTCAATATCCTTGTTGTCGGGTGGAATGTACCTTGTGATTTTAAAAACGATTTAAACTAGTAGAAATAGACGATCTACAAGTAACAAGGCCCGGTTTCTTTCAACATAAGATGCTGAATTCAAGTTCAGGAGAGTTTGCCTTCAGGTATGGCATGGAAAGAGGGCATTTGCATTTCTTTCACCATAGTAAAAACTGCATTTATGGTCTGGAAAGGGCACTTTTTTTACAGATGAATAAAAGGGCATGGGGGCTCAAGCCCCCTTTGATGTCTATGTGTGTGCAGATGCCTGGGCGGGGGTAGGTGTCTGGTTGTCATGTCAGAGCTAGGTCAGGTGAACACTGCCCCCCACGGAACGTCAGTCACTGAGTGTCACGGCTATCACTGTTTGATGGGTGAGGTGTGGAGAGAGAGGCTCCGTCGCCATGTCTCACACATGTTGAAATAATTATGTGAGAAAATCTCCTGGTTAATCTGAGAGCATAGCCAGCCACCTCAGGGGCAGCGGCAAAATGAGTGATGGAGGCTTTGTAAGCTGGGCTCAAGATGAACCTTTAAACAAGGCTACTCAACTTAAAAACTCAGATACTGAGGGATTGAATGGGTCTCTCTTCCTCACTCATTTCCCATTGGAAATGCATTGGGTGCTTAAAATTAAATAAGAAATCACACCCAATGTGAAGTGAGCGGTGGTCGTACTTGCATAACATCTTCAGACTAGGATTTAAGTCTAGGATGTACAGTCTATGCTACACACACACACAGTCACTAGACAAACATGATGCTACGCACACACATTTTACTATGGCAAAACGCTGAGGAAAAAGGCTACGGACAGACGCACAGCCACTTATAGGAGCGGTTTGCACCGCTCAAAAGATTTCATGTGGGGGTTGTTATTTATATCAGGTCGCACTTGTTGGTGGTGATGTCATCAAGAATGCTGCTCCCTCATTGGCTAAAGGCTCTGTCTTTGTACTGTCGGCCAGTTTTGAGGAGAATAAACCTTACAATATACTTACTGGATAATAACCTTACAATATACTTACTGGTCTCTCTTTTTCAGCGAGCCCACAATGCGTGCTCTGCTGGCGCACAAGTAGGCCATACATGGCCACGAGTGCACCAGACGCAAGTTGGCACCTCCACAAGCGTAATTTGTATAGGGTTGATGGGTTTAATAAACCCAAGGGCCCCCCTACTGGTGACAGTATTATAAATTCATAGGCTATTATATCGTCGTTGTCGGGTGAAAACCTTGTATGTCCAAAACCGTTCGTTTTGCATTTTTCATTTTAAAAATAATTTAAACTAGTGAAAACAGCCGATCTACAAGCACACAACGCCTCGCACCGCGAGGCGTTGTGTGCTTGTAGATCTGCTGTTTTCACTACTTTTGTGCGACGGCCTTATCTGATGAAGCGGGGCTTTGCTTTGCGAAAGAACATACAAATTTGAAACTTGGAGATACGAGGTTTACACCCGACAACGACGATATGTATTTTGTCATTTCCAATATATTAGGGGTCTCTAATCTCCTAATCTATGGGCCCACCTCACAGCAGTACAGGGCCCTTTTGATCTGAAAACCCATGCAGAATAAGATCTAATTTCGCCCCTGGGCACCTCGCAGAGTGCAGTCTAGTTTGACGTGCTACTATTTATGATGTATAGTGATGTCATGAGAACACCTACCATCAGCTCCCTGTACTTACAACAACACTAGCTCTGGTCCATAGCGTTAGAAGTTCTCCTTAAAGCCTCTATCATAGTCCAGGGTGAAGAGCTATCATCTCACCGCGGTGTAGTTTTCTAGCTATCATCTACTGTAGCCTTTGTTAACATTTTTAGGTGATCGCTAGAAAACTACACCGCTGTGAGCCCTGGACTATGATGGAGGCTTAACGCTATGCCACTGATGATGATCCCTTGCGCGCACAGCTGCGCTAGCCTGCCTCTCGTCTGTAGTACAAAACTAGTAGGGCTGGCTGAGAATAAACTCAACAGTGACTGTGTCGCGCGTTGTGTGGCAGTGTGTACGGTTATATACAGTACGTTTGGGAAACAGGGTCGCGTACCTTAGCGATTCTCTACAAACCAGGTCTTTATTTATATGTTAATACTTGACATGCCACGCCATGTATGCGAAAGCACACTGTGCTTTTACATACATATTTGATTTCGTACGTGTTGGGTGTACAGTATGAAGTTACGTGTGTGTGTGTGTGTGTGTGCGTGAGTGCGTGTCGGTGCATGTACAGTACGCGTAGAGGACGAGTGTGGATAAACGCCGACAGGGGCGTCGCACCAAATTCTGGGCCCTGCAGGGTACAAGGATTCACTGCGGGCCCGCCGTGAATGTTCTTCATAGGGGGAGGGGGTTTAACCCATTTAGACTGGGAACGCATTATTACGCGTTATTTTGTGCTTTAACTATTGAAAAATAGCAGATATCGTGAACATTTGTGCAAGTCTTTGAATATTTTTGAAAAACCTAAATGGTGCTCAAACTTTTTCACGTGAAGGACCCCCAAGATGATATGTATTTGGCCACGGACCCCCATCTCAAAATATTTAGTTCCAGGGACCCCCCCCAGAAGCAAAATTTGAGATACAAATGTTCGCTTTAAAAGATACATACATTCAAAGATTTGCACACATTTGCACGACTTTTCAAAAATAGCAGATCTACAAGCTTGCAGCGCGGCACTCGGTGCCGCGCTGTGAGCTTGTATATCTGCAATTTTTCAATAGTTAAAGCATGAAATAATTAAGGCCCCCTCCAGGCCCCCTCCACCTTGGGCCCTAGTAACTCAGTCCCACTTTCCCCCCCACCTTTTGACGCCCCTGAACGTCGATGCCATTCATCTTATAGGGCTACTGTTTTCCCTTGGCCTGATTTATGCTCGCCGGTGCGTACCCGTGTGTGTGTGTGTGCGTATATAGCCGCTCTACAAGACCACAAAGCGCGGCGGCGCGACGCACCGTGAGCTTGCAGGTCGGGCCGTGTTGGTCATGAGATCCGATAGCAATCAGGCAATGCACCGTTTGTTGGTATGCGTTCCTCCGAGGACCCCCTTTTATCTGTGTGTGCTCATCTGGAGGCGTGGGAATGGCTCCTGTGTGTGCGTGCGTGCGTGCGTGCGTGCGTGCGTGCGTGCGTGTGTGTACCTTTCTCTCCAAAGATCCACCTCTTGTGCATGGAGGTGGTGAAGAAGATGGGAGCCTGGGTCACACACATCAGGAAGTCTGTGATGGCCAGGTTAATGATGAACATGTTGGCCGGGGTGCGCAGGGTCCGGCTCCTAGACACACGCACACGCACGCACACACACACGCACACGCGCACGCGCACGCGCACACGCACACGCACACACACACACACAGAAAGAAGTGCTCAGATTTGATCCTTAAGACCTGAGGTCGATTCTACAGTACAAACGAGAAGATTCTATATTTAACAAGGAGCCCCAAATTGATATAGCCTATGATGGCCACGGACCCCCATATGTTTTGTGCCAGGGACCCCCGGAAGAGAAGATTTTTGTTTAAAGAAAACATCTAAATGATTCAACACAACACTTTCAAGATAAAAAATAAAACTAGAAATACTGTTCCTACGAAACAGTGTGGGCTCTCATGTAACACCATGTATGGGCACAAATATCTACCCTTTGGCTGCACCTCATTGGCTAAGGGCCCTGCCTTTGTACTGTCGGTACAAAGGCAGTGTCTTACGTCATTTTGAGGAGAACTTGACTGATAGATTCTTGTGTAAATAAGCCGTAATTGGCTTTCTAGGATCTCCTTTTAGTTTACCTTGTACCAGTGATTTGTGCTGTCATGAAACTACTTTTTTTCTATTGCAAACTGCCAATAAACTCAATTTTATGGGTCCCTTAATTTTTGCTTTCCTACATTTTGTTTTACATTAATATTATTTCAAAACATATTTTTTTTCATGAATATATAATATCTAGAAGCAGTGCTCTTCCGGGCACAGGTCTCCGCCACGTCAGGTAGGTCATTGTGGCTTCCCGGTGGCGCTATAATAGGCCAATGTGAAAAGGGTGCCAGGTCTTCTTCGACCTTTACCAGCAATCGGACTGTATTCATGATTTGAGGCATTCCGTTTTCCGAAAATGTGTTTTGCAAAGGTTGACCTGTTGGTGGCGCTATAACAGGCCAATGTGAAAAGGGTGGCATTCTTTCCTCAACCTAATGGGAATGTGCATACAAAATGTCAAGGAAATTGCGCGATGCGTTCATGATTTGAGGCATTTTGTTCAAAACAGACCAATCCTGCAAACTTTACAAGCCAATGTTAGCCAATTAGGATGGAATATGAAATATCTGACAGATCCGTCTTGATCACATGAACATAGAGATACTGTGTATCGATTTGCGTGATCTCCTCCACTGGCCCTTCTTTGTTTTTATCTACTGTATATATATTTTTTTTCCTTTTTTTCCTGACTATATCTACTGCATAGTAGTGTGTTCTATCCGTCTGTCAGGGTGTTATATGAGATACTTCAATGGTTTCCTGTGTAAATAAGCCAAGTGCTTTTCTAGGATCTCCTTTTAGTTGACCTTGTACCAGTGAACGGTACCGTCGTGAAACTGTACCTTTTCCTATGCAAACGGACAATAAAGTATTCAATCAATCAATCAATCAATCAATCAATCAATCAATCATTGGACGAAATCTGTAGGAGTAGTGTCCAAAAATGTGTTTTGCACAAATCGACCTCCTGTTGGCGCCATAAAAGGCCAATGTGAAAAAGTTGGGTTAGAGGTTCTGCTCTGCCACCCGGGGAGTGTGCGTGCACAGTTTCACTGCCATCGTGCCAACGGTGCCGGAGATTAGCTGTCCACAGACGGACATAAATACACACACATACACTGACGAACGGACAGGGTGCAAAACATGCTTTCGGCCTGGCGTAGACAGTAATTGTAAATGTACACGTTTTAAAGGACAACTTTGTTCATTACAACAAGGGTTCATATTTCAGATTGTAATTAGAGAAAAGAAAAGATGAGTGTTAAAATGTTTTCAAGTGTTGCTTTCTATCGTTTTAGCAATTTTAAAGACTTTGATTTCAGTGGTTGGGGGCATGCGTACAAGTGGCTAAATATGTATTTTTAGGCACAATAAGCCCATTTCAGAGATGCACCACATTCTTTTATGGGGGCTGGTAGTGTTACTGTAAGAAATCGCCAGCTTATCGTGTCTAAAAAGACATATTAGCCACTTGCACGCATGTCCCCAACCACTGAAATCAAGGTAATTAAAATTGCTTAAACTACAGAAAGAAGTAAATGAAAACATTTTAACTGCCAGGGGTTTATGATTTTGGTAAATCAGTTCTGCCTAAGAAGGAGATCGCAAGGCAGTGTGCACATACATGCACGATTGTCCTCCAAAAACAGGTAAAAACACCAAAATACCTGGCAATGAACTACCAAAACGGAAAAAAACAGAGATCTTCTTCTAAGGCAGATAATGTGTTAAGTGTACCTGCAGAAGGCGTACAGCACCAGGAAGTTGCCCACGAGGCCGGTGATGCCCACGGCCAGGATGACGACGCCGATGGTGTAGTGGGCGTGGGCCGGGACGTCCACCGTGGGGAAGGGGTGGCGGGGGACCATGGGAACCTGGAGGGAGGAGGGGAGGTAAATGGTAAATGGTACATTTACTGTACATACTCTAGCGCTTTTATCCAAGGCGCGTTACAGAGATGTGCATTATAATACATTCACACACACATTGATACACCACAGTTTGGACGGGGCAATTCTCTTGAATGCTGCCTTCAGGTATGACATGGAAAGAGGGCATTTGCATTTCTTTCACCATACTGAAAACTGCATTCATGGTCTGGAGTAGGGCTGTCACAATCATTACATAATCGTCTAATCGCAATTATTTGACATAATCGCAATTATTTTGTGATAATCGGCATAATCGTTTACATGTTGAAAAATGTTTAGATATGTTCAAACAAAAAAATAAATTGTGGAAATAGCAGTTCTGCTATTTCCACTATTTACAAGCTCACACTCCAGTGAGCTTGTAGATCGGCTATTTCCACTATCAATAATACATTCACACACACATTGATACACCGATGGCGGAGGAAACCATGTCGCACCAACCTGCTCATCGGGAGCAACTGGGGGTTCAGAGTCTTGCTCAAGACAAGGACTCTTCGACACTAACTCTGGGGGAGCCCAGCCGGGATCGAACTGGGAACCCTTCGTGTTCTAATGACAGTTTCTCTACCCCTGAGCCACTGCTGCCCCAGGGGGAGATCAAGTTCAAGAGTTCCTGTGATGCTTAGTGAAGTGAGATTGATTGTCATGGAGCTAGTGTCACCGTGGGGATCGGAATAATTAGTGTGCGTGCGCGTGCACACACACACCACACGCACACACACACATTTTTGGAGCTGTGTGGAACACAAGCTCCCCATAGGCAGCAATGTGTGTCTGTCCTCACCGGAGTCTCACCAGTCTGTCCAGTCAAGAATGAACAGCATCTGCGCATGCGCGGCTTTACCACACACACACACACACACACACACACACACGGCTCGAACGACCGAACGAACACAATTGGAGAGGAGAACGTGGCAATTAGCAAATCTACAAGCTCACAGACTTTACCACACACCCGCGCGCACACACGCACGGCTCAAACGACCGAACACACAGAGAACGTAGCAATTAGCAAATCTACAAGTTCACAATGAGTCGCATGAGTCGAAATCGCGATGTTTTCACGCAATTTAATAGCGAATCGCAACGATCGCTGTGAAGTAGACTTCCCAAGCAATATGGAGACGTTTTAATTTTTAAAATCCCTTCATAATTGACTAAAGCAATGATCAAATCAAACTGTGGTGACTTTCTTTGCTTCCGCGCATCTCCACACCGCTGAAAGAGAAAGTGAATGTGATGTTTTGGCGGTGGCCACTGTGCGGGAGCGTGGGAACAGCATGGGAACTAGGGGTGCTGCAGGTGTTCCTGCTGCAGGAAGTTTCCATTTTTTATTTAAATAAGAAAAAAACAAATCAAACATAGCAAAAATACATTGCCTGTTGTTGTCGTTTTTTATTTATTCATTTATATATACTTTTATATATATATATATATATATATATATATATATATATATATATATATATATATATATATATACATTATAAAATGGATTAAAAAACGATACAAAATGTTAGGCCTAAACTTTATAATTATAAAGTTTAGGCTCCCAAATCAAAGTGAAAAATGGTTTGGTTTGTTGCAACAATGTCTAGTTATCTAAAGTATGGTAATAGTGTGAAGTAGAGGGAGGATTAATGTCAGAGTGTTTGCTGTTTGTGTTGGAGCGTCTCAGTGCTGCTGCAGATTTCATGTGCAACCTCTTCCAGAAAAACTGCTGGACTTCCCAAATAATAACAATAACTGTAACAATTTTTGTATAATATTATACATATAATATACAATTCAATTGTATAATATCCCATCATCTATCTAGTAGTCATACAAAAATAACAATCTAGCTATCACAATATGTTTCAGTCACAGTAGGCTATAATTAATATTGTTTAGTGAACTCCCAAAATGTTCACAGGATCGTAGGCTATAGGCCTACTGATGTTGTTGGAGCGGTGAAACCCGGCTCCCTATAAACAGCTATGTCCATGGCTATATGGCTCCACACATACCCACAGATCTAGACCACATGGAATTAAATGTAAAAATATAGATCTAGACTAGAACACAGAATCAATCTAAAAAAAAATATAGAACTAGAACACATATATAATTTATAGATCTAGAACACAGAATTTATATATATAGAACACTTAGAATTCATAGATCTAAAACACATAGAATCAAAACATAGATCTGGAACTGCTCAAATTCACAGCTCCACTTCGAACAGAGGTTTGATTTTTTATATTTTATATCAGAGAAGTGGGCCCTGTTGAGCCATGCTGGGCCCTGACGTTCTTTTCTCTGTGGTTTAATGTTACCATCTGTGACAGTGGCATTAGACCAAGGATCCTCAACAGGGGGTCTGGGACCCCTAGGGGGTCCTCAGAGTTACTACAGGGGGTCCTCCAAATCTTTGTGATAGAAAGGTTTTTCGATTTTTTATATTAAGGGACCTAGCGAAATTTATGGAGGTGGGTCACTGGAGGAAAATAGGGGAGGGCCATGTCTTTTTAGTTTTAGTTTGAGGGAGGGCCATCAAATTTTACTTTGAGTCCAAGGGAGGGTCATCCAATTTTTATTTTTAAAATGAGCCCGGATTTTATATGCATATTTTCTTTACAGCTTTCCTGAATAATAGTACAACAATAGTCATTGACACCCCTCCGTTGCTTATCTTGGTTTTTCCCAACAGCTGGGCTATTGAGCCTTTCCCATTGTTCCTTCTACGTGTCAATCATTTAGCTTGGCCTATCCAGCCAGTAGGCGTGTGCAGTTTCTGGCCAATCACTGACGCTCTTCCTGGCAGCGACAATACTTTTAGTCAGAACACAACAAACATGGCGTCGTACAACATCAAGAGAACAAATGTGCGTACTAAAAGTTGCTTGGATCACAATTTAAGAGCTTCGCTGCAGACCCTCTCTGCTGAGGAGAGTCTTGTCAGACTCGAAACTCAATTAGAGAAGAGCACGGACAACAAGAAGATCAGAGGGGTTAGGCAAGTCCTACTGGAATTGCGTGTGTGTGGCTGTTTGGATTTTGATTTTGGCTTCGAGGTTTTTTCGTCTTTTTTTCTTTCTCCACCACAACGGGAATCTTTTAGGGATAGTCTCATTGATGAAACATATGGCATCCCTGTTTTAATATATAGGGTTAAGTTCGGCCGGCAGTGGATCATCTTAAAGGATGGCAGTGTTCCAATGGAAAGCATTTTTCTTCACTTAGTCCAAAATGAAGAACAGCGCCAGGAAGAACATGATGAAGACGTCGATGCCGGATTGATACACCGGGCTATTGACTCCATGGTCAACGAGTATGATAGGCAGGTTGCCAAAGCTCTACTCTCCATACATTCTGGAAAAACACTGTTTGGCATGACTTCCTCCAGAGCTGCTAACCTGTTGAATGGACTTGAAAAAAGGCTAGATGCATGGGAGGCCTGCAAATCAGAGGCTGAGGACACAGTAAACCAGAGGTTTGCTGACCGCATCACAAGTTTGCAGGCCAGAGTTGATGCCATCAAAGACAAAATACAGGCTGTTACAGGCAGATGGCCCCCAGAAAGAGTGGGAGATCTGGACAACGAAAGAATCTCACTACAGGAGTCACTGGAGCATGTTACAAGATTAAAGGTAAACATTCTGTTTTCACCTTTCTCTCTCTCTCTCTCTCTCTCTCTCTCTCTCTCTCTCTCTCTCTCTCTCTCTCACACACACACACACACACACACACACACACACACACACACACACACACACACACACACTCCCTCACTCACAAGTAGCTAAAGTAGGCTGGTGTACATAATGTATTGTTGTATTAAACTTGTGTTGTCATGTTCAGTTGAAGGAGACACCGTACACTAAGCAGTGCTTCCGACAAGCTGCCAAGAGAAAGGCTAATCAGCTTGCTGAGGATCAACGAATCAAAAAAAGAGCCAGAGGTGCAGGTGCCAAAACAATGATGGAAACAGAAGATGAGATTTGGTTGGCTAAGTGCATAGGTAAATGAAATGTGCCATTTTAATCTGTCCAGAAATATAGTAATGTTACATTACTGTACTTCTATATAACTTTGAATGATAGTGCAGATAGAACACAGTATGCATAAGTTGTCCAAACAGTCATACAACAAGAAATAAAAGTAAAATATATTTGTATTTACAGTAGGGGGAGATATACTAACTAGATCAATACAAAGTCCTATACACTAGCATTTTGTCTATGGGGAGCAAACCCTGTTGGCATCTCCTGCATAGCTGGCTGGGTACGCATAGGCTAGTGGTACATAGTATACTAACCTGGGTCACTGATTAATTGCTGGGGAGGGGGGGGGGGAGCAGCACCCATACAGTATCTATGTCTATGGATGTATTTGTGAGCTTCCATTGGGCCAAAATAAGCCTAGTTCAATACTAGTCTTTTTTTGTGAAGTGGTAGAGTCGTACAAATGCATAAAATAGCTCGACTTATTCATTCTCTCTGATTCATTTAAAACCGATGACAATTTTCACTCTTTTTTTTCTTCTTTTTTTCCCACTCTTGTTTTCAGAGGACAAAACTACAGTCCATGGGCGTAGGCATGAGAGTGTTCTCTACACTCATCATAGAGTGAAGCAACGTGATCTTCTGAGACTGGCCAACTTCAGAAGGGTGAAATATGGACTACCACTGATTCGTGCAGTGTCCACAGTAGCAATAAGGGCAAGACCAACACGCCTGGGATCCCTCCAGAGCAGGAGACATGTAAGTATCTCACAACAATGCAAAAAAATATCCACTCTACAGACTCAGTGTGTTGCAATACATGTTGTGAGATTGTATATTATTTAATTAGGCATTTGTACAGAGTGAAAACATGCGTTAATATGTGGATGAATGAACACTTAATGATTATTTTAATCTGTAGAAAGTGTGTGTCAAATTTCAGGGGAATGGCAGAACTTGATAATTGACCCATCAACCAATGTCATAACAATGATTAAAGAGTTTGGGAGGGCTGCAATAGCATTTATCTTGCAGTAAAGTTTCTACCTTTTAAATTGTCAATATCAAGTCTTACACTGTTGTTCGTCTGAAATATCTGTGTCATGTGTTAATAATTAATAAGGTTTTTAAGATTGCATCTTTATGTTTCCACACAATGTCTCCCACAGAAAGGTCAAGGGTTGTGGTGTTCTAAGAAGCCTCCTAAAACAGAGGAACGAGACAACGAGTGCACATACCACCAAAGAAAACATGTGTCTCTTGCCAAGGAACATCTGTTTGGTGTCGAGGCTGGGGATAGAAGAACGTTTGCTTTGGCCATCAGCATGGATGACAAAGCCTACCTACGTCCTGGAACTTCAGGTTTGTTTTAGTTATTTCATCATGCTGAATATAATCATTAACATTAATACAACAATGCACATTTGATATTGACCTGTGGCTGACCTGAAAGTATTCATTTTTACCAACATGACATTGTGTGCTTTGTATTAAATTGGATGTGAATTTACAATTTAGGCTTTTAGCAGACACTCTTAATACAGAGCGACTTGGCAAGATAATACATCAATGATATAGCGATTCTAATTTAAGAACATATATAAGTGAAAAGTATTTATATAAACCTAGAGTAAACGATCAATGCAAACTAAAACAGGTGCTAAGGGCTATGGTGGAGTCTAAAGAGGTGAGTCTCCAGGCCACAGCAGAAGCTAGGGAGGGATTCTAAGTGTGACAGGGAGATCATTCCACAGTTTGAGGGCCAGGAGGGTGAATTGTCTGGGACGAGTGGATGTGATAATATGATGAGGGAATAATACAAATGTTTGCATGTTTTCACAGAGGGCTTCACTGGGTCGCGGCATCAGTCCATATTGCAGCCTACAGATGAACAGCTTGCTCGGAAACTTCCGACGCATGACTTCCCAGAGCCATCTATGTACATCACCCCATCTGCCTTCCGTATCCTGAAGAAGCGACCGTCGGAAATGGAGTCCACTACGTTGATTACTACAGAGGATTCCAGTATGGCGGTGATACACCCGAAGGCTTACATTGGAACACATGGGACAACTTGGGCATCAAATTACATGCATCTGAGAAGGGACTGTCCTTTAGAATTTGATGTCCCAAGCAACATAGTTGTTCACCAGGAGATCCGTAAGCTCTTCTGCCGGTGCAGGGATGCCACACACTACTTCCTGGACACAGCAATGGAAGCAGATGTGAATTGTATTACAAAGCATGCTGACTGTCCTTTCAGGGCATATGCCAGCTTGCAGTTGGAGTCTTATAAAGCCCAACTAAAACTAGCTGCAGAAGACTGGGCAGAAGTAAAGGACAGCCTGTCTGCTGCAGACATTACACTTGGGACGGACATTGTCAAACAGGTGTCTCTAGTTATTGAAGCAGTTGAGCTGGCCACTACTTCAATGTCTTCCCGTTCAGGGAAGAATGTGTGGAAGACGTGCTACCAGCCACTTATAAAGTCGTGCCATGGTTTCCTGACTCTTCTGGATAGAACTCCGATGCCCATCACCTGTCCCCAGATCCTTGAGCTAACTGACGCCGGACCTGGAGTTGGGGTGTCAAATTTTGAGGTACGTTTTATTCTGTCAACATTGTTCAGAACTCTAATCGTGCATCTGCCAAGATGACAGTATATAACATTGTAGTTAATATGTAGTTGCATCTTCTCAATTAAAAATCGTTTAGATAAAATATTGTATATACTGTACATTTTTACTTAATCCTGAACTAAAATGTTCTTTTTAGGTCCGATTCAGAGCAGCTGAAAG
The DNA here is from genome assembly GCF_963921795.1 of Nannobrachium achirus. Taxonomy (NCBI): domain Eukaryota; kingdom Metazoa; phylum Chordata; class Actinopteri; order Myctophiformes; family Myctophidae; genus Nannobrachium; species Nannobrachium achirus. The sequence goes on along the minus strand of NC_137825.1, from coordinate 14,056,290 downwards.
AGTCAGGATACATTCAACAGACCTGCTGTGTCGAATTCACAGAGCCAGAGAGGATTCTGGACAAAACGAAGCGGAGAGGTTGAATGCATCCATGGGTAAATAAATATTTTCTGTTGAATTAAGGACACAAGCACATCAGATTGACTTTGTTGACACTGTTAGTTTTCACAAAGGTCTTCACTGATCAATCCATGGTTCATTAATAAATGTTTGACCCTCAGGTGAAGCCATCTGTGATGGAGGTGCAATCCAGTGGCAGATCTTTTCTGATACAGATGGTTTGTCAGATACCGATATCTCCACGATGACCATATCAGACCTCACAGAGCATGCAGAGAAGATGATGGAAAAGAACGCATGGGCTGTTACAGAGGAAATCAGACTCCGCATTGACAAGTCACCTGCACCATCTGGGTTCACCAGAGCATTTACTGTGGAAAAAACAGGTACATTGATGCAGAGCATTTACTGTGGAAAAAACAGGTACATTGATGCAATTGTGTGTGTGTGTGTGTGTGTGTGTGTGTGTGTGTGTGTGTGTGTGTGTGTGTGTGTGTGTGTGTGTGTGTGTGTGTGTGTGTGTGTGTGTGTGTTATCGCTAAAGGCAAATAACCCATTCTAGCCGGGACAGCATTTTGCTGTTTTACAGTACATGTACAGTATGCAGCATCACATTTGTTGTTGTTATATTTCGATAATGTTTGAAGTTTATAAGAAAACTTAGATTAGGCCTAAATGGGATAAAGTATTGACAGTTGTGTATATCTGTTTTTTTTTTTCCTTTCTGTCTCTTTCTTTTACGCAGAGCACCAGTTCTACAACCGCCAGTATCTTCTGCAGTACATGGCAACCAACAAGCTACAGAGGGCAACTGTTCCAGGCCACAATTACTTTCAAAAGGTTGAAAGTTTCTTCGAGACTCATTTTGAGATGGGTGAACTATATATGGAGTACCTGAAAGGAAGTTGCAGTGGTGAGTTTGCACTTTGTGTTTGGTTATTGGGATGGGCTCAGTACTTTCTACCCAAAACAAATGATCAACAACAGTGTTTTTCAATCAGTCCCCTGCTAAATGATCGAGAGTTGTTAACCAATTTGACCACTATATTATATGTGCTATAGTAATTTTGATCTAATTACTGTGTTGACGATCAGGTTTAGTGTAAGCTACTCAAACAGTCCTTATATGGACTGAATGGATATGGCAAGGATAATTATGTAGATCTGTATAGCATTTAAAGAGAACATAAGCTTATGTATAATCTTTCTCTATCCACAGTATCCGGGGGCGCTCCCTGCGACTTTTGCACCACACATCCCTTCTCTGGCTCTCCAATAACGAGGATCCCTAGACCTTATCCTGACCACCAAAGACTGCCAGAGTTGAAGTATCGCCCATACAATACAACTCCTATTGCTGATCGACTGCCAGATGACTTCCAGCCACGAGCTCAACTTAAGAAGGCATTTGGACTTAAACAAGTGCAACTTGACAATCCTGTTTCCATCTCTGAGTTCTCACAAAAGTATGTTGTTGCTGAGCGTAGTGTTTGTGAATATGTACAACACATGGAACATATGAACATGATGAAGGTTAAGAGATCTGCACAAAGCGAGCACAGAAAGGGTCAGGCAGATGTGAAGACATATGATGATTATGATTGGGAGGACTTATACAGACAAGACCAATTGTCCAAACTTAGAGTGTCTGAGTTGGATAAATACTTATCAAAGCATGCGTTGCAGCAACATGGTAAGAAGAGTGTCAAGCTGGAGATTGTGGCAGCTCACATAGGAAAAACGGTGTGCTCAAATGTGCTCAGTGGCCTTGCAGCTCTTCCAGCAGATAACGCTTCCTCAGAGTCTGAGTCAGACCTTTCTGATGACGAAAGTGAAGATGAGGAAGAGGTAATTCTGGAGATAAATAGTGAGGCTAGCATAACTACCAGCAACACCACTGAAGATGATACTGTTGTTGATGAGGTGTCACGATTTGGTAGGAAGAGAAAGAGAGTAAAGGATCCTGAATATTATTATTCATTTTGAATCAGTTGAATGGACTGACATTTTTAGAGATGTTCTTTTTTTTTTTTCTTGGGTGGCGCGTACACATATCAAGTTGGCAAAGACCATATGCCACAACAATCTTCTTGCATTTATGAGGCATCCTATCCTGTCTAAAATGACCAAGTGTTCCAGAAGGACCTCATGCTTGAAAGAAACTGATCTTTTAAAATAACAGACAGTTGACCGCTTGGGGCAAATGATAGACTTTGTACGTGGCCCAAATCATGCTGCTGGTGGCCGTTTCCTCCATACCGGCTTCAAAATCAAAGGGAAAACAAGATTTCTACCACTTTTTTTTGGTCACATGTTTTTTTGTAGATCAGCTAGTTTTTTTTCATATTTTTTTGTACATGTGACATCTGTGATCGAGTCTGTCTAGCCCATTCAGTCCAGGAAACACACTTTGCTGTTTTACAGGACATGTACAGTGAGCTGCAACATATTTGTTTTTGTAATCTTTTAATACTGTTTATAGTTTTTCAGAAACCTTTAATAGGTCAGGCCTAAATGGGCTAGTTGAACATTGATGGCACACATAAGATTGCACTGTATGTATAGTCCCACACCTTAACCATTTTGATTTAAATGGTGACTGAAAAAAGACAAATAGACCATGGTTGAGTTGTATGTGTTTATTCATTTAATAAAACTACAATATTATTGTAGCTGTACACTTTGCTGTTTTTTTATTACAATCCCAGTGGTGTAAATAACCATGTACATGTACTTAAATACTGCACTTAAGTAAAAGTGTGAGGTATTTGACTGCAATCTCCAACGATATAACGTCTACTCCACTTCATCTCAGATCCAAATGTTATTACTCAAGTATATTTGTTTGAACACTTTAGTTTCTAGTTACTTTACAGATATGAGTTATAATATTATAAAACATACTTTAACCACTTGAGCCATATTTTATACCTAGGTTATTTGGAAACTAGCTGATCTACAAGCTCACATTGTGGGCTTGTAGATCGGCTATTTTCAAACATGTTGTACTTTTACTTTTGGTACTTAAGTGCTTTTTGGTGCCAACACTACAACTCAAGTTTATTGTGAAGCCTGGGCTTGTAACAGAGTATTTCTACATTGCAGTATTGATACCTTTATTCAAGTAAAGGATGTGAGTACTTTTAACACCACTGTACAATCCATGCAACATTGAACAATTATATTTAACACTTAACTTGTGTAATAAAACTAACAGTATAGTCAAGTCAAGAAGGTTTAACCGTATTTGCCTCAGTAGTAGTCAGGTCAAATCAATAGATCCTATTACAAATGAGCTACAGCAGTGTCTAGGGTCAATCCCTAGTGAGCTAGCCACATTGCTCTGATCATATGCCTATAAATGTAAACAAGAACAACAGTGCAACAGAACGTAAAACAATACACTCTCAGAGTTCCAATTTGCAGCAACAATATACATTCAAATAGCAGCAGTAGGCTATTCATTCAATTGAGCAAAAAAAGAAAAGGGCATAGATTCAGAGCCACTGGTCTTATATGTGTTTTTTAGTTTTGCCCATCACAACTATTTCTACTTCCTCCTCAAAGCAGCCTGCTTTGAGGAGAGCTGCGAGTTCAGGGGTGAACTCCATACTTTCCAGGACATCCAATTCAAGCTCTGTTATGGCCAGCTGTGGTAAACCAGTCTCCATGGGTGCATACATTGCCTGGTGAGTCTGACCCCCAAGACTGCGGAAAAGACTAGCAGCCCTCTCATCAAAGGGGCAGTCTACCGAGGCACAGCCTCCTGAGCAGTCTGCATGTAGACTCAGACGACCTGTAAGATTCAAGATAATGCATTTTCATTTACAGCAACAACACCGGTGTTAGAAGACATACTGTACTTTTATATTTAGATACACAAGCACATATTAAAAACCTACTTTTTTGGTATCCTCTCCTCCCAGCCTCGCCCAGGTTGTCCAGAATCAGAGCGTGAGCTTCCTGAGTGATCTCGACTCTCTGCAGCAAGCTGAACAGGAATGTTCCCTGCAGCTGGTTCATTGCTGCTACCTTTTCTACCACCACCATCTCAGGTGTGATGGTGACACCTTCAGAGACATCAAGGAAAAGGTCCTGCATAGATGGATACAGTAGATCTTTATTTACATATTGTATCTATCTATTGTTTCCATAGTAGTCATAAATCCATATGACAGACCAAGTCTGACCAAAGCAATTGATAATTTCAATTGTTCTGGTCAAATTATGGGGTTTGGATCACAGGTGTGAACAAGATGTACAATACCTGCATGAGTTCCTCTTCACGCATCATCTTCCGCTGGGCCTTCCTCTTCACTGCCTTGCTTTTGTTCTGCTTCTTCATCCTGTTGAGCCGCGATGGGCCACTGTCCTCACAGGAGAAGAAGCTCTGCAGTCTTTTCAAAGCGGCCTCAAGCTTTTTCTGTGCAGTGTCTGCGCACGAGAGGAGACTCTCGATCCTGGTCTTCATTTTGGAATTAAACTCTCTCTTGCTGGCCTGGCCTGGCCTCAGGTGTAATCCGTCTTTCTTGAAGAGAGTGTTGTCATGCTCCTCAATATGGATAATTTCTTCTCCAAGGCTTTCTTTTATTTTTTTTATTTTTTCTATGTTTTGCTGACAGGTGAAGAGATCTTGTTTTCCCTTGATTTTGAATCCGGTATGGAGGAAACGGCCACCAGCAGCATGATTTGGGCCACGTACAAAGTCTATCATTTGCCCCAAGCGGTCAACTGTCTCTGTTATTTTGAAAGATCTGTCTCTTTCCAGCATGAGGTCCTTCTGGAACACTTGGTCATTGTAGACTGGATATGATGCCTCATAAAATGCAGGAAGAATTTTGTTGTGGAACATCGTCTTTGAAGACTTGGGATGAGGAAGCCACCCAAGAGAGAGCTTCCTTTTCTCTGAAAGCTGTGAAATCATGAACAATATGATTTTTACATATATAGGCCTACTGGATCAATCAAACAGTGTTAAATAGCTCTATAATATGACAGTTATCATTGCTATAGTGTCTGTTCTGTAACAGTGTTATAATAGCTCTGTATTGTGACAGTATCATACTATAAAGTGTTCAGTACAGGGTAACAGTGTCAATCAGTGTCAAATTAAAAAAGGTATTCAATGTAAACAAGTGTATGCTTCTTGGATTAATGCCTTTTTGACTTTGTATTGTATTATATTGTGACAGTGATCACAGCTCGAGTGTTTGTTCAGTAACAGTGTTAAATAGCTCTGTATTGTGACAGTATCATACTATAAAGTGTTCAGTACAGGGTAACAGTGTCAATCAGTGTCAAATTAAAAAAGGTATTCAATGTAAACAAGTGTAATGCTTCTTGGATTAATGCCTTTTTGACTTTGTACCAGTGACTCTGTACTGTCATGAAACTGTACCTGTTCCTCTGCAATTTGCTTCTAATAAATTCTTCAATCAATCAATCAAAGTATCACACAAAATGTCATTCAAAAAAAAAAAAAAAATGTATTCCTTGGAGGGGAGGCTTCTGTAGAAGACACAAAACATACCTGGTCAAATTTGAAGACTGTCTGTGGTTCAGGTTGTGGTTCAGTGGCCACATCTGTGGCTTGCTGATGTTGCCCAGGGGCATGACCACAATAATCACATGCAGCAATGTTGCTCTGTGTCTCATATTCGTCACAAGAACACTCAAGGCACTTTCCCCTCAATACACCCCGTTTGTCTTTCATTTTTATATTTTTTCCCTTTTCTTTCAAAATATGGTCATCTCAGCTGATGCTCTGCTGTAAGTTTTTCCACTGAGTAGGAAAGCCTCGTACGTCGTACAGGAAAGAGAAAGAAGAAGTGGCGTCACTTTGTTTTGACCTAAAACATGACGTAGGCTGTTTCCGTCTCCAGACCGGATCTGAACGTCAAAACCGGAGACGGTCGCATGCTAGTGTTGCGACGAGAGTAAACCTCGCGCAGCCAGGCTTTCAGCCAGAGTCGCCCAACAGATGCCGCTCTCTCTGTATGAACGAGGAAACTCCGACAAGAGTACTGCGAGTAGCGCTAGTAAAACACATTTGCGTATAAAATTTCCCAGACAGATAGATGAAGCGGTGAGTTTACAGATTAAACATTCATAGCCTTCTCCTAAGTCCTGTAACATCATATGATATAGAAGTGGTAGCTTAAGTTCTAGAGTTCACTTTTATTCACTAAAATGTTATCTGTGAAGATAGCTCAGTGCATTAGTCACTGTGCTAACGATCCATTCGTCCCGTGGGGCCACCGGTTCGAGTCTCATAGGGGGAGGTGAATTTGCTTTATTCATGTTCTCGTATATAGTGCTATTATTACTGCAGTTGCGTTTATGAATAAGTTTATGTTTTTAGGGATCATTTTACTCATGTATAAAATGTTATGTTTTAGGGGAGGGCTATCTTCTTTTCTTTTTTTGGTTGGGGAGGGCCACTGATTTTTTCCCACATACAGAGGGAGGGTCATAGCATTTTATATCAGGGCATATACATTTCCTCCAGTGACCCACCTCCATAAATTTCGTTCTGTCCCTAACCACTTGAACCCTATTCTGATAACTTTAGCCAAAAAACCCTATATGATCGTGCTGTCAAAACCTGCTCACCGGGGAAAAAAAGGGGGTTCAGAGTCTTGCTCAAGGACTCTTCGACACTAACTCTGGGGGAGCCCGGGATCGAACTGGGAACCCTTCGGGAAACCGGCCGTGTTCTAAGATGGTAACTCTCTACCCCTAAGCCACTGCCGCCCCTTATAGTTTAGATTTATAATTTAAAGTGAACGTGTAGGGGGGAGGATATAAATATTTAACCAATGAAAGGTATTTAATCCATTTAGGCCTACAATTATTGAATGCTTTAACTATTGAAATATTGAAACCGAGTGCCGCGCTGCGAGCTTGTAGATCTGCTATTTTTGAAAAATCGTGAAAATGTGTGCACATTTTTCAATATATATTTTTCAAAGCAGACTTTTGTAACTCAAATCACTGCTTCTGGGTGGTCCCTGGAACAACATATTTTGAAATAGGGGTATGCGGCGGAATAAATGTAATTTTGGGGGTCCTTGACATGAACAAGTTTGAGAACAGCTGATTTAGAGGAAGGATTTAGAAGTTGGGTCAAAGATCAGGTCAAAGATATTCAAAGACATTTTCACGATTTTTCAAAAATAGCAGATCTACAAGCTCGCAGCGCGGCACTCGGTGCCGCGCTGTGAGCTTGTATATCTGCTATTTTTCAATGGTTAAAGCATGAAATAATGGTTAAAGTGGTTCAAATCTAATGCGACGCGGGCGCGTTCCAGGTATTTGAGTGTTAATGAGCGCGCGACTACATAACAACTACAATGGTTCCATTGAACGTTTCCTGGAAAGTACGTTTTCCATTCAACAGTGACGGTCGGTACAACTTTACACACATCAGACAGATCGCCTCATTATCGCAACAGATTTGCATCGAAACGCACGGTTCTAATGTCGTACATTCTCGCTACCGCGGGGCGACATTCCGTACGAGATGTGCTATATGCAAATGAAGCTTATTCTATTTTATTATTAATGGTGTCATTAATTACAAGCTGTCATAATTAACATATGGCTGCCTTATCACTGTAAGGCAGCCTATGTTAACCTAGTGAAACCGGTACAGCATCCGTGTCATTTTAGCTATAGCACATTGGTTGGCTGTTAAAAAATAGCAGATCTACAAGCTCATAGCACGTCACTTTGGGCTTTGAAAATGGGTGAAACTCTTTGAATATGTTTTTTAAAGCACACTTAAATCTTTGCTTCTGGCGGGGGGTCCCCTGCAACGAAATATTTTGAGATGGGGTTCCATAGCCAAATAATACATATCATTTTGGGGGTCCTTGACATGAAACAAGTTTTGAGCACCACTGACGTTTTGTTTTGTTTCATTTTCTTCAGAAAACTGTTGGGAATACATTAGTTTTTTAATCGGCCTCATGTCTTCATGGGTTAATGTGTAACTGCAGGACTATATACTAATTACCGGGCCAGTTGTCCTGTATGTGTTGTTCACCCTGGAACCATACTATCGTCGTGGTCGGGTGAAGACCTTGCATGTCCAAGACCGTTCGTTTTGCATTTATCATTTTAAAAACTGATTTAAACTAGTGAAAACAGCCGATCTACAAGCAACACAACGCCTCGCACCGCGAGGCGTTGTGTTGCTTGTAGATCTGCTGTTTTCACTTGCGCGATGATGAAGCAGGGCTTTACTTTGCGAAAGAAGTACAAATTTGAAAACTTGTAGATACGAGGTTTCCACCCGACAACGACGCTATACTATATACTGTACTGTACTGGTATTGTCTTAATGAGCGTTATGGCTGAGCTGGCCAGCAGCGCAGTTAAAGGTTTAAATTAATTGACTTGGGAACACACTTCTGTCTCTGGCGTCTGCACTGGTGTTCGCCTCTGCACACCGCAGGGTCGTGTGAGACAGTAGCAGCAGTATTTACCTACTGTATGTTTTTATTTTATTTTTACTTTTTTTCCTGACTGTATCTACCGCATAGTACTGTGTGTGTTCTATCCGTCTGTCATATTCAATGTTATATGAGATACTTCAATGGTTATATGGAAATAAGCAGCCCGGCAACCGGTTGCGGCCCGCACTGAATACAAAACACTGATGCTGACCTTCAAAGCAGCCAAAGGTATGGCTCCTCCATACCTCCAAGACCTGATCAACCCCTACACCCCCACCCGTTCACTTAGATCAGCCAACACAGGGATGGTGACAGAAGCTGTGGAATAAACTCCCTGTCGCACTTAGAACAACGGACTCACTCGCTAGCTTTCGCCGTGGACTTCACAGTTCTTCAGACTCCACCTAAACCCTTAGCACTACAGAAAAATCAATGACCATACATGAAGCTTGTTAGCATTTGTTTTTTAGGTTTTTAGACCTATATTGTGTTTTTTTCTAGATAGATATCCATTTGCACTTGTTATATTGCTGTTGATGTACTGACATATTATCTTGTGATGTTTTGTATCTGCTATTGTAAGTCGCTTTGGATTAAAAGCGTCTGCTAAATGCCTAAACTGTAAACTGTAAACTGTAAGCTTAGTCTTTTTTAGGATCTCCTTTTAGTAGACCTTGCGCCAGTGAACTGTACCGTCATGACTGTACCTTTTCCTATGCAAACTTCTAATAAAGTCTTCAATCAATCAATCAATCAATCAAGTGTTGACTTGGTTGACTAAATGAAAAATGTTAGCCGAGTAAATTTTTTACTGACGAAAACGTAAGAAAAATGACTAAATATATTGACAATGTCATCATCAAATAAAAACTAGAAGGACTAGTGGAGAAGAGATCCAGTAGAACTAAGACAAATCTTAATTGCGACCAGAGGTCGCAGTTTAGTATGAGAAATGGCACATCATGTCTCCGGCCGTCCGTCCGCGTACGCTTTTCAGATTTCAATGTAAATAGGACAGATGGAAGGAACCCTTCCATCTGTCCTGGCGCGGTTAGCCCTCCTGGCGAAGACCGTCTCTGGTTGACTGGCGGCCTCAGGGCTGGCCGGCTACCAGACTGTTAGCAGGGGCTACAACACCCGGACCCCCCCGTTCGGCTCTTTGTGGTGGTTAGCTGGCGGTTTCAGAGCTAGCTGGCAACCACCCACAGTCCCTTGCTGACAGTGCCATCACGGCACACTGGGCTGGTTAGCTGGCGGCCTTAGGGCTAGCTGGCAGCCTGCCTCAGCAGTGCCGTCCATAGGACCACGACTCCAGGATCCATCCGGCCGGTGCTCTTGCTTCACCTCGGTGCCTCTGTGTGTGTGGTATCTCCTGGACAGTCCATCAACTGTCCCGATTAGTCCTCGTTGACTGGGATCGTTACCCCCGCAGCTGGCTCGGTTCAGGCAGCATAGATAGCTAGCTAGGTTAGCTAAGCAGCTAGCGGCTAAAGCTACAGCTAACAAAATCAACAACACGCACGTACGCACGCACGCTACGTTTCCTGCTTGTCCTCCTCCACTCTCACGAATCAATAACATCGCTCCTTCACCAACTCCTCGCTCCTCTGCCATGCTGTGGATCATCACGCTGTGCCTGTCTCTCCACCTCTGGTCAACAAGTGTGTGGCCATCGGCCAGTGAATTCAGGCTAACATCCATCGCCTCCAGCATGCCACTCAAATTCTCCGTCCCACGTCTTCTGGAACTAAATAAAAACATCACCGCACCACTCCACATCACGGCAGCTATCAAACAACACGGTCTACTTCGCCGACCCAGATATATTCACCGCAGCTCACGCAGAAAGTTTCACTACTCGACCCGTACTGACCACTGCATCCCCTCACTCTGGACAAACAGCCGCTCCGCCCCCGCTGACGTCACACGTCATCACAACAACAAACCACACGTGCGCTCTGCCTATCTGCGACCACTCTCCAAAGCCCCACCTCCCATCCAATTCCAACCATCTCTCAAATTTGCTCTGTTCAACACTCGATCACTTAACAAAAAAACTGCAACACTCAGTGAATTTATAACAGACAATAACATTGACTTTTTCTGTATTACTGAAACCTGGCAAAAACCCCAAGAATTCATTCTCCTCAACAAAACTACACCCCCCGGATACACCTACATGGACAAACCACGTGCTGGCCATGCTGGTGGTATAGCCACAATATACAGACAACACCTCAAAACCATTCCCGTCTCCATTCCAACCCCCTCCTCATTCGAGCACCAGTCATTTAGATTATCTGGCCCCAAACCCCTAGTTACTGCAGTTATCTACCGCCCCCCCAAACCCAACCCTGCATTCCTCTCCGACCTCTCTGTATTTCTCACTCAACTCTGTGCCATATCACCATCTGTACTACTACTGGGAGACTTTAATATTCACGTGGACTCCCCTTCCTGCAAAACTGCCATTGACTTCCTGGACACTCTGACATCATTCAACATCACTCAACACATAGATTTCCCTACCCATAAAAAAGGACATACCCTGGACTTAATTTGCACCACCGGCATCACCATCAGCAATCTCACCAGTTTCAAACTCAACGACATCTCCGACCACCTGGCCCTCACTCTGGACATTGATATCCCCTCCCCCCTAATCAAGCAACAGCGCTCCATAACGTTTCGGAATATCAAATCCATCCACCCCTCCTCTCTCTCCACCCTACTCACTGACACCATCCCCATTCACACCCAAAACCTCTCCCCCACAGACCTGGTAAACAGCTACAACTGCACACTCTCCTCCTGCCTTAATCAGCTCGCCCCCACAATAACCAAATCCGTCTCCTATACTCACTCCGCCCCCTGGTACACTGACCATCTCCGCCAACTTAAAGCCAAGGGCCGGCAGCTCGAACGGCTAGCGAAGAGAACCGGACTCACCATTCACTCGGACATCCACAAATCTCACCAACAGCTATACAGAGATGCACTCAACAATGCACGCACCGCCCACTACTCCTCCGTCATACAATCCGGCAGCAATAATCCCAAGACACTTTTCACTACAATAAACAAACTTCTCAAACCCATGGACAACACCACCACCTCATTCACCACCAGCAAATGCGAATCATTTCTCTCATTTTTCCAATCCAAAATCGACACTATCCACGCTGAACTGGCCACCTCCTCTCCTACCACCCCCCCTCCCCCCGATCAGGACCCCCCTCTACTCAGCAACCACCCACTCACTGCCTTTGCTGAGATCACCACATCCGACCTATCCTCCATAACCTCCGGAATGAAACCCTCCACCTGCACCCTTGATCCCATCCCGTCCTCCCTCGTCATTGCATGCCTCCCCTCACTCACACCATTGATAACCAATATAATTAACTCCTCCCTGTCCACTGGATCTGTCCCCCCTGCTCTCAAACTGGCTGCCATCACCCCCATCCTCAAGAAACCCGGCCTTGACCCTAACACCCCCAACAACTACCGCCCCATCTCCAACCTTCCCTTCCTTTCAAAAATACTGGAACGTGCAGTCGCTTCTCAAATAAAAGCTCACCTAGACACCAACAACCTCTACGAAACCTTCCAATCCGGCTTCCGTTCACACCACAGCACAGAAACAGCACTACTCAAGGTCACCAACGACATCCTCCGCTCTGCAGACACTGGTCACCTCTCCATCCTCATTCTCCTCGATCTCAGTGCAGCTTTTGACACCATCCAGCATTCCATCCTCATTTCACGCCTCCACTCCTCCCTTGGTTTATCCGGCTCAGCACTTTCATGGATGAAGTCCTACCTCTCTGACCGCCACCAATACATATCCATCAATAACTGCACCTCCTCCACTGCCCCAGTCACCCATGGTGTCCCCCAGGGCTCAGTGCTCGGCCCCCTGCTCTTCACAATTTATATACTTCCCCTCGGACAAATCCTCCACCACCACGGCCTTCAATTTCACTGCTACGCTGATGATACCCAACTCTACCTCTCCACCAAAACCATCTCCGCAGCCACCCACTCCACCCTCACCAACTGCCTCACAGATATTAAAAACTGGATGCAAAAGAACTTCTTAAAACTCAACTGCAACAAATCAGAAATAATCATCATCGGCCCCGACACCCTCACCCGCTCCAACCAGGACTTTTCACTCAACATCGACGGCACCTTAGTCAAAACCTCCACCCAAATCCGCAACCTAGGAATCATCTTCGACCCCACCTTGTCATTCCTCCCCCACGTCAATAACGTAACCAAAACCGCATTTTTCCACCTCCGCAACATCGCCCGTCTCCGCCCCTCCCTGACCTTCTCTGCTGCCGAAACCCTCATACACGCCTTCATTTCATCCCGGCTCGACTACTGCAACAGCATACTCTATGGCATCACCTCCAAATCACTCAACAAACTCCAATATGTCCAAAATTCCGCCGCTCGCCTACTCACCAGCACCCGCTCCAGAGACCACATCACACCCGTCCTCCATGACCTCCACTGGCTGCCCGTGAAACAACGGATCAATTTCAAAATACTTCTCACCACCTACAAAGCACTGCACAACCTGGCCCCCCCTTACCTCTCCGACCTCCTCCAGCCATATGTCCCCACCCGGTCGCTCAGGTCCAGAGAGGCTGGCCTCCTCGAGGTACCAAAGGCCAAACGCCGAACCTGGGGGGACAGGGCGTTCTCAGTGGCCGCCCCCACCCTCTGGAACGAACTCCCTAAATGCGTCAGAGACGCCCCCTCCCTCCCCTCCTTCAAAACCGCTCTGAAAACTCACCTATTCATAACTGCCTTCCCCAGCTGATCTCGGACCAAACTTTTGTTTAATTGTTTTCTACTGTATCTTCTTATCTTATCCTAGTTTTGTTTCCTAATAAAGTTGTTTTTATCTGCCGTACACACACGCACACACAAACAAATTAGTATTGTAAAGCGTCTTTGAGTACTAAGAAAAGCGCTATATAAATCACAGCTATTATTATTATTATAAATAATATTTTGGGCAAAACAGTTAAGGATCTCTTTTCTGTTCAAACATCAAGGGACTTTACTGTATGTCCTTATCAAAAAAAAAAATGCAAGGATGTGATTCTGCCTATGTAACAGTTAAAAGGGGAATTTCACTTTAAAACACTTCTGGGCTAATATTAATGTCTACTCTAGCGTTTTTTCTTTTATCTTCACAGAGGCCCCAGACAGTTTGCTTGATTCAATATTCAGATATTTGATATGAATTAGATCAGACACGCCCCCTCCTACCAGATATAATGCCATTCAACTTCAATCTCCATTCATGTGGGTGACTGATACTGTCTCACGCGTGACGGGGTTTTTCAATTACTTTTCGTCCCTCTTCACTGTCGCGTCCTAATAAAACATGACACTTGGTGCCGAGTCGAGTTACTTCCTAACGTGGCTAGGATTTTGAATATTGAATGCATAACTGAATGTTTTCATAATCAATTAATCTAAGCAATTGATGCAGACAGGCTATAAAACAATAAGGTAATAACGTACAATCAGGGGCGTCGCACCAAATTCTGGGCCCTGGGTACAAGAATTCACTGTGGGGCCCCTGTGCTTTAACTATTGAAAAATAGCAGATATACAAGCTCACAGCGCGGCACGAGTGCCGCGCTGCGAGCTTGTAGATCTGCTATTTTTGAAAAATCATGAACATCTTTGAATATTTCAAATCCTTCTAAGGTTTTTTTTTAAAAACCTATGTTTCGATGTCAGTGGAGCTCAAACCTTTTCATGTGCAGGACCCCCAAAATGGTATGTATTTGGCCACGGACCCCCATCTCAAAATATTTAGTTCCAGGGACCCCCCAGAAGCAAAATTTGAGTTACAAAAAAAAATACATATATTCAAAGATTTGCAAACATTTTCACGACTTTTCAAAAATAGCAGATCTACAAGCTCGCAGTGCGGCACTCGGTGCCGCGCTGTGAGCTTGTATATCTGCTATTTTTCAATAGCTAAAGTATAAAATAATTAAGGCCCCTCCAACACATTGGGCCCTGGTAACTCAGTCCCACTTTCCTACCCCTTGTGACGCCCCTGCGTACAATGCAATGGTATTTAATTTCCACACAGACATCTTACATGTTTATGCAGCAGTCAAAGGAAAGTAGCCAGGCAAATGAAATGGTAATATCACAACCACCAGCCATTCTGGGGATCTAGAACATAAGATGCTGCAATAAAGTCCAGGAGAGTTTGGACGGGGCAATTCTCTTGAATGCTGCCTTCAGGTATGGCATGGAAAGAGGGCATTTGCGTTTCTTTCACCATACTGAAAACTGCATTCATGGTCTGGAGTAGGGCTGTCACAATCATTACATAATCGTCTAATCGCAGTTATTTGACATAATCACAATTATTTTGTGATAATCGTCATAATCGTTTACATGTTGAAAAATGTTTATATATGTTCAAACATTAAAAAAAATAGTGGAAATAGCAGATCTACAAACTCACACTCCAGTGAGCTTGTAGATCGGCTATTTCTGCTATCAATGTTATTTTTTAAAGTATAAAGTTGTCAAATATATCAGTAATTTCTTTGTATATTTAGGTTATGTGTCATATCTGCCATGTGCAACTTCAAAGCCTACAAGCCAAACAGGAATGTAATTGTCAACGACAGAAACACAATTAAATCCTTAATCGCAATTATTTGAGTGACAATTAATCGTCATGTAAAATGTCATAATCGTGACAGCCCTAGTCTGGAGAGGGCACTTTTTACAGATGGATAAAAGGGCAGGGGCTCAAGCCCCCTTTGATGTCTATGTGTGCACGTGCCTGTTGTCAACTAAGCGCCACCGCTTGGCATCGCGACACCGCAACAACAGGGCAGCGCTTTGAGGATTTGTCAGACAAGGCACTCCTCGCTCACCTCAATATCTCCCTTCATTTTTCATTCGTTAACGAGTTAATTCATACATATACACCCTGCACCACAGCCTCATTCAGCTCACACTGAAGTCCCTTCATTCTCAATGGCCAACTAGCAAACCCACGCGCCCTCAATTTAATGGTTCATTTGGCCTGTCGTTTTAAATGAACAGTGTTCACTCTTCATACTGTACTTCATGCTCAGCCTTGGTCACAGCTCTGTGCCTGCAGCCTGTGGGTACGTTCAGACAGTCAGAGAGACAGATGCATTGGCCCCCCATCCACTCCCATGTTAAGAGAACCAGTAAGACTCCCTAATCGGGAGATAAGCGACCGTCAGGTTGCATGTATGTTGTCTGCAAAAAGCAACTTCATGGTGGCGCTAGAAGAGGGGCATGTGAGAAATGAGGGGCAGACGTTGTGGTTTGCCAGCCAAGGAGTGTGTGTGCAAAGTTTGGCATGGATAGGGGCAACAGTGCCGGAGATAAGAGTAGGGCCAAAAGTGTGACCTGACGTGACGTACAGATGGAGGGACTGACTGACTGACTGACCGAGAGACTGACAGACAGCAGGTGCAGGTTTTCATAGTAACATGCGACCTGACGGTCTCAATAACCTGAAAGAGAAGTTAGGTCTCTGACCGAAGACACATTATGCCTTTGTGGGGTCACAAGCTCAAGGGTTCAATACAGGTTCATGGTTCAGCACTGCTGTACTCTCACCCGGCAGTGATACACACTAGAAGAGCGGAGAAGAGGAGCACTCGTGAGCTTTTGAATCAATCAATCAAGAGTAAGCAATAGTCTCTCTGGTGTTCAGCTCAAAAAACTAAAATTTAGAAAAGGACAACCAGCACTCACTTTGAAGATAATTCTTGTTTATTCAAGGGTTTCCCCTCAGTAGCAGCTCAACGCGGATGTTTGGGCCCGGAGGCCTTCCTCAGAGTGAAAGATTCGCTGAAGGCGGCCTCTGGGCCGAAACATCCGTGTTAAGGAGGGGAACCACTTGAATAAACAAGAATTATCTTCTTAGTGAGTGCTGGTTGTTCTTTTCTAAATAGTGATACGCACTAACCAATGGGACAGACTTTAACGCAGGAAGAACGTCACTTTGTTGGCACTCACATTAGCTGCTCAAGTGTGAAGGTTCAAAGGTAAGGGAGTAATGCTGCTATAGGCGGGTGTCGCTCTCCATTCTGACATGTCGCCACTCCGAAATTGACTTCTTATTGTCGGAGTGGCGACACTTCCATAGGGGTTAAGTTTAGGGTAAGGGTTAGAGATAGGGTTAGTGTCGGAATGGAGACATGTCGGAGTGGTGGGGTATAACCGCTATAGGCGGTACAGGGGCGTTTCTCATCTTAGGAGCCAGATATGTGGACGCGCCCCGTCTGAACAAACTCCCTCCACCTGACCTCTCCAGCCTCCTCCAGTGCCGTCT
Organism: Nannobrachium achirus; assembly: GCF_963921795.1. Lineage (NCBI taxonomy): Eukaryota > Metazoa > Chordata > Actinopteri > Myctophiformes > Myctophidae > Nannobrachium > Nannobrachium achirus. The sequence continues at coordinate 14,039,397 of NC_137825.1, read as the reverse complement.
GAGTTAAAGGACTAAACAACATCTAGGCTAATTTTCCTATATCGATCCCAAATGACTGAGTGCTATGAGGGCTGCTGGGGAAACTGGACGACAGGGGCATTTCTGCCTAATAGACCCCATATGGACAGTCATTTGGGATCAACATAAGTAGGAGAATGAATCTAGATGTTATTTAGTACGGAGGTTGTCCTTTAAACCAGGGGTCTTCAACGTTTTCAGGCCAAGGACCCCTTAGAGAGGAAGCAGGGACCCCTACATTTTCATAGATTCCATAGTTTCATTGTTTGACAGCACAATCATCAGTGCATTTTGGATTCATGTCAATTTGTGTTTTCAGATATTTAACCACTTGAACGGTCAATACTTAAAAAAAACTTGACCTTTCACTGTACTTAATAGTCTGCTTTTTTCCCACTCTACAAAGCTCTTTGCCAAAAATAGCCGATCTATAAGCTCACAACGCCTCGCAGCGCGAGGCGTTGTGAGCTTGTACATCTGCTATTTTTGGCTAAAGAACTCTGCGAATATTCTAAAAATGGGCGCTAGTGTTTCATATAAAAAAAGAGAAAAAAAGTTTCTATCACACAAAGATTTGGAGGACCCCCTGTAGTAACTCTGAGGACCTCCTGGGGCTCCCGGACCCCCTGTTGAAGACCCCTGCTTTAAACGGATGATACTGTGGTTTGTATGATGTCGAGATGTGAGACAGGGATGTTGGAACCAAGGGGCAGAACCACGCAGACTAATGTAGATGTATTAATAGACAAAGACTTACTACACTGTAGAAACTGGCAAACAGTAGAAACAACACACAGTCAACTATACACTGGCAAGATAACCCTGAACACAGGGAGGTTTAAATACACAGACTAACTAGTAGACGCAGGTGAAACATCACTACAATCAACACATGATTGGCTGAAACTGAACAGGACACAGAAGGTGAACTACATTTGCAATTACAGACGGGTGAGACCAGAGCCGTAGAAGAAGAGAGTCGCGTCACGCTTTGATCGGCCACCTCAATGGGATAGTTCCAAATGTTGGAACTGTCCCGTTGTGATAGAACCATAGAGTATATATAAAATAGAGAGCGGCCGAGCCCCGCCCCCACTATCATTTCAATGCAAGTGCTCAGTGGCGTTTTTAAGCAACGGCTACGCGCTAGCATGTAGCTAATCCAGGTGCATTCTGGGGGAAATTGGAACCAGCTCTGGTTCCAAAATGACGTCACGCTGCTCTCCGCTCAGAGGAAGGATTGTCTGGAGTGGAGGGGGCGGGGCCAAAATGTGCGTTTAGGCTGCAGTTCCAACTTTGGCCACCATCGGGGTTGCTTCAAATCTAGCCCTGGGTTCTGGGGGCTTGGATAGAACAAGCAATTCCGCATTCCATTCTTACCATGGGACTCAACGCTGGTGTCGTCAACTTTAATACTACATCACTCTGGGTGAGACAAGACAGGTGGTAACAACCAGGGCAGACAGGAAACACTAGGAACAGAACTACACAATAAAAGTATGTATTGTAGGCAGGTCACCACAGATTATTTGTGTATCTTAATTTATGTCCTTAAAGCAGGGCTCTTCACCAGGGGGTCCTCAGTGTTACTAGAGGGGGGCCTCCACATCTTTGTGTGATAGGATAATTATTTTAATGAACAACTTGAATCCTCTCATCCCTATTCTGACTAGGACTTTAGCCAAAAGTAGCAGATCAACAAGCGTTATATCTGTGTATCTTAATCTATGCCCTTAAAGCAGGGGTCTTCAACAGGGGGTCCACCAAATCATTTTAATGAACAACTTGAACCCTCTCATCCCTATTCTGACTATAGGACTTTAGCCAAAAGTAGCAGATCAACAAGCGTTATATCTGTGTATCTTAATCTATGCCCTTAAAGCAGGGGTCTTCAACAGGGGGGCTGCCAAATCTTTGTATGATAGGGTAATTAATTTAATGAACAACTTGAACTCTCTCATCCCTATTCTAAGTAGAACCTTAGCCAAAAAATTGCAGATCAACAAGCATTATGTCTGTGTATCTTAATGTATGCCCTCAAAGCAGGGGTCTTCAACAGGGGGTCCTCAGAGTTACTAGAGGGGGGCCGCCAAATCCTTGTGTGATAGGATAATTATTTTAATGAACAACTTGAACCCTCTCATCCCTATTCTGGGTAGAACTTTAGGGTTCTCAGCATCTCGCTGCAAGGTGTTGAGAGCTTGTCGATCTGCTATTTTTGGCAAATAGGTTTGGTCCATCTATCCTTCCATCTTCAACCGCTTATCCGGAATCGGGTCGCGGGGGTAACAGTTCCAACTGAGACTTCCAGATTTCCTTATCCCGAGCAACTTCCTCCACTCCCTCAGGGAGTATACCGAGGCGTTCCCAAGCCAGTTTGGAGATATAATACTTCCATCTGGTCTTTGGTCTGCCACGGGGTCTCCTGCTCCTCCCAGTGGGACGTGCATCAAGGACCTTCCTAGGAAGGCGCTCGGGGGGCATCCGTACTAGATGCCCAAACTAGATACTCCAAGTCTCTCTCGGGTGACTGAACATCTCACCCTCTCTAAGGGAGATACCAGCCACTCGTCCGCTTGCACCCGCAACCTTATACTTTGGGTCATGACCCACACTTCATGACCATGGGTGAGAGTAGGAACGAGGTTTGGTGTAGAGGTAAAAAGAAAGAGCAGACCATGTACACAGTCAAATGTACTAGGTATTGATGATTTAAGTGGTTAAATGTTTTGGGGAAAAAACACATCAACACCAATCCTACAAATCAAACAAGTCTTTGGTATGAATCTATCTAGGAAATCGATTTTATACAATTTTATACAACATGTAGTGGGGGTCCCAGCTGCCTTATCCCCCTCTCAGCTAAGGGGTCCTTGGCCTGAAAACGTTGACAACCCCTGCCTTAAAGGGTTCAATGTTTACATGTATGACGCTGTGGAATATATGACGCTATATCTGCATATCTTAACTTATGCCCTTGAACGGGAACTATGTATAAATGAAAGATTGTATGGTGTTATATCTGCGTATATCTTAACTCCTGGCCTTGAAGGGTTCGATATAACGTTCATGCAACAGCTGCTTCTGGGGGGTTTGTGATCACAGATTGTGGGTCCTGCTTGCAACCAGATAATCTGTAGTAGCACATGCAGGAGCAGAGTCCCCGAAAAAAAGCACGAGAGCAGCACACCGCATTGTTATTCTCAAGGCACACAGACAGGGGCGTCACACCAAATTCTGGGCCCTGGGTACAAGGATTCACTGCGGGCCCCCCATGAATGTTAACTTTTGAAAAATAGCAGATATACAAGCTCACAGCGCGGCACCGAGTGCCGCGCTGCAAGCTTGTAGATTTAAAAATGTTCTTGCGATGCGACGCATTGTGAGCTTGTAGATCGGCTATTTTCAACTGGCCGAAATGTATTTAGGGCCGCTGAAGTGGATAATGTATGTTTTGTAATAATTATCAAAATCTACAAAGTAACTAGTAACTAAAGCAAGGGTCTTCAACAGGGGGTCCGGGACCCCTAGGGGGTCCTCAGAGTTACTAGAGGGGGTCCTTCAAATCTTTGAGTGATAGAAACTTGAACCCTAGTGTCCATATTCTGAGAACTTTAGCCAAAAACGCCTCTCAGTGCGAGGCATTGTGAGCTTGTAGATCGGCTATTTTTGGCAAAGAGGTTTGGTGTAGAGGTGAAAAATAGCAGACTAAGTACAGCGTGAAAGGTCAAGTTTATTCCAAGTGTTGACGGATCAAGTGGTTAAATATCTGAAAACACAAATTATCATGAATCCAAAATACACTGATGATTGTGCTGTCAAACAGTGAACCTATATGGAATCTAAAGGAACTATAGGAACTATTGGGGGTCCCTGCTTCATCTCTCTCTCAACTAAGGGGTCCTTGGCCTGAAAACGTTGAACCCCTAAACGAAAGTTTTCAAATAATTGCAGGGGAGTATATTTGCTTTGAGATGTTGTGGAGTAGAAGTGAAAGGATTGGAAATGGGAAGTGCTCCAGCCAAGCTACAAACACCTCGAAATTGTACTTTGTACTTATGGGTACAGTACTTTGAGTCGAATAAATGGTTAATCCATTTAGGCTTACAGTTATTGAATGCTTTAACTATTGAAAAATAGCAGATATACAAGCTCACAGCGCGGCACCGAGTGCCGCGCTGCGAGCTTGTAGATCTGCTATTTTTGAAAAATCGAGAAAAAGTGTGCACAGTTTTCAATATATATTTTTCAAAGCAGACTTTTGTAACTCAAATCTCTGCTTCTGGGGGGTCCATTGAACAAGATATTTTGAGATGGGGGTCTGCTGACGAATAAATGTAATTTTGTGGGTCCTTAACATGAAAAAGTTTGAGAACCTTTGATTTAGAGGAAGGATTTAGAAGTCGGGTCAAAGATCGGGTCAAAGATATTCAAAGACTTGCACACATTTTCACGATTTTTCAAAAATAGCAGATCTACAATCTTGCAGCACGGCACTCGGTGCCGCGCTGTGAGCTTGTATATCTGCTATTTTTCAATAGTTAAAGCATAAAATAATGGTTAAAGTGGTTCAAATCTAACGCGACCCGGGCGCGTTCCAGGTATTTGAGAGTTAATCCTGATGAAAGTGTGTGAGCGCTGAACCACTCACACTGGTTCAGGAGTCCAGTCCACACATCTCGTGGCCCAGTGGAGCCAAACATAGGCTGATGGTCGGCGAGAGCAGCACACCGCATTGTTATTCTCAAGGCACACAGACCTGGGGCGTCACACCAAATTCTGGGCCCTGGGTACAAGGATTCACTGCGGGCCCCCCATGAATGTTAACTTTTGAAAAATAGCAGATATACAAGCTCACAGCGCGGCACCGAGTGCTGCGCTGCGAGCTTGTAGATCTGCTATTTTTGAAAAATCGTGAAAATGTCAGTGATGCTCAAACTTTTTCATGTGAAGGACCCCCCATCTCAAAATATTTAGTTCCAGGGATCCCCCAAGGGTTTTTTTAAGTGAACATTTGTAACTCAAATTTTGCTTCTGCAGAAGCAAAATTTGAGTTACAAATGTTCACTTAAAAAATACATATATTCAAAGATTTGCGCACATTTTCACGACTTTTCAAAACTAGCAGATCTACAAGCTCGCAGCGCGGCACTCGGTGCCGCGCTGTGAGCTTGTATATCTGCTATTTTTCAATAGCTAAAGTTACTAGGGCCCCTCCACCTTGGGCCCTGGTAACTCAGTCCCACTTTCCTACCCCTTGTGACGCCCCTGCACACAGACCTGGCTTTATCCCATCTGGACCGTGAACGTATTTGTGTCGCGTTAGATGTTAACCGCTTTAACTTTAATGTTTTATGCTTTAACTAGTGAAAAATAGCAGATATTCAAGCTCACTGCTATTTTTTGAAAAATCATGACATTTTGGGCAAGTCTTTTAGATTGAAAATATTGACCCAATTCTATTCATGTCTTCTAAAAGATTTTTCTTTCTATCATCAGTGGTTCTCAAACTTTTTCATGTGGAGTACCCCCAATAATTTTAGGTATTTGGCCGCGGACCCCCATCTCAAAATATGTTGTTCCAGGGACCCCCAGTAGCAAAGATTTGAGTTACACAAATGTTCAAGATTCTTAAAAAATCTGCAGTTCTACAAGCTTGCTGTGAGCTTGTATAATATATCGTCGTTGTCGGCTGGAAACCTCGTATCTCCAAGTTTCAAATGTGTACGTTCTTCCCAAAGTAAAGCCCTGCTTCATCATAGAAGGCCGTCGCACAAAAGTAGTGAAACCGTGAGGCGTTGTGTGCTTGTAGATCTGCTGTTTTCACTAGTTTAAATCATTTTTAAAAGGATAAATGCAAGGTTTTCACCCGACAACGACGATATCTTCTATTTTTTCAATAGCTAAAGTATAAAACAATTCCCGGGTCTTAATGCGTTATTCAATCTCTAACATGTTTGACTTGTGTGACACATGTACATACATTACACATGCAGGGAAAACAAACAGACACAAAACCACAAGACACAACCGTGTTTACTTGCGTGACACATTATACATAAATTACACACGTCGCAGATAAACAGTTCACACAAAAGAGACGCACGCACATGTATGTTTGACGCATGTACTCTCTATACCCACCCGAGCACTTACACAAAGGCAAGCACACAAACACACGTTTGAACTGTGACAAACACACCCACACACACACACACACACACCCACAGCATAAAGGCTTTGTGGTCCGTGGTCAAGGGAGTTGACCTTCAACAAAGCTCAAGTCAAGCGCTGACGCATGACTCACACACCTGAGCACACATAGCATAGCACACATGAGGACACATCCTGTACCGTGCTGTAAAGCTCTTCTGTACAGCAGTGTAGAAGTACTATATAGACTTGCCACTTGCCTTTATAGCTATAAACATTATGAAGTCAACCTTTTTTTCATTTCCACGACCCCCATTTCATGTGATGAGTCACGCAGGGGTCATCTGACATAGGTAAATTTTAAGATTTTCTTGATCATAAGAACCAATTACTGAATGTCAAGTCTCCACGTTTTCTTCAGAATATGTATATGACGCTGATTTGCTACGACACATAGGAGTCCAATAGTACCAGTGGTTCTCAAATGTTTTATTTGCAAGGACCCCCTTAACTCTGAGAGTGTACAAATGCAACCAAATGGACCCGTAAGGATCCGTTTGGTTTCATTTGTACACTCTGTTTTGTTACAGACCTATATGGTCATTCAGGGTAAGCTCTTAATGTGTTTCTGGTAATATTATTGTCCAATCATTTTGTATGTCTGTGGCAAAAACTATATTTTGACAAAAATGTCCACCACAAGCCAACACGGCGATGACCCCTGGATGAATGTGTTAGGCGACGCATTATTTTTTGTTGATAAAGCTGATTATCCTCCCCCCATGCAAAGCGTCTTAGAAATGCGCTGTATACAGTACATTTGAGACATTGTTATAATACCAAATACCTTGTCTTCAGCGATAGGTATTAATATTTACTAGAGCTACAGTGTGCAACACTGATGTTTTGACACGTGCTGGCCTCCCCAGCACACACAGCTCAGACAGCGCTGGCTGGGCCTTGTGCTGCTTCGTATGGAGGACGGTCGCATCCCCAAAGAACACCTCTATGAAGAACTGGCACGCGGGAAGAGAACAACAGATCGTCCCCACCTGCGCTACGGAGATGTCTGCAAGAGAGACGTGAACGAAGGCCCTTGACATCAACACCAAGTCCTGGGAAGCTCTTGCTAACAAGGTGGAGATTGGAGAAGCACCAACCACACACCTCATTACAGGTGGGAGAAAACCTGTCAGATGCAGCAGAAGCCAAGAGGGCCAGGAGAAAAGAGCACAACAACGCAGACAGACCAACAACCACATACATGTCGTCACTGTCTGGCAGAAACCTTGTACGGTATCTCCAAGTTTTAAATGCGTACGTTTATTCGTAATGGTAAAGGCCTGCTTCATCATACGCGACTGTCGCACAAAACTAGTGAAAATAGCAGATCTACAAGGTGGTGCGAGGCTTTGTGTGCTTGTAGATCTGCTATTTTGGGCAAATAGGTTTGGTGTGGAGGTAAAAAAAGAGCAGACCAAGTACAATGTGAAAGGTCAAGTTTACTAAGTATTGATGATTTAAGTGGTTAAATGTCTGGAAAGAAAAAACACATATATTAACATAATTCCAACATAGACTGATGACAGTGCTGTCAAACAAGAGAAATCTGCAACACAGTTTTATACAACATGCTTCATCTCTCTCAGCTAAGGGGTCCTTGGCCTGAAAACGTTGAAGGTATACAGTTTCCTAAACAGAACTCCCTGTACATACAGAGGCCAACGTAAGGTAAGCCAACGAGTGAAGGATTTCAGGACGCAGCCCAGGGTATTTCTTCCCACACTCCATATACTGTATTATCTTTTCACCACTGAACACAGGGTTTATACTGTAGGTTCAAGATCAGCAAGTTTCCCTTTTAAGTCCAACACACCGGTAAATAACTTTTGGCAGGGAGGAAGAACAATCTGTGAACATCTATAGGCCAATTATTACACAATTGCAATTATCTGAGATAGTTGCTATAATGTTATTTGTCATAATCATCCTAATAGTCATAATTGTTTCCATATTGAAAAAATGAACAGGCATTCTCAAACGTTTTCCAAAAGTCACGATTGAACCCGGTTTCTTGTGTCCTCTCATCACCCGTGAGCGCATGCACAAACGAGCACGCGCTTGGGGATTTCACGGGACCGCGACCGCTCTTTTCGCCGCCTCTAAACTTCTCCGCACAACCAAAATAACCACCCGCCTCTCATTGCAAATTAATTACTAGGATGCGGTGACTGCGTATCGTCGTCTGGAAGGCGCTTAAGACTTGGTGTACTTATAGGCTGAAAAAGATTGCACCAAGTACAGTGCAACGCATAAGTTGATAAACTGAAGTGACATTGATCAATTCTAAATACTATCAAAGTATTCGGAGGCACGCCTGGAGTTGTGTTGCGGACGTTGTGAGCATGTGGATCTGCTATTTTCACAATAGAACCGTGTTATACAAAATGTAATGCCTCAACTCTTAGTGCTCATCAGTTTTGGGGGGCGGTCTGAAAAGGTTGAGAACCACTGCACTAGATCTCCACCAATAAACACTCTCTAATAATATCAGCAGAACACTGCGCATGGTGGGACAGTAGTCCTGACCTGCTGTACCTCTAATCACTTAAACCCTCTGGTCATAGAGAGATTGAGTTACTATACTGTTACACACTATGGATGCTTTTCTCAGTCCATACACCAAATCTCTCAGACGCAAAAAATAGACAACATGCAGGCTCAAAGCGCGTCGCAACAACGCACCATGTTTTTAGCTTGTAGATCTGCTATTTTTGGATAACATAGGCATGCATGCTGGGGTTCAAGTGGTTAATAAATTAAAAAAAAGACCCACGGTTCAACATAAACACTGTGGTTCTCTTTGTTTCTCTTGAAACACACACACAAACACATACGCGCACGCGCGCTCACGCACACACTTTCCCTTACTCCCGCCATGCTACTTCCCTCCAGCGAAATCTTTCTCGGTTATCTCAGGGTTCAGCCGGAACTAACCCATTTCCTTCCATTAATCCCTCAGCGTGTACGAGTGTGTATACATCTCTGTGCACTCGCGTGCATTATGTGTTTGTATAGGCTGTGTGTGTGTGTGTGTGTGTGTGCCGTGCTAGAGTTTGTGAGTATCATGTTGTCTGTGTATTATGCATTATGTATGCATGCTTTGTGTGTGTGAGTCTTGTTGTATGCAGTGGTGGAAAAAGTACTTTCAACCTATGTTCAAATAATTGGTCTCACTTCTCAGTAATGCTCATTATAATGGTACATTGAAGACACCAGGATACAGAGCAGGCCGGCCCAAAAGGTAGATATTGATCTACGAGTAGATCACAAAGGCTGTGCAGGTAGACCACATGACATGCCCCTAAAGATATACAGTAGATATATAATTAAAATCACAGAACCCCTCCAATTAATGTGACCTGGGGGCCTGTCATCTCCCTTAAGCCCGTATCAGAGTGTACGGTGGAGAGCTATCCACCGCAAATTTGAGGTGGAAAGCTTTCCACCTCAAGTCAGAAAATAAGTGCAGGACATCATAGTCACTCACGGTGGAGTCCTGTACACCGTGACTGACTGGTCTAGATCGACCAATCAGTGAACGGGGTGTAGAGCCTGTCTGTCTGATAGTAAAAACAGAGAGATGTGTCGGGACTCCACCGCGAATGACGTACCGTTGTAGTTTCATGACTCAAAAAGACTCGAAAAGACTACACCGCGGTGTAAAGCCTTCCACCGCCCAGGCGACTATGATGTCGGCTTTAATGGCTTCGAAAATAGGAAAACCCCCCAATACAATGTTTTCAAGAGTCAGTAGCATTACAAAGAACGCCAAAAACCTACCACTTCCATACAGAATGGGATGAAGACTTTTCCCCCTATATTTCCCATTTCAAGTGCGTTCAGTCTTCTACAGTATGTAACACCAGTGCCGCTATTCCAAAGCCCCCTCGGGTAAATGTTTTTGGGGTGGGTAGATCATGTTGAGCTGGTCATTTTAAAAGCAGCTTTCAAGTCAAAAAAGTGTGACAGCGAGGGATAACGCTGTGCAGGTAGCAGTAGCAGAGGTCCAAAAAGGCAACATCCTAAGAGGCTCTCTCATCTCGTACACGTTTGGTTCCCGTTTGTCTATGGTTTGTCTATTCCCCCAGTCTTCCCAAGTGACAGGACACACTTTATTAGACAAAACACACTTCGTTGGTTTGACGTCCCGTGTCCAGCTGAGGACAGGAGAAAAACAAGTGCCTTATTAATAGCTCTGAGGCGATTTCAGCGTTGCCGTTTCCATTTGTACGGTATACACCCGCTACTCATCCCTAAAGTTAATGTTGCTCTAGGTTTATTCTGGCCGTATCACCGTTGTTTTGGCCATCTCTACCGGTGCTCCTGTCGCTCAGGTGAGACGAGACGAGGAACAAGAGTTGAGGTACAGTATAGACTACAGAGGGCCAGGGGTGGAACGAGGAGAGGCAACCGCTTTCAACTGGTTTGCTGATTATCAGGTCATTCCAGGACTGTGGGGGGAATATCATGTAATGTTGTCACGATTATGACTTTTACATGACGATTAATTGTCACTCAAATAATTGGGATTGGAAAATCTTTTGATAAAGAAGATTTTCTTTTCTTTTTTTTTACTCGAGTCATGACCCATAAAAATTGCTCTGTGACCCAGAAACGGGTCCCTCCCGACATCCCTGATCTGCAGAGTGTGTCTGACATGTGTTTCCTGCAGCCTGCAGGCAACCATACTGTTATTTAAGAGCAGGGACGTGCAGAGAATGTTAGAGAGGCAGGGTCTGACATGTCTAAAAGGGCCTTTTGGTGGAAATATCGAAAATAGCAGACCTCCAAGCTCACAACGCGTCGCAGAGCTTGGAGGTCGGCTATTTTTGGTGCTTGATACCACACTGAACACACAAGTCAATACTGGAGATGTGGTGAAACGGCATGGATTCCTACACAGAGAGGGCAATTCTTTCAACATAAGATGCTGCATTAAAGTTCAGGAGAGTTTTGGACAAGGCAATTCTCTTGAATGCTGCCTTCAGGTATGACATGGAAAGAGGGCATTTTTTGCATTTCTTTCACCATAGTAAAAACTGCATTCATGGTCTGGAGAGAGGGCACTTTTTACAGGGGGGTAAAAGGGCAGGGGGCTCAAAACCCCTTGGATGTCTATGTGTGCACGTGCCTGTTTAAGGGAAAAAGAAATAGAAAAAGAGGGTACTCTTACTGCAGGACAGAACGGGCAGCTCCGCTCCGCTCTGCACTGAAGCCCCCAGACTGATGGAGTGATTATGTAAGTGAGTGAGAGGGGGTCTGCCAGGCCCGGGGGGGGGGGGGGGGGTCTCCCATCCCAGATGGACAGATAAGAGGGGAGGGGGAGGGGGCTGCAGTGCAGGGTCCTCCTTCATTCACATGCTGACTTGAAAGCGTAGACGTACGCCCGTGGAATATATGCCAGCGCGCACACACACACACTCGCTCGTGTGTGTGTGAGCGTGTGTGTATCGGCCCGGTGTGCGAATGCTTCTGTGTGTGTGTGTGTGTGTGTGTGTGTGTGTGTGTGTGTGTGTGTGTGTGTGTGTGTGTGTGCGTGTGCGTGTGACCTCCAAGGGCTCTTGGGCATGATGTAATGTAAACACGAAGTTCCCTTTGACGCTGTCACCACTAATGTGGTAAATCACACCCAAGGTCTCTCGCCCTGCCTCGCTCTCTCTCTCTCTCTCTCTCTCTCTCTCTCTCTCTCTCTCTCTCTGACAGGATGGAATGAAGACATGCTCTCTCCCTTCGCTCGTTCACACTTTTCTTTCTCTCCTTAATTAACATGACCAACCGCCCTGCCTGCCCCAACCACAGCGCTCGCGCACCCGCCCGCCCTCGCAAGAATCATTAATTCTGTCTGTCTGTCTGCCTGCCTGCCTGCCTGTCTGTGTGTCTGTCTCCTACAGTGTGTCCTCCATCAGTGAGATGAGGTAGTTTAATGCCACTGTCGTCAGAAGGACATCTGCGCTCAGCATGGCTCAGCACGGCCCACTTCTCTGCTATAAAACCTGACACGAAGACCTTGGTGTGTGTGTGTGTGTGTGTGTGCGCGCCTGCTTGCGTGTGTGCGTGTGTGCGTGCGTGCATGCGTGTGTCTGTATAGGTGATAAACGAGTGGCCATAAAGGAGATGTATGTTTCCATTGTCTGACTAAAAGAAAGGAAAACGGTCAGGCAAACGTTTGGGTGACATGTCGTTATGGTGGCATGACACAGCGGTGCTTCTCAATGCTTCTGTGTAAAGTAACTAAGTACATTTATTCTTGTACTTTTACCTCTACTCCACCATCTACAATTATATGAAAGAGGTTGCGCCAATTCTTGGCTATCTGGCCAGTGATGTACATCGGACCGGTTACCCAATCTCAACAGTGCATGTTGAGATTGGCAGAACATGCCCATATATGGGCATTACCAAATATGGGCATTCCCAGATATGCCCTTAATATTGATGCCTTTGGGACAGGGATCTCCATATATGGGCATAGAACGGACAAGGACGTAATTAATTTGCAAGTGTGATCTGGGAATGCCCATATATGGGCACGTCAGAACATGCCCATATATGGGCATTCCCAGATATGCCCTTAATATTGATGATCTGGGAATGCCCATATATGGGCATGTTCACATTGTCGACTATATATGGGCATAAAATATATGGGCATATAAGGGACATCAAGCCAGAGCGTGAGGTCAGAGCAGCAAACCCATTAAGAGTGGTTCCCCTGACATCACAGTGACATCAGAGCATGATGTCACACTGACAAGGGAACCAGTAGTAGACTGTAAAAATGTGTACTGACTGACTGATAGACAGACGGAGACAAGCTGTGACATTTCTCACGGTATACTGCGACCTTCAGTCGCAATTATTACAAAACATACAGTAACCACTTCAGGACTATACTGTACACATTTCGGCCATTTGAAAATAGACGATCTAAATGGCAGGGGGGGGGGGGGGTGCTGAGATGAGAACCAAGATGAAAGGAAAGGGATGAGATTATAGAGAGAGATAGAGAGAGAATGAGAGAGAGAAAGAGGATGGGGAGAGTGATTAGGGGATGACACAGGGGCGAGAGAGCGAGAGAGAGAGAGAGGGAGAAGATCTAAAAAAGGCAACATGCAACGAACGGACATGACTCAGTTACTGAAGCGCTCATACATACTTATGATTGCACGCACGCATGCACTCTGCACGCACGCACGCACGCACGCACGCGCACACGCACACGCACACGCACACGCACACGCACACACACACACACACACACACACACACACACACACACACACACACACACACACACACACACACACACACACGTGCCCAGTCTGCCCACACATCAGGTATAATCCCATATCACTGTACCAGCGCCAAAACTAACATGCAAGCTGCAATGAGTTTTTTTGTGTGTCTGTCCCTGGGTTCTTGGATTCCTGCCTGTTCCACGTTGTATTTCTTTGTACCTCTGCCTACTGCTGTACCGTACGAGCCTTGTACCTTGTGTTGATCATTATCACACCGACAGAGTACAGTACAGGGCTGGGTTCTGCTTTAATTGTGTCATCATTTCCAGTTTTCATTTGCTTATCCCAGGGGTCTTCAACATTTTCAGACCAAGGACCCCCTTAGCTGAGAGAGAGATGAAGCAGGGACCCCCTCTACATATTGTATAAATGTGTGATGGAGATTGTCATCGATTTCATAGATTGATTCACAGACTTGTTTGACAGCACTGTCATCAGTCTATTTTGGATTTGTGTTAAAGTGTATTTTCAGATATTTAACCATTTAAATCATCGATATTTTGTAAACTTGACCTTTCACTATATGTACTTGAACTGCTCTTTTTTTACCTCTACACCAAACCTATTTGCCAAAAATAGCCGATCTACAGCTGCGAGGCGTTGAGAGCTTGTAGATCGGCTATTTTTGTCTCAAGTTCTCCTCGGAATAGGGATGCGAGGGTTCAAGTTCTTACTTTAAAATAATTATCCTATCACACAAGGATTTGGCGGCCCCCCTGTAGTAACTCTAAGGACCCCCTAGGGGTCTCGGACCCCCTGTTAAAGACCCCTGGTTTATCCTTTATTCTGTGTGAGTGCTCCTGACTGAAAGAAAAGTGCTATCATGTCTAGGGATGGAGCTCAAAACAAGGGCCAGTTACAAACTCGATATCAAATGTATTGAGTACCCGGTATCAATGAGCTTTGGGCTTATCAAGCTTGTTAACGAGCATAGTGGCACATGATGTCATGTTGAAACAATCAAGACAAGAGGCGATCAAAATATTATTACATATTCATAATATAAAGCGATTTAAAACTTATTGCACATTAATGCAACCACAAACTCACAGTCACAACAGCCCAATAAATAAAATAAAAAATAAAAAACAGTTTGTTCAGAATTGGTTGTCGTCTCACTTTTTTTCCCCACAAAATAATAGAAAACGCTCAATAGTGGGCTCAATAAAAGCCAGGCTCAATAACCAGGATCGATAGGGTGTTCATTATCAATAAATATTAACAAGCTCCATCCCAATCATGTCCTGAAAATGTGCAATTAATTGTTGGGGGCGGTATTGCCTCAGGAGGTAGAAGAGAGCGGCTGTCTTGGAATCCGAAGGCTCCAGTTTCGATTGCCGCGGCCTGTCCGAAGTGTCCTTGAGCAAGACGCTGAACCCCAAACGTCTACGGTACCCGATGAGTAGGTTGGCGCCTTGCGTCGTTTCCTCCACCATCGGTGTGTGTGAATGTATGGGTGAGTGTGAAGTAAAATGGGCAAATGGTGCATTTATATAGCGCCTTTATCCAAGGCATTCACACACACATTCAAACACCGATGGTGGAGGAAACCATGCAAGGCACCAACCTGCTCACCGTGAGCAACTAGGGGTTCAGAGTCTTGCTCAAGGACTCTTCGACACCAACTCTGGGGGGAGCCCTGGGATCGAACAGGGAACCCTTCGGGAACCCTCTGTTCTGTGTTCTAATGACGGTTTCTCTACCCCTGAGCCACTGCCGCCCATTGTGAATCGCCTTTGGAGAAAAGAGCTAAAGTGCATTTATCCACTTAGATGTACCAACGTATTCTCTGTTTACAGAAGAAGCCGGAGAGACAGGGAGACGGAGAGCAGTTTTACTGAACAAACACTCTATAGGAAGGATTGCTATCAGAAGAATATAGAGCACATTTAAGTGATTCAGGGAAAAAGTATTGGATTGCAAGGGCTGCGTTTGGGTCCATGCTCCATTCCCCTGTGACATTAAGCCATTTAGATCGTGCCATTTAGATTTTCATCCACTTTAACCATTATTTTATACTTTATCTATTGAACAATAGCAGATATAGAAACTCGCAGCGTGGCACTCGGTGCCACGCTGCGAGCTTGTAGATCTGCTATTTTTGAAAAACCGTGAAAATTTGTGCAAATCTTTGAATATATCTCACAGCTCACTCGGTGCCGCTCACAGCGCAGCACCGAGTGCCGCGCTGTGAGCTTGTATATCTGCTATTTTTCAATAGTTAAAGCATAAAATAATAATAGCATACCCGGTCAAAGTGGGTTAATGTGAGGGCTGCGTCTGGGCCCGCGCTCCACTCCCCTGTGACGTTAATGCCACGCTAGATGAATGACATCCACAGTATCTTGTTAGAACAGGACCTCTCCTCGTTCCAATGAGGTGGTTCTGTTCATTAAAACCGGGTCCGCTTTTCTCTGGGCATAACGAGATGGCTACGGTAGATGTATATATATATTGTTGCATGTCAGGGCCACAAACCTCTTATCTCCATACTTTTTTTTTTGGTTGTAAATCTTTGATTGATTGATTGAAGACTTTATTAGAAGTTTGCATAGGAAAAGGTACAGTTTCATGACGGTACATTTCACTGGTACAAGGTCTACTAAAAGGAGATCCATGAAAAGACTAAGCTTATTTCCACAGGAAACCATTTAAGTATCTCATATAACATTGAATGACAGACGAATAGAACACAGTACCATGCAGTAGACATGTAAATAAAAATAAAATGAAAGATAAAAAGAAGAAAATCTTTTATTGTGAAATATTTAACTCTTGATGTACTTGATCGCACGACACTACAGTGTCGCACAAAAGCAGTAAAAGTAGCAGAAATGCGAGCTTGTAGATCTGCTATACGTTTGATATTTTTTAAATTTGGATCCTAAAAAGCAACAGTTTTGGACATGAGACGATATCGTCGTTGTCGGGTGGAAACCCTTTGTATGTCCAAAACCGTTCGTTTTGTATTTATCATTTCACAAACAATTTAAACTAGTGAAAATAGCCACACAGTGTGCTTGAAGATCTGCTATTTTCACTAGTTTTGTGCGACAGTCTTGTATGATGATGCAGGGCTTCACTTTACGAAAAAACTTACACATTTGAAACTTGGAGATACAAGGTTTCTGCCGGACAGAGCCGATATGCTGATATAACAATGGAAATGAGGATCTGGGGTCTGGGAAGGATCCCCAATGGAGACACGTGTCTCCATTGGGGATCCCGCACTTTCTGGGACCATTAGTCATGCCACCAATAAGAGGAGTAGGAGGGGTGATCGTGCTTTCGCGGCCGCTGGCCCAAGGCTCTGGAACATGTTGCCCCTCCCCATTAGATCTGCACAGTCCCTTTTACATCCTTACTAAAATCTTTTCTCTGTTGCCTTTGATTGTGTGTATAGCTCTTCTGTATAACTTTGCATATTTTATTGTGTCACTGCATACTATTTGTTGATGTCTTTTGTTACTTTAGATGCTCTGATTTTTTTTTTTTGCTTTTCTGCCATGTTCAGCACTTTGGTCAGTATATCTCCATATTCCAACTTTTTCTGTTGGTAAATCTTACTTGATCATACCAAACAGCCTCACACTTAAAGTAGCAGATCCACAGCTCTGTAGATATGCTACTTTTGCTACTTTTGGGTACAAAAGGGTAGAAGGGTAATCAAAAGTTTGACGTTTGGTCACATGTGATCCTGGTAGGCCGTTTGGGGAGTGACAGTGTGTTGGTCTATGATATGACGTATGACTCCAAATGTGGGTAAGGTTTCATTCAGCCCGGTCAGAGCGCCACTGACTAAAGTAAAATATTTCAGAATAAAAGATATGTGAGAAAAACAATTAGTGGAGGTGCTTCTGTGTGAAGATGAAATTTGGCGCTGATCGCTCCAGTGGCTTGTGAGATTAGTGTCGGAAGCTACAGTATGTGACACTTTCATAATGGCATTTTAAAGAGAAGACGTAATTTAAATGTAAAGAGTTTGTGTTATAAAGAAACTAAACTCATTCATAACTTATACAGTATGTACAAGAGAAACATGCTCCTCTCTGGCCTCAGGTGGTGTTAGGGATGGGACGATATGAAAATTTCATATCACGATTATTGTGACAAAAGAAATCGCGATTTACGATATTATCGCGATAATCAAAATCCATTATCCTGGGGTGGAACATTTGCCAAAAAATAGCAGATCTGCAAGCTCACAACGCGTTGCGTTGCGACACGTTGTGAGCTTGTAGATCGGCTATTTTTTGGCAAAGACATTTGATAGAGTGAAAAAAAAAATCAAGTATGTATATTATAAGTACCTTTTCACCAATAGAGGGTTTAAATGGTAACGGATACGCAGCTTGGCAAATAAAAGGTGAATTTATCCCAGTGCATGACGACAAAATCAACTGTAGATTTAGTCGACTAAAATTAGACTAAAACTACAACTTTTCAGATGACTAAAATGTGACTATAACTAAATTGCTAATTCTCATATGCCCTATTACCCACAATGCATCGCAAGTGGTCTATTTAGGCAGCTCCCTGTTCTATGTTCATTCTAGGTGTTTAGCTGTTACTACTGGTTGTTGCCTGGTTAATAAACCAGACCGAACACAACAACACCCCCTGGCGGTAGTGGTGTTGTAGTACGGTCTGGCACCGATCAATTGAGATTCTATTTCCTCAACCAGCTTCAAGGGTTGGCCAATCAGGGTTGTATGCTTGGGGCACGGGTTTCTGTAGGCTTGGGGCACATGGTTTGGGGCAAACTAGAAATGAAAGCTCTTCCTGAAATCCCAGACTCTCTTCCCAAAACGAAGTGTGTGATAGAGGCTGGCGACGCCTGGTTGTGCAGCTGTAAGGGTTAACACATCCCTCCACCTCCCCGGCCTCCTCCCTGCTAAACGTTGTTTCATATGTTAATGTATTGTTTACTGTGTTCTATGGATAATGATTAGTGATCATTTTAAGTCGTGCAACTGAATGAAGGTTCAATGTTGTGTGCATTTAATCTGTATCATGCTTTGCCCTGGGGGGTTTACTTTGTGATATCAGATTATGTCTCATCACGTTCGAGCAGATAATCTGTTTCATCAAAGCAGAGCTACACCGCCAAACTAAATGCAATATCATTGCATAAATGGTAATCTCAATAAATGGTATGGCTAATCTAATAATGGTGTGGTTAATCCTGAGCTAAGTATATAAAAGAAATGAAATTATATTCCAAAGACTATGAATATGAAAACTAAATGACAGATTCTGATTCTGCCATGCAGGGAATGACTCCACAAATAGAATAATTTGGGGAGCCTGCCAGTGCTTTTCTGCCATGCATCTCTCTATGGTAAAGACGTGCCGGAGTGCTCCTTCTCCTCTTCCTATAGCGCTGAGCATCACGTGTTCGTGCCAGGGACATGCAGACTTGCAGAGAATGTTAGAGAGGCAGGGGCTGACATTGTTAAAGGGGCCTTTTGGTGATGATATCGAATATAGCAGAACTCCAAGCTCACAACTATTTTCGGTGCTCGATACCACAATGAACTAAGCATAATCAAGTCAATACTGGAGATGTGGCGTAACGGCATGGATTTCTACACAGAGAGGGCAATTCTTTCAACATAAGATGTTGCATTCAAGGTCAGGAGAGTTTGGACAAGGCAATTTTCTTTCATGGTCTGGAGAGGGCATTTTTTTACAGACAGATAAAAGGGCAGGGGCTCAAGTATCACTTTAGTGTCTATGTGTGCACGTGCCTGCATGCACTCTTTCTTGGCATCCGCAGTGTTTTGTGCCAAAGAGCTCTCTGGGCGCCACAATCAGAAAACAGCTCAACTTCTTGGAGGAGAGTGCCATTCATCAATCTCACTTGGAGGCTGTAGAGGAGATAAGAGCCCACAATGGAGCAGAGGTGTCTTGCTCAATGCACGTGTGTATAGCGTTCTGGACATGATTGATATCCCAAGCACTCTGTCTGCCGCTCAAAGAAAGAAAACAAGAAAACACTATATGGACATGGCCCCTTATCCCACCAAAACCGGGAAAGCATCTGTTTGGTATTATTTTATTCTTTGGCCTATCAAGCAGATCTACAAGCTCATAGTGCGTCACTTTGTGCTGCGCCATGAGACTGTAGATCTGCATTTTTATAGTGGGAGTGGAAACAGATGAGCAGGTAGCACTGAGGTAAGGTGCATGGACTGTGGGAGTGGCCAGAGGGGAGAGACAGAAAGTAGAGAGAGTTTGTGAAGAGATGGAGAAGGAGCCCATTAGTCCAACGGCCCAATAGTTGCGACCGTCAAGTTGCAAGTTACTATGAATACCTCCACCGGCTGTCTGTCTGTCTGTCCCTCCATCTGTCTGTCACGTCACGTCACGTCACGTCACGTCACACTTTTGCCCCTACTCTTATCTCTGGCACCGTTGCCCCTATCCATGCCAAACTTTGCACACACACTCCTTGGCTGGCAAACCACAACCTCCAGCCCTCTAGTGCCACCATGAGGCCTATTTTTGCAAAACACATTTTTTAAAATCACACAAAGCGGTACACAGTATCTCTAAAGTCATGTCATCAACATGGATCTTTCCCATTTCCCATATTCCCTCCTGGTTGGCTATACGATTGCCTTCTAAAGTTTGTGTAAGCGACCTGACGGTCACTTATCTCCCGATTAGGGAGTCTTACTGGTTTTAAAAAACATATAGTATGAGGTTATATGGTTGTATAACCAGTGGCGTAAAGTAGCTAAGTACCTACATTTACTCAATTACTGTAGCCTACTTAAGTACTTTTTCTTTTTCTTTTTTTACTTATATGTAGTACAGAGGACTTCAGCAGTCGTCCACAACCCCTAGTGGGTCCGCGGAGGTACTGCAGGGGGTTTGCGATATTGTTGCTTGATTAAACAAGACAAAAAGGGGGAAAATATATCTGGGGGTCCCTGGCATCAGTTTGTGGGTCCCTGGCCTGAAAACGTTGAAGACTCCTGCTGTAGTATTTACCCGTCTTCTCCACTACATCTCAGAGGCAAATATTGTACTTTTACTCCACTCCCATTATTTGAAAACTATAGTTACTAGTTACTTAGATTTTGATTACAAACTATACATTAACCACTTCAGCCCGATATACTTTTCGGCCATTTGAAAATGAATGGTGATTAACTAGCTCAAAAAGCACATTCACCAAGTAAGATTGTGTGCTTTCTCATTAGACCTATAACCAGAGGGAGATCTCATTAGTGATAATGTTTATAATGATATACTGTATGAAACTTAATAACGTGGTCTACAGTACGGGAGTGTTGCTGTAGCAAGAAACGGATCCCGTTTTAACAAGAAAAGATCTGGTTTGAATTAGAAGAGGACGGCGCCTTAACGAGGAAACAATCTCGTTATCACACGGTAAAAAGTGTTCGTTCAAACTCTGACGGGGTAAAAATGGCCCCTCACAAGAGTTCTCCAGAGGCGCAGTACAGTAGATGAGATGAGATCTCATTATAATGGGTTTATTTTTATTTTATACCACTGTGTCATTAATACATCTCCGTACCGCATTCTGCTAATGACCACAACATTAATGCGCTAATTATCTGTGGAGAGACTCATTTACCGTCGGGGGAATTAGAAGGGCTTTTTTCCTTCCCTCCCCTTTACATTTTTATACCACGATTTAGTAACCCATTTTCCAACCGGTGCCAATTGCCTAAGCTGTAATCTGCTTAGGGATGGGACGATATGAAAATGTCATATCATGATTATTGTGACCCGAGAACTCACGATTTACCATATTATCACGAAATATCCCCAACATTCATTATCCTGGGGTGGAACATTTACCAAGAAATAGCAGATCTACAAGCTCACAACGCGTCGCAACGCGATGCAAAAACAACCCCAAGTTGAAGCTTGCGGATCGGCAATTTCTGGCAAAGAGATTTGGTGTAGAAGAAGAAGGGAACGAGAGCAGACCAAGCACAGAGACAACACAACTGTTTCACTAAGTCGAGACTCTAGACCAGGGGTTCCCAAACTTTTTTGTCTCAGGGCACCCGATAAATATTTTTTTAATCCGAGGCACCCCTACGTTATAAATTTCACTCCCAGCACCTTATGTTTATAGCATATCGTCGTTGTCGGGTGGAAACCTTGTATGTCCAAAACCGTTAGTTTTGTATTTATCATCTATAAAATGTAGCTAAACTACCGTAGTGAAAACAGCCGATCTACAAGCACACAACACCTCGCATCGCGAGGCGTTGTGTGCTTGTAGATCGGCTGTTTTCACTAGTTTTGTGCGACAGAGGTTTCTGCCTGACAGTAATGATATTTTAGGAAAACATTGAGATAATAGCCATTTTGGTTAGAACTGACTGAAAATAACTTTGTACTTTAAGTTAAAGATTTTACTAAATATTTGTGTCCAAATAAATTCCAAATATCATCAAATGATCTCGCGGCACCCCTGGACTGCCGTCGCGGCACCCCAGGGTGCCCTGTCACCCACTTTGAAAACCCCTGCTCTAGACGGAGGGTTAAGCGCTTCAGCAACCCTTAAACGTTCTCAGATGGGGTGGTTCTTGACCTGTGAACTGTCAAACTGACCAAGCACCAGCCCAGTGGCTTTGTGGTTAAAATCCATGATCCGCCCCGAGATTGGGTGGTCAGAGTTCATTTCAATTCCCCTGGCTCCAAAGACCAAAAAAAACTTGGACCGTCCTTGCTTGGCGCTCAAGGAATGGTCCTCCGACGTAAACAAGACCATAAAAGGACTTATTTGGGGTGTTCCTTTTAGGCAGGGCGTTTAACTGTACTACTTTCTTTTTGTATTGACTACACTTGTACTGTTCTTCATTTTTGTCTAACTTTTTCTAACTTCGATACGATATTTTGAAACATTTTGATACTCTATACCATTTTCGATACCATGCAACCAAAGCGATTTCAGTGCAAAAATGTTTATTTTTATTAGAAAAATACAGAACTTCTTGAGGTAGATGGTAGTGCACTTTTTAAAGGCCTGCCTTTGATTTTTTCACATTCTAAGTACAAATAGGCCTTTAAAATAACTAGGAATAAGCCAAAGTAGGAAGGACACACATAAAATTAATGTTGGTGTAAACCAACGAGAGAGGTAGAAAATGATCAATATTATCGATATTATCGATATTATTGAAACTATGGAAAAGTCATATTGAAAATCAATCAATACTATATTCAAATACTTTTCGATAAATCAATATTTTTGACAACACTATTTTTGTCTAATAAAATGTTCAATCAATCAATCAATGGATTGGTGGTAAGTCCCTGCAATATGTTAGTGTCATGTCTAGGGGGTGTGCTTGTACATCATGGCTGGGTAATGTACTTCATCAAGCCGCTTCACGCCACAGCATCTTGAATACCGCATCTTGCAATGGTCCTGGTCTACAAGATACTCACTTCACCACTAAGATACCCATGTCAAAATACTCCCAAAACATCAAGGACATCCACAATCACTAGTAAGACTCCTCAGGGTGATGACATTGCAGGGATCTCCATATATGGGCATAAAACGTATGTTAATTTAATTAGTAAAGCCAAGCAGGGCCTGGGTTTGATGCCTTGGGAGCCCCACAGATATGGGCCATGGCTTGGCCATCAGGCCAGTGATATAGTATATCGATGACATCAGGGATCTTCATATATGGGCATAAAAGGGATTCTGGAGAATAATACCCATATATGGACTTTTACATAGGTGATGTCACCTGTGATATCACCTGTGATGTCACAGTGACAAGGGAACTGACCCATAGACTGTAAAAATGTGTACTGACTGACTGACACAGACAGACGGAGACAAGCTGCGACATTTCTCATGGTAAACTGCGACCTTTGGTCGCAACAAATCGTGTTCAACCCAGATTCGGCTCAAACAAAGGTTTAAATTCATTCTCCTGATATGCCAAATAATGTGGAATGGTAAATGGTGCATTTATATAGCGCCTTTATCCAAGGCGCTTTACAGAGATTGTGCATTACATTCACCCATTAACACACACATTCACACACCGATGGCAGAGGAAACCATGCAAGGCACCAACCTGCTCACCGGGAGCAACTAGGGGTCCAGAGTCTTGCTCAAGGACTCTTCGACACTAACTCTGGGGGAGCCCGGGATCGAACTGGGAACCCTTCGGGAACCCTCTGTGTTCTAGTGACGGTTTCTCCACCCCTGAGCCACTGCCGCCCCCACCGCCGCCACTGGAATATGCCCTGCCAAAGGCCTTAAAGGAGTGTAAATCCCTATACCCTCCTTTAAAACAGTTCTGAAAGAACACTTATTACAGGTGGCTGCAACTGAAACTGGCCCCTGTAAAAAGTCTGATTTCCGACTGTTACTGTATATGTGACCCAGCTTAGCAGAGGGGCAGTCATTTCGGAAAGCACAGCTTTAGACCAGCCCTGAAATTACTTGTTTTTTTTTTCTTTTTCTAAAATGTGATAAAGCCACAAAAGCATTTCATAAATATCAGGCTACATTTCTCTTAAACGCCAGAGCTTAACTCTGCATGTAAATAAGACTTTTTTTAATTAAGAGAAACCTCACATTTTGCAGGTTACATTTCATCTAAAAGGCTGAATTTCTCAGATCTAGTATTTCTGCATGGCATAACTCTATAAGCCATATCTACAAAACTGTTGGGTCAATCTTCACAACCAATATATCATTGTGTAGCTATGATTCCCAGCTTTCAAATGAAATCAGTTTTCAATGACTTGCCCTCAGCTGTGTTCGGACACATATGATGTTTGGATAGTACTGTATATCTCTATTGAATTGAATACAAAAGGACCTCAAAGTAAACAAGCCACAGTGCAGGGGTCTTCAACATTTCAGGCCAAGGACCCCTTAGTTGAGAGAGAGAGATGAAGCAGGGACCCCCACAACCTCTTCATAGATTCCATATAGTTTCATTGTTTGACAGCGCAATCGTATTTTAGATTCATGTCAATTTGTGTTTTCAGATATTTAACCACTTGAACCATTAATACACTTGACCTTTCAGTGCTTTAACTCTGTACTTAGTCTGCTCTTTTTCCCTCTACACCAAAACTCTTTGCCAAAAATAGCCTATCTACAAGCTCACAACGACTCGCAGCGCAAGGCGTTGTGAGCTTGTAGATCTGCTATTTTTGCCTAAAGTTCTCAGGATATGGACACTAGGGTTCAAGTGCATGCATATAAAAAGGGAGACAAAAGGTTTCTATCACACAAAGATTTGGAGGACCCCCTGTAGTAACTCTGAGGACCCCCTAGGGGTCCCGGAACCCCCGTTGAAGACCCTTGCCATAGTGCCTTAGTTGCTGGGTTTAAATCCTATTAGTAGACCTTGTATCTGACCTGTACTGTCCTGTGCTTTTCCTATGCGAACTGCTAATATGTGTTAAATCAATCAATCAATCAATCAAAATAGAAACAGGAGACAAGGAGAAACAGGCTTACAACCATACGGCCATAGGTGCTGACTGTAACTGACCAAGCAGCATGTCTAATGCAGAACGTAAGGGTCCTGGTGGTAGCATTGACTGGAGCTAATGAACAGCTCGGCAGGCACGTAGAGCTGATTATGTGTCCCCTCTGGATCTGCCACCTATGCTGGACCACTCATTAATTAGGCCTGGGATTATTGAATGCTTTAACTGTTGAAAAATAGCAGATCACAGCTCGGCACCGAGTGCAAAATGTGTGCAAATCTTTGAATATATGTATTTTCAAAGCAAACGTTTGTAACTAAAGTTTTGCTTCTGGGTGGTCCCTGGAACTAGATATTTTGAGATGGGGGTCCGTGGCCAAATACATTTTGGGGGTCCTTCACATGAAAAGGTTTGAGAACCACTGACATGTTAGTTTCTCAAGAACAGACTAACTGAGCTCCAGTTAAGCGAAAAGGACCTTTTCTTTGATGATGGCTGGCCAGATTGCTCATTGCTGACATATAGAAACATAGGTTTTTCAAAAAACCTTTGAAGGATTCAAAAGACACTTATAGAATCGGGTCAAAATTCTAATTTTCACGATTTTTCAAAAATAGCAGATCTATAAGCTTGCAGCGCGGCACTTGGTGCCGCGCTGTGAGCTTGTATCTGCTATTTTTCAATAGTTAAAGCATAAAATAATGATACACAATAATGTGTACCCATTCTAAATGGGTTAATCAGCCTATAAATCAGCCTATAAATCCCCAATGGGACTTTTCTGCAAGCCATGTCGTCGGTTAAATGTCCGGGGCACTCTGATCCGCGGCAGACGAAGGGACACGCACACACACACACACGCATGCACGACCGTTGCAACCTAGGTTCACCTGCAAACACACCTTTATGGGGCTCCTTCAATGCCTTTAATCTCACGGAATTGCGCAGCACCGCGTACCATTACGCGTGAACGCGTGACCAAGTACGCGTTCACACGCGCACGCGTGAGCGCGTACATGCGTAACCACTTTAAGTCAATGGGAAACTACATGACGCAACCACAAGTTCAGTCACGCTCGGGGTTATGAGGTACGCATACGTGAGAGTTTTGGCACTCATGGAGCGTTTGATTATGGCTCCCTGCGTAGCACAGTTCACATGAGCATGTCATGTATATTTCCCATTGACTTACCATTGTAAGTCACGTGACGCGTCACGTGACGCGACCAGATCAGATGCGACCAGATCAGATGCTCCAACAATGCCAGCTCTCCAATGAAAACTACGTGTGAACCTGTAAAGGTACACGTTTTCGCATTAAAGTTAAACGTAGCATGTAACCTTTACACGAAAACGTGTACCTTTACAGGTTCACACATAGTTTTCATTGGAGAGCTGGCATTGTTGGAGCATCTGATCTGGTCGCATCTGATTTGGTCGCGTACCTCATACCCCCGAGCGTGACTGAACTTGTGGTTGCGTCATGTAGTTTCCCATTGACTTAAAGTGGTCACGCGTGTACGCGTTCACGCGTGCGCGTGTGAACGTGTACTTGGTCACGCGTTCACGCGTAATGGTACGCGGTGCTGAGCAATTCGTGAGATTAAAGGCATTGAAGGAGCCCCATACACCTTATGTTACACGCACGCATGCACGCACGCACGCACGCACACACGCACGCACAGCCATTTGCATGCTCGAATGAACTCGAACACAAGCTCATAGTATTATATTCGCATTGCTGTACACTTGACTTCATACATACAACAATGTCAACCTATAGGGTCAAACTGCTTGCAATGCCAGACACACCTTAACACACACACACACACACACACACACACACACACACACACACACACACACACACACACACACACACACACACACACACACACACACGGAACATTTGTATGCGACTACATGCTCAAATGCACTCAATCCACATGTTTTCGCATGGATAAACACACTTCATATGTATACAACAACGACTCGACCTATAGGGTCACCTGCATTTACTCCTCTACACACCTTCATACACACACACACACACACACACACACACACACACACACACACACACACACACACACACACACACACACACACACACACACACACACACACACACACACACACACACACACACACACACACACACACACACACACACACACACACACACACACACACACACACACACACACATCTCACATATGATCTTCCGACGGTACTCAAGTGCATACTTAAGTGCATGCTCACACACAAACACACCGCTAAGTGTGTGTGGACCAGTCTAAACATTCGCTATCTCTACCTACTGTATCTGCATGCTCTCCCACACACACACACACACACACACACACACACACACACACACACACACGCACACGCACACGCACACACACACACACACACACACACACACACACGTGTGCACACAGACACGCTGAGAGAATGCTTCAACACAACGTCATAGGAGCAAGCTGTCTGCTGATGACTCTTAAATGAGACCAAATGTTCAACATTTCAAACACCTTGACTGGATGTGTTGTAAAGCTGATACAGACATACGTACCCAAACCTCCTATCTCTATAGAGCAGGGGTTTTCAAAGTGGGTGACGGGGCACCCCGGGGTGCCGTGACGGCAGTCCAGGGGTGCCGCGAGATAATTTGATAATATTTGGAATTTATTTGGACACTTGAAAAAATATTATTTAGTCTCATTTAAAAGTTATTTTCAGTCAGTTCTAACCAAAATGGCTATTATCTCAACGTTTTCCTCGCAACATAATCACTAAAATATCGTCACTGTCGGTCAGAAACCTCGTATCTCCAAGTTTCAAATGTGTGTGTCTTTTGGTAAAGCAAAGCCCTGCTTCATCATACAAGACTGTCGCACAAAACTAGTGAAAACAGCCGATCTACAAGCACACAACGCCCTACAAGCACACAACGCCTCGCGATGCGAGGCGTTGTGTGCTTGTAGATCTGCTGTTTTCACTAGTTTAGTACATTTTATAGATGATAAATACAAAACGAACGGTTTTAGACAAACAAGGTTTCCACCCGACAACGACGATATGCTATAAAAGGTGCTGGGAGTAAAAATTTTAATGTAGGGGTGCCTCGGATTAAAAAAATATTTATGGGGTGCCCTGAGACAAAAAAGTTTTGGAACCCCTGCCATAGAGGGTATGCACGTGACATCATCATCATACCCGGAAGTTATGCCAGAAAGCCTACTGCCTAGTGGCAAAAAAATAACTTTCTGGCCTTGACAGCCCATACATCCAAACGGAATTGTTGAATAAACATGAAACGACGTTAAACGATTTGCCACTCACTCTATGCATGCACATACCCTCTATTCTATCTTTGTCCTACCACAATGGCACACACAAGTTGCGAAGAATAGCCGCCCTGCTGCAAGCTAAACGAATACTGATGCTTGTAAATCTGCTATTTTTCAATTTGAATCGTGAATTGTAACAGTTTTGGACATAATGAGGTTTACAATTGACAGCAACTGTATAGCTACTGTATATTTTCACACCATCTAATCTCCCTCCCTCCCTAGGTTTCCCCCTTCTCTCTCTCTCTCTCTCTCTCTGACCTAGCTCTGGTCCAGAGACGCTCTGACAGACTGCTGGCTAAAAGACTCGACCAGGATTTCTCTACCCCTACGAGGGCTCAACTTCAGTCAAAGTAAACTAAACTACTTCACTACTCACCAAACCAAAGGCAGTTTTGCGTTGTTGAAAGTCTATTCTCCGCGGTGGGAAACCTCTCAGCACCCCACCCACTCTGTAAAATACATTATTTTCGTCATGAAATAAAACGCACCCACCTCGAGCCACCCAGCAGCCACCGCAGACACAACCCAGAAAAAGTGGCAGTCGAGTTGGATGCGTTTTATTTCATGACAAAAACAATGTATTTTACAGAGTGGGTGGGGTGCTGAGAGGTTTCCCAGCGCAGAGAATAGACTTGGTGAGTAGTGAAGTAGTTACGTTTATTTTTACTGAAGTTGAGCTCTCGAAGGGGGCTAGGGGCTGAGAAATCCTGGTCTAGTCTTTTAGCCAGCAGTCTGTCAGAGCGTCAGTGCAGCTGAGGGCCTGACGCTCTGGACCAGAGCTATCTCTGACCAAGGTTGGGACTCCCTCTGCGCTGGGGTTTGATGAGTGAATTCCCAAACTGATTGTAACAATGTAACTGATGTCATGTGAAAGGTGAACAAGTACGGCTTTCAGGTTTCACACAACATCTTAGAGACGCACACAAACGCACGTATGCATGCAGGGCCAGGCATGCCACACAGACGCACACACACGCACGTACGCACACGGATACAAGAACAGTGGCCACTATAAGGTTATTTGGTCAGATTTAAAATTGCTATTCTGTCCAAAATGTTAAGAAATATAATATTAGAAAAATGGTCTGAAGTATACATGATTTTAACATGCCTGGTACATCATAATCAGACCTAAATGTACAGTATCCTTCAGCTTCTTGTTTATGCCCGAAACGATTGGATAAACAGGTGTTGCAATTAGAATGTTCAAGCATGCTCTAATCATTAGAATACTTTACATTGTTTATCCACATATTTCATTCTTTAACATTTGGGGGAAAATAACCAATGTTACATTGAGGTGCCCACTCTTCCTCAAGTGCCCACTCTCCTCCCTGTTACCACTAACGCACGATCGCACACACACGCACACACACACATACTGTAAAGCGCCGTTCAGACCAACTCCGTGGACACCCAGTCTAAGCGCATAGATCGCAATTCTGCTGCGGACCCCCCCCCCCCCCCCCCCCCCCCCCCAACGGCTGCTGTTGATTGACAGTCACCTCTGTTGGATCACTCCCCTGTCATTTCCCACAGCCACACCTACACGCAGAGCACTGCTGCTTTCATTGGCTGCACGGACAACATTTGAATGAAGTCGGTTGAGATGAACTTCATTCAAATCAGATCTGTCCTTGTCAGTCCGTCTGATGCGAGACATCGGCGTGAACTTTGACGTATTGAACTAGAATAGATGGACTGTCACGCAAGCCTCCATTGGAAATGAATGGGAAGCGTGCGTGCGTTCACACACGCATCACGGACTTGGTCTGAACGGCGCTTCATATTGTAAAGCTTCTATCACATACTCCATGAAATGTGTGTGAACATAGTTAATATAGTTACAAAAACCTTCAAAAAGTAGTGGAAATTGCAGATCTACAAGCTCGATGTGCCGCGTTGTGAGATTGTAGATCTGCTATTTCCACTATCAATGTTATTTTAAATAAAATATGTCAGTAATTCCATTGTATATTTAAGTTATGTGTCATGATTGCAATGTACAACTTCAAAGGCTAAAAGCCAAACAGAAATGTAATTGTCAACGACAAAAACACAATTAAATCGTTAATCGCAATTATTTGAGTGACAATTAATCGTCATGTAAAATGTTATAATCGTGACAGCCCTAGAGAGAGACAGAGAGACACACACACACACACACACACACACACACACACACACACACACACTCAAGAGCCACACAAAGAGAGGGAGACGGACAGATTGAGAGAGAGAGAGAGTTCCAGGGGCAACTCTAAATGAAAACCATTCTCAGCGTGGCGCAGCGTAGCGGCACATTGCTCCATGGAAGCTGGCTGCCCCCAGGGCCTTACAGCCACTGAATCAGTATCAACTTTCCCACTTCTGAACCCCCCCCCCCCCTACCAGGAGGGAGAGAGAGAGACCACATCATCAGAGCAGAGCGCAGCTGCAGGCCCACGGGTGTCGCACCAAATTCTGGGCCCTGGGTGCAAGGATTCACTGCGGGCCCCCCATGAAGGTTCTAATCTTCATAGGGGGAGGAGGGGGTTTAACCCATTTAGATTGGGAACGCATTATTTATTACGCAATTATTTAGTGCTTCAACTGTTGAAAAATAGCAGATGTACAAGCTCACCGCACGGCACCAAGTGCCGCGCTGCGAGCTTGTAGATCTGCTATTTTTGAAAAATCTTGAACATTTGTGCAAGTTTTTTTTTTTTTAACTTACGTTTCTATGTGCTCAAACATTTCCATGTCAAGGACCCCCAAAATGATATGTATTTGGCCACGGACCCCCATCTCAAAATATTTCGTTCCAGGGACGCCCCAGAAGCAAATTTTCATAGCAGATCTACAAGCTTGCAGCGTGGCACTCGGTGCCGCGCTGTTGAGCTTGTATATCTGCTATTTTTCAATAGCTCAAGTATAAAATAATTCCAGGCCCCTCCACCTCCTTGGGCCCTAGTAACTCGGTCCCACTTTCCCCCCCACCTTGTGACGCCCCTGCCTCTCATCCCTGTTAAAGCCTCAAAGCCATGTGGGCCAGAGTCAAATAAGAAGCACTCACACTACCTGAACCATTGTTAGCCAACTAAACCCACTCCCCCCCACACCCCACCCCACCAAAGCTTTCATCCAACCTTTCATGTCACTCAGCCTCACAGTATACGTGACATTTGATCTTGAGTTATGGGCCAAATCTACAAATCCAGAGTGACTTTACTGTATACAAGCTACAGCCGGGCGAGATCGGAATACGTCGAGTGAACAATGTGTTGCCTCGGAGAAACTATATGGATTCCAGGTAAACAATGAAACAAAAGCATCTCTATCTAAACAACATCATCTACGGTACAGAACGTTCTTAAACCTTTTGTGGTCAGGAATCTTCAGCAACAAAAAAACACGAGAACAAGTAGAGTTCTCGAGTTACAAAAACTCAGCACAAAAGGAAACTTGACTTCGGTCCATTACATCTCCGGGAGAGTGTTTTCTGTAGGTCTTTCAGTCCGAGTGTATCAAAGGATGCGTTCGGAAATGCGCACTGGGTCTGGTTAGGGTTATATTTAGGCATAGTTTTACTGAGGTTACGGTTAGGGTTGGGTTTAGGCATAGTTTTACTGAGGTTAGGGTTAGGATTAGGGTTGGGTTTAGGCACTCACTACACTGAGCACACACCCGGTGCGCATTTCCGAACGCACCCTTTGATACACTCGGACTGAAAGACCTGCAGAAAACACTCTCCCTTACATCTCCCCTTTAATAAGGTGCGCTACGCACACACGTCTGGCTGTGTAACTAATGCCTCGAATGCCAGATGCTTACAAGCTGTATCTCGTTGTAAAGGTGACAAATCAACGATAAAAATGATATAAAACACAATGCAAATTGGTATTATTAAAGGGGAGATATAATGGACCGAATTCAAGTTTCCTTTCTTTTTGTGCTGAGTTTACATAGAGAGATGTGCTATAGGGCAGTGGACATCGAAGTGACAAGTGACTTTTAAGACTTAAAGGGATATTTCACTTTAAAAAAAATATATTTTGGTAATTTACCTCTTTTAATTTTATCCCATGATTTTGCAACCCATTTTTCACACAGTGCCAATTGCCTAAGCTAAGGAGTGAGCAAGCCGCTTCCAACCAGCTGGTTATTCCAACCAGCTCCTTTCCCCTCCATCAGGTGCCCCGGCTGGCCAGGGGGAGGCAGTATAGAGACTAGGATTACTGCATGTTTTTGTGAGGGAATCTACCCTAGGAGACACGGGGAGAACATGCAAACTCCACACAGAAAGACCTTATCGCCAACCCCACCTAGGGTATGGGCACTGATGACGCGGAGGAGGGAACACGCCCCCAGTGCCCACAGCGTCCCCGGCGGGAATCGAACCCAGGACCTTCTAGCTGTGAAGCGCCACCATGCCCCCCCAACTTTTGGTCATTTTATCGTCTAATCAGGCTACTGTCTTCCTAATACATGTTTGAAAAAACACGGCCAGCTCATGTATTAGGAGGACAGTATGAGTCACCAGAACCAAGAACAGTGTTTTTGATTATTGTCTCCACCAGCCGAAGGCATGGGGGAGAGTATGTTTTCCCCTCCGTCCGTCCGTGTGTCCGTGCGTGCGTGCGTGCGTGCGTGCGTCCGTCCGTCCGTGTGTGTGTCCTCGCAGTTTGTGTGCAGCTAATCTCAGTCGCCGTTGGCCTGGTCGCTGCCAAAGTGAGCACACACATTCCCTGGATGCCAATCTAGAACCTCTGCCCTAAATTTTTCAAATGGGCTTTTTCTAGCGCCACCTAGTGGCCGATGTTTGCAAGACACATTTCTGTGCACTACTCTTACAGATTTTGTCCAAAAATCCTACAAATCGGTAGGCAGTATCTCGACAGTCATGTGATCGACACGGATCTGTCCGATTTTGCATATTCCATCCTGATTGGCTAAGATTGGCTTCCAAAGTTTGTAGGATTGAGCCGTTTTGAACAAAATGCCTCAAATCCCAAACGCAAAGTGCAATTATCATGAAATCGCGCACACACGTTCCCACCAGGCCGAGGAAGAAATGCCACTTATTTTTTTTTAAATCAGCCTCATGGTGGCGCTATAACAGGCCGATTTGTGGTTTTACCTATAACTCCACCGATCAGTTTCAAACTTTGTAAGCGCACTCCCTAGAGGCTAAGGATAAACCTTTGCCCTGCATTTTTCACATCAGCCTTTTATAGCGCCACCTTTGGGCCGACTTATGTAAAACACATTTTTGGATATTACTCCTTGAGATTTTATCCAAAAATCACGCAAATCGGTACACAGTATCTCTATAGTCATGTGATCAAGTCCGATCCGTCTGATATTTCATATTCCATCCTGATTGGCTAATATTAGCTTCCAAAGTTTGCAGGATTGCTCCGTTTTTGAACAAAATGCTTCAAATCATCAACACAGCTTGCGATTACCGTGAAATTTGCCACACATATTCCCACTAGGTCAAGGAACAAATGCTACCTTTTTTCACATTGGCCTGTTATAGCGCCACCAGCAGGTAGACTTTAGCAAAACACATTTTTGGAACACAATGCTTCAAATCATGCATGCAGCGTCCGATTTCCATGAAAGATCTATGGTGAAGAACATATGCCACCCTTTTTACATTGACCTATTATACAGTAGCACCACCAGGACACACGGCCTGGTGGAGACCTGTGCTCGGAAGAGCACTGCTTCTAGTTCTATCATGGAGTTTGAAGTTACAATGGGTTTGTATAGGAAGGGGGCGTGTCTGATAAAAATGAATATCAAATATCTAAATATTGAATCAAGCAACTTAAAAACTGTCTGGGGTGTTCAAAAGCCTGATTAGACGATAAAATAAAAAAATATTAAGTGAAATGTCCCTTTAATACATGAAAAAGCAAAAGACCAGCACTGCATCAAAGGTAATCATCAAACTTTACTGTAAAATCTGGTGAAACATTGGCCACATTCTTAAATGGCATACGAGAAAGATGCAAACATTGCAGTGAAAAATCACAATATTTCTCAGTGGGAAGTCAAACAAAATGTAACGTTTCAACGCCTACATTCCAAGTGCTTGTCAGTTCAAATATGATTATGTTGGGGGGTCCCCAGTTCAAATATGATTATGTTGGGGGGTCCCCACTGCCAGTTCAAATATGATTATGTTGGGGGGTCCCCACTGCCAGGGACGGTTTAATGCTTGTGCAAAGTGTGCACGTGCACAGGGCCCACGGCCAATAGGGGCCCACCGATTTATAGGCTTTTTTATTTATTTTATGATCATATAAACACGCAATGTGATTAAGAAGAAGAAAATCAGAAATTCGCCTATTTTGACCCTTTGAAGCACCCATAGCATGGCTTCTAAACCAATCACAGCGAATGGGGGGCGGGAGGTATAGGGCTACTGGTTTCTCAACCAATCACAGTGACTGCCTGAACCTTTCTCTCTGACAGTGCGCTGATGTCAAACATGGCAGATGATGGCACCAGATGTATCTAAATAACAGAATTAAACAGTTGTTTCACAGTGGAATATATACAGACATCGATAGGACCTGTGATATTTTACATTTACCATACGTGAACTAACCGTTTTCGACGCTGTTCAAAGAAGCTCGATGACACGTTGTGTTGTGTGCATCCAAGGAGCACTTTCATCTGGGACATCTGGGCACCTCAATATAAAATGGGATATTTTCTTGTCATTTTCTTAAGGTAAGAAGACATGGCTTTATTTAACTAACTTACACTGTGGAGTTAGCCAGCCTTTTCTCTCCTCCTCCGTGTGTGTGTGTGTGTGTGTGTGTGTGTGTGTGTGTGTGTGTGTGTGTGTGTGTGTGTGTGTGTGTGTGTGTGTGTGTGTGTGCTCGTGTGAGAGTTATAGATCGCTTGCTTGTAAATATTTGTATCTGCAGCAGCAGCTGGTTGCAGATCTTTGGTTTGGTCTGGTATGGTTGTGGACTTGTGGTCAGTGTGGTTGTGTTGTGCGCACATTGTGTGTTGGCTTGTTGGGGTGCCCCGCGGACCGCGGTGCGTGTCCAAGCAGTGCTCGACTCGAGACT
>NC_137825.1:13783970-13998970 GCF_963921795.1 Nannobrachium achirus | reverse complement strand
TAGTGAGGCAAAGTGTCACATGCAGAAATTCTCTGATGACACTGTTCTAATCGGTCTCATCAACAAGGATGACGATCGGGCCTATAAAAAGGAAATCGACCTATTTGTTCGCTGGTGCGATGATAACTTTCTACTGCTTAATGTAGAAAAGACCAATGGCAACATGACAGGTGTCTTGCACACGCGCCTTCGCACGCGTGCAAGACACCTGTCATGTTGCCATACCTTTCTACGGTGTCTTGGGCTGGATATGGCAGCCTGGAACGGTTGTTCAAGTGCAGTTAAACTTGGCATGTTAGTAAACGTGCCACAATTAACAATAATGCATTGCACCTGTGCAGCTGACCTGCGGAACCTGGGAATATACCAAGATGGGGAGAATTTTGCAATTGTACTGTAGTTATTTTACTGTAATTTAACAACACAATAACCAGCACAGTAGACAAAGAGACATTCATGGTTTTAAAAGTAACTTTTCCCTAACAGCACAGCGACCTAGTAGCTCCCTCTGTAAAAATGTATCCGCTATGTAGCGTCGGGAGCGTTTGCTCATTGGGAAGATGCATTTGCGACGTCGCTTGCCAATTTAGCTCCTCGTTCGCGCAGCGACGTCTTAAATGCATCTTCCCAATGAGCAAACACTCACGACGCTACATAGCGCCTACATTGTTACAGTGGGAGAGAAGGCATCGGCGTTATGTCGCTGTGCTGTCTGGGTTATTTCCCCCCTGGACCCTGGGTATGGCAGCTGCATACCCCTGCCATACCCAATTGACGCCCCTGCTGGAGCGGTGTTGGGCGGGTGGAGTAGAACGAAGAGCTCTGCGTCCTCCCGGTGGGGGCTCCTAACTGGCAGGTGAGTCAACAGCACAGCAATGACAACACAGAAAAGGGGAGGAATTCATTGGCATAACGGCTACATTGGGCAGAAAAGGGCGTAAAAGAAAATAGCCTAAAGTGGTGCTTTAAGCAAATAGCCTAAGTAGTGGTGCTTTTTTTGCTCCCTAGAAATGTAGTGGGAGTCAAATGTACAAATTGTCTTTGAAATGAAGTGATAAGTATCCAAAAATACCTCCTCCCCACTGCTCTCAAAACTGCTGCGGCCGTGGCTGAGGAGGTAGAGCAGCCGTTTGGTTCCCGGTTTGATCCCGGGCTCCCCAGCTGTGTTAGTGTCAAAGTGTCCCCGTTGAACCCGACGGCTCAGGATGAGCATGCAGGGCAGGTCGGGTGTCTTGCATGGCTGCCTCTGCCCAGGGGCGTCACACCAAATTCTGGGCCCTGGGTACAAGGATTCACTGCGGGCCCCCCATGAATGTTAACTATTGAAAAATAGCAGATATACAAGCTCACAGCGCGGCACCGAGTGCCGCGCTGTGAGCTTGTAGATCTGCTATTTTTGAAAAATCTTGAAAATGTGTGCAAGAAACCTATGTCAAGGACCCCCAAAATGATATGTATTTGGCCACGGACCCCGATCTCAAAATATTTAGTTCCAGAGACCCCCAGAAGCAAAATTTGAGTTGGAAATGTTCGCTTAAAAAATACATATATTCAAAGATTCTCACACATTTTCACAACTTTTCAAAAATAGCAGATCTACAAGCTCGCAGCGCGGCACTCGGTGCCGCGCTGTGAGCTTGTATATCTGCTATTTTTCAATAGATAAAGCTATTAGGGCCCCTCCAACACCTTGGGCCCTGGTAACTCAGTCCCACTTTCCTACCCCTTGTGACGACCCTGCCTCCGCCATCTGTGAGGGCGAATGAACTGCACGGCGTAAAACGCTTTTAGACAGAGGCGGCGCAACATAAATGCACCATTTGATCACTGATCATGCTCTTTTACTTTGCCTTTTCAATTCTCACCCTTTCCTCCATTACCTCACGTTCTCGCACGCTGCTTGTCTGCACAGGGGCGCCTGATGGAAAACTAACAAACCTGCACACTCTGTCTGTCCTCGATCAATAAAAACACATGCAGTATGTGTGTGTGTGGGCGTGTGCGTGTGTGTGTGGTGTGTGCATGCTCGCGCTCCGTGTTTGTGTCAAGAGTGTGTGTTTGTGTCAAGAGTGTGTGTTTGCCAATAATCACAGAAATAATCACAGAAGGGAGGCAGGCTATAAGGCAGGTTAAGGATCGAAGTTGGGTGCAAACTTGTCCCTGGACGGAAGGATCCATGTTGGCAGCCTGTCACCATTCTGTTAGCTGTCTGCTGTCTCCACTGGCAAGACACTGAGGAGGGGAAAAAAGAATGGTAGAAATAAATTACTCTGACTATCACTGACAGACAGAGAGAGAAGAGGCTGGCAGCCCCCAGACAGCACAGCTTGCCAATCAGCTGCATCCACCAGTAAACCCACACATGGATACTGTTAAGCCTCTATCAGAGTCCAGGGTGAAGAGCTATTCACTTCACCGCGGTATAGTTTTCTAGCTATCACCTAAAAATACATAACAAAGCCTAGGTGATAGCTAGGAAACTACAACGAGGTGAAGTGAATAGCTCTTCACCCTGGACTCTGTTAGAGCCTTTAAGCCCGGATCATAGTCGGGTCCGCGGTGGAAGGTATCCACCGCGGTGTAGTCTTTTCGAGTCTTTTTGAGTCATGAAACTACAACGTTCCTCGCGGTGGAGAGCTTTCCACCGCGAGTCCCAACACATCTCTCTGTTTTTACTATCAGACAGACAGGCTCTACACCCCGTTCACTGATTGATCGACCTGAACCGGTCTAGACGGGGTAAAGGACTTCACCGTGGGCCATGACTATGATGGCCTGCACTTATTTTCTGACTTGAGGTGGAAAGCATTCCACCTCAAATTTGCGGTGGATAGCTCTCCACCGTAGACTCTGATCCGGGCTTTAGTCTATCACACCACCAGTGAATAGTACCAGGTGAACAGTACCATTGTATGTTTGCTACCACACAGGCCCAATGTAGCCAAAAAGTACCACTTATAAATCATTCTCTAATTTACATTTGGGGGATAATGTATCTTTCACAACAATAATAACATATGTACATGTTCTAGACATTCTAATGGTCACCAACAAAAAAAAAACATATATATTACGGGCATTTTACTTACGTTTTTTTTTCTCTGAATAAGTGAGATTTTGTTTGTCCAGAAATCTTCAGGTTGTGTGAATGTCAGCCTCGTGGGGGTATATATACAGTATTATGCGAATATCCTTTGCCAATCGCATTGTAATACTAAACAATAGGATCCAATGGTGATGTTTAAGTGAAAAAGAACAGGAAAACAAATTATGTAACTATTTTTTTTTTTTTTTTTTTTAAGATTTGTTTTTTGGGCTTTTTATGCCTTTATTGATAGGACAGTAGACTGACAGGAAATGGGGAGAGAGATGGGAAATGACATGTGTCAAAGGTCGTCCGGATCGGGAATCGAACCGGCGACGCCAGCAGGCATCATAGCCTAATATGTGGTATGCGCCTTGACCACCAGGCCAGCGGGCGCCCCATGTAACTATCTTTTTGATTAAATATAAATGTAGGAGCCTCTCTCCTGTTTCTGTATAGCGTGCGTTTGATTGACTACTTTATTGACATATTAGCATATGAATACACATGCATACAATAGTCAAAGGGATGAACACGAGAAAGCTCACAGGCTTATTTCCATTGGTCCTTTCAAAGATGGTTTGATATTCAGCAGTAATATATAAAAGTGATATATCTCGATGGTATTGCAAATAGGGCAGAGTTATGAAAAGGTTCTGTTTTCATTTAGCCATCTTTAAAATTGTCCTTTGAGACTAAGGATTTAAGCCCATTCCACATGATGTGTGGTAAAAACATCCTCTCACCTTTGACAATAAGAGATGGTCCGTCATTTCCGTCCTTTAAGTACAATCTAAAAAAATAGTTACTCGACAACCAAACCTGTGACCATGTACAATCTAATGGTCTATTAGTGCACTTTGACAGCGTATCTGGTATTACTTGCACTAAATGCACAAGTTACTTTAGTTACATTTTACAATTTAGGCATTTCGCAACTCTTAATCCGGCGATTTACGATAGCAAGATAATACATCAATACATCAACGTCGGTCGGTCGGGTCGGGTCGGGTCGGGTGGCTGCGGCGGGGGGGCCCTTTGATTTGGAGAAGCGCCAGGGCCTGTGGATTCTTAAATCGTCACTGCAGACACATGTACCATACATATCCCGGGACTATATTCCTTTTGATATGATACAGGAAAAAGGCTTTGAGGACTGGAGTCTTTACTGCAGCTTAGCTTAGCGCTGCTGCTCTGTTCTGGAGGAGGATGATGATGAATGATCACACACAGACGACGACTAGACTAGAGTAGGCTATAGATGTTGGATTGTGATAAACATCGGCTATTGTCGCTATTTTCAGTTGTCGGCTATTTTCACAACGCATAGAGACACACGGGCGCCTACAAATATTGTGACAGCGGCCCCACTTCGGGTAAGGAAGCAACGATGCACTGCAGCTGCCAATGCAATCCCAATGAGAGGCATTGTGAAATATCATAATTTCAGTGGTTGACTACTGAGGCCATAGCGATTTTTTTTGTGTTCTAATAAAGTGTCCCATGAGTTTAATTTTGCCTTTTTAAAGTGGCATATCTGTCATCTTGATACACTACCTACAATCTATCTATTAAACCAGCAAACACACTCACTCACTCACTCACACACTCACACACTCACGCTCTAACGCTCACGCTTATCTACGTTTATCTATTCACTCGCTTCAGCAACTGATCCCAAAGTTCACATGGTATTGGTCATTAGCATTATACCAACGGTGACGGAGCACAAATTTCATTTCTCCCAAATTAAAGCAGTTTATTAGCGTTTTCTACTGTCTGTTGCCAGGGTTACGGTCCGTTCCTCCAGGCCATGGGATCTGTAGCCCCACACACACACACACAGCTCCCTCTCTCACAGTTAGGAATGTGCATTCTCTCTCTCTCTCTCTCTCTCTCTCTCTCTCTCTCTCTCTCTCTCTCTCTCTCTCTCTCTCTCACACACACACACACACACACGCTTTCACCAGGTGCGTTTGATGTGTGTCTCATCTTCCAACGGGTAAATAAATATACACTCCTCCATGAGCTGCTCCTTACATTATGATGCTCCCGCACATATTCTCACGCACGCACCAGTTACAGTAACTTTCCCCACAACCCACACTCTGCACATATTTTGGAGCACATATCTTTGAACGGGTAAGGTCTAGTATACTTTAATATACTTCATCTGTGAGTCAAAAGTGCTAGCATTGGAAATCTTAAATTTAGGTGGTCGCATGGTACACACGTCATGGACGCATCCCTTGAGGTTTTCAATATCCAGATACGCTTGTCTCTCATGTATAATTAGGCTGTTTATTTTTGGAAAATGATCGCACCTCGCTTCTTCTAAACGGAGTCTTGCAGGTTATTTTTGGATAACCTGGAGAATCCACTCTGTAATTGAAAAAGTTGGGATCTTCAAAGTCGGCGCTCATAAACGCACAGCAGTAAAGACAGTGATGTCACTGAAAAGCGACAGGTTCTGTGTCTGCCGTTTCCCCTCTTCTCTGTTAACATTATGGGTAACCCATTCAAGTGGCAAATTAAACGTGACTCACATCATGTATTTATTTAGCAAACACGAAGATATGTTGTCAGGGTCAGGCCATACATTTGAAAACATATTTTTACTTAAATCAATATAGTCTTCAGTTCTTGTAGGATTATTTTAATATTAGGCTAACCACAGCTGAATTGCAATGACTTTCTATGGACTGGCTTGCAGTTCACCGTTCTCCCTTAGCCGAAGTGGGGCCGCTGTTTCAATTGTGGGCGTGAATTTGTAGGCGCCCGTGTGTCTCTATCGCGACGCGTTGTTGTGGGCTTGTAGATCGGCTATTTTCACAACGCATCGCAACACGTTGTGAGCTTGTAGATCGGCTATTTTCAAATAGCCACTGTATAATAGGGCTAAAGTTTGCACGTAAATGTACTTAATAGTTACTTTACACCACTGAACTGATGTTAAAAAAGCACTGCTCTTCATCAAGGTGTACAGTATGAGTAAAGCTCATAGCCTACTATCATAGTAGCATAAAATGAAGGAGAAAAAAAAGACGATATATTCGTCAATCGCAATTATTTTGTCCTAATCGTGACAGCGATTATTTTGTCCTAATCGTGACAGCCCTAACAGAGAGTTTATTCAACAGTTTGGGGGCCAGGAGGGCGAAGAGCCAAGTGGATCGCTGTCCTGGGGTTTTTAGCGAGGGTTCTGTCAGCATCCCTGTGTTAGCTGATCTGAGTGAACGGGTGGGGTTGTAAATAGCGTTTTGTGCACAAATTGTGCACTTTATGAAAGAAGCATTAAATTTGGCACATAGTTAGAACATGCCATATGGAACATTTTTGTCTATAGGGACATCGCAGATTTGTCTTGGGAAACTTGTGGGAGCTAATCAAAGTTGTGCTCTCATATACTTTATCTATACAGTAAAATAATAATAATAATAAAAAAATGTCAAATGTTTTAAGTAGCATGTGAGGTGTCAAACTAGGGGCTTTTCAGGATTCTGAATCCAATGCAAGCATTTGTTTTGCACGAAAAACATGCCTTTTTCCGAAACACAGCCCCCACAAAACTGTGAAAAGTGATGACTCATCGTTAAACAGTAGTTCTATGGGGGCCGTTTTTAGCCCAAGGAATGTTTAGTTTGACCCCCCACATGCTACTTGAAGCATATTTATTTTTTGTATTATTTTATTGTAAAGTCTATGAGACGCCAACTTTGATTGGCTCCCACAAGTTTCCCGAGACAACTCTGCGATGTCCCTATGGGGCTTTTAAGCCGTGACATAATTTTGTAGTCAGACCGCCAAGCAGATTTATTATCAATATCTGTCCCTCGCTATTTCAACAGATCCGAGACAAAAATAACGACTAAAGTATAATTCTACCACTTTCCTTTCGACAACAAAGAGAAGAATAATTAGTAAATAGTAAAAATAGTAAAAAGATTCACGGGCGCTGGGGCCTTTTGGCCCCAAAAGTTCTCCTCTGCCTACAAAATGATGTCAGACTTAACAGCCCCATAGCCAAGAATGTTCCATTATGGCATGTTCTAACTGTGTGCCAAATGTCATGCTTCTTTCATAAAGTGCACGATTCCATCAACATACTGCCCGAAA
This sequence comes from Nannobrachium achirus, assembly GCF_963921795.1. Lineage (NCBI taxonomy): Eukaryota > Metazoa > Chordata > Actinopteri > Myctophiformes > Myctophidae > Nannobrachium > Nannobrachium achirus. The sequence continues at coordinate 13,991,769 of NC_137825.1, read as the reverse complement.
TGCCCGGACTGAGAGGGATTCATCAGGCTTTGGACGTTTGGAGGTAAATAGAGCTTCAGAGCCTCCAGGGATGTCTCCAGGCATCTTGGAGTCTCTGACCTGTCCATTTATTCTGTTTTCAATATTGTTATTGATTCTTTTCCAAGTTTTCTTTCACAGTACACAACACCACATTCATCCCACATAAACCCTAGCATTCTCATCCTTTCCACACCCTAAATCCCACTCAATTACACAGATCTGCACAAACCACATACAGCACACACAGTATCCACCGGTATAAAATGGGAAACAAACTATCAAAAACAATACAATGTTAAGATTCATTCATTAAACATCCATTTAAAATTTGAAATTCAAATTCAAAATGACAATTTAGTTTTTCATTTTAGCAATGTCTCTGGTATACTTTCAAACATGCACAAATAGTACATATGACTCGCACACCGTACACTTGGCCAAAGAACTCTTTTTGAAGTGGTGAAAACCGCTTCCAATGAGTGGCTTTGTGTGTCCCACGCCCATATATGGTCATTTCAGTCCAGAATGAACAGGTTCCTTCGAAAACAAAATGTCTGTCACCTCATGTCCATATATGGTCATTTCAGTCCAGAATGAACAGGTTTTATCTGTCCCGTATGTCCAGAATATCAGTCCAGAATGAGTAGGCTTTTTCAAAAAGCAAAATGTGTGTCCCATGTCCATATATGGCCATTTCAGTTCAGAATGAACAGGTTTTATCTGTCCTGTACGTCCAGAATATGTGTGTAGTGTCCGTCCCGGTCTGATGATTGGATACTTTGAGGATTGGTCAAGCTTCACATGATAATTCGGCCCTCCAGATAAAATCATTCATTCATTCAGAATATATAAAGAATGTAGAATTCAGAATATATAAAGAATGTATAGATCACAGAGTTCATAACTCTAGAACACATAGAATAAAAGTTCACCGCTTCACTTCGAACCGAGGTTTGATTTTTTATTTAATAATACAACGTTTCGGTCAATGGCCTTCTTCAGGCATCTGCTAACAGATAGTAGCAGGACAGCTAAATACACACACAGAGATCTACTACAAGCAATGTCTCTGGTAAAACTGGAACCGCCAAACAGTGTTAATTTTATGAGCCATATTTTTTATTTTTTGTCAGTCTTAGTCCTAAGACTAAAACTATATTTAGTTTTTTATCACATTTAGTCAACCTCATCCTGTTCTTATTTAGTCAAGTTTAGTCGACTAAAAGTCAGAGCATTTTAGTTTTTATCTTAGTCCAAGACAAAGTCATTGCCAGACCCATGAAATGGGTAGGCCTACATAAGCAAATGTCGGTCTGTCCTGTTTTTCTCCATAGATGGTCATGATGATGACATGATGATGACATGAGGGAGGGATAGACCGACAGACAAAGCCTTCATGTCATCACAATGACATGAGGGAGGGACAGACCGACAGACAAAGCAAAAGGCTTTGTCTGTCGGTCTGTCCCTCCCTCTTTTCTCCATATTTGGTCACAATGATGTCACAAATGATGATGACATGAGGGAGGGACAGACAGCCTATAAAGGGACAGACAGCCTATAAATGTACCATTAAATTTATAGGCCCAGAGGGTTGGCAGAACCGGGGTCTGGCACAACCAGGTTGACCTGGTCTAGTTTTATTTAGTCTAGTTTAGTCGACGAAAATTGTTGACATTTTAGTCTAGTTTTAGTCAGGACAATTATTTTACCCCTTCAATGTTTGTCTGCAGATATCTAATAATTTCCATCTAATCATAATTATTTCACATAGCATTTTCTCTCATCCTTTTGATGAAAACTCAATTTTAATGAAAATAGGCAACAATACAACACTGGTTCTATAGAACCAATGTCTAGTTCAACATCAACCAACTGATTCCAGTACAATCCAACAAGACAAAATAACCAATATCTAGTACAACCAACAGATTCCAGTACAGTACAGTACAGTACAGTACAGTACAATAATACAACAGAGGTAGTGAGGTACAAATATCTAGTTCAACCAACTGATCCCAGTACAGTACAACTGCGCCAAACAACGCCACCAAATAACGCAGTCACAGGATTGGGGTCCACAACAATACCACAGACACACACATACATACTGTATATCCTATGTCCATTCATTCTATTTAAACTTTGAATACAGACTGTTTGGCTGCACGGCGGGGTAGGATGGTTAACCATATAGAGTCCAGTCAACAGCTGTCCCCTCCATAAGAACACTTAGTATAGCATGCTTACACAGAATAAGACCGTTCAGGAATGGCATCCCTGTGTCAGTGGACAACTGTACACATTAATGTAAGAGGGGTCTTACATTAATGTGTACAGTTGTCATCATGGGCGTCTCCGTCTCTGCTGTGGTAAATGTTTTATTTATATAGCGTCTTTATCCAAGGCGCTTTACAGAGATTGTGCATTACATGCACCCATTCACCCCCACATTCATACACCGATGGCGGAGCCGAGGAAACCATGCAAGGCACCAACCTACTCATCGGAAGCAACTAGGGGTTCAGAGTCTTGCTCAAGGACTCTTCGACACTAACTCTGGGGGAGCCCGGGATCGAACTGGGAACTTTATCTGGGGGGATCGAACTGGGAACTTTATCTGGGTACATTTACTATAATACATACAGTCTTAGTAATGCGACAAATATAAAAACATATTATGGAACTCAAGTCTCCATGGCATGAGTAATCAACAGAAAAAAGTCATTTCAGGGGTTAACTACTAGAGAAGCAATTATAGGACCATAGAATTGGTGAGACGAGAAGACAACTCCCATAGAGAGAATTCCATGTTCTAATCTCGACCCTCTGAAGCCTATATTAAATAAATTGAGTTTGAGACGATTACGCAGGGAAAGTCGATGAATCAGTAGATGAATCAGCTCTGCCCTGCCGCCGACTTCTAATCTGCCGTCTTGTTCTGCTGCCCACTTAATATGCAGCGCAAAAAAAATTATAACTACTTGTTAATTACGCCCCTGGCTCGAGGACGTATTAATGACAGTGGCTGTTGAGTCAGAGGACAGCGCTTCTCATTTTCTCATCAGCGATTATACGTTGTCAAGATTTCCCAGGGAGGTCCGGGTACTAAAAAACCCAGACCCCCGTGGGGCTCAGACAGACCTGCTGCATCAGTTACTGCCACCAACCTGCATACCGGCACTGTCGGGCAGAAAAAACTTGTATCTCCAAGATTTAAATTTGTACGTTTTTTCGTAGAGTAAAGCCCTGCGTCATCGTACAAGACTGTGGCACAAGACTAGTGAAAACAGCAGATCTACAAGCACACGACGTCTCGCGGTGCGAGGCGTCGTGTGCTTGTAGATCGGCTGTTTTCACTAGTGTTAAATCGTTCTTTTAAATGATAAATACAAAACGAACGGTTTTGGACATACAAGGTTTCCACCCGACCAAATACAATACAGACATGATTGCACACATTCATACATACTGCATGTGAGGAAAAGGGGGAAATTGCAGAGGCTTATGACACCGTCTGCAGTACTTAACCACATGAACCCGGGGCGGCAGCCGCTCAGGAGGAGGTAGAGCGGCTCCTTGGAAACAGGGAGGGAGGGTTCTTCCTGGCTTGAAGCCCCGGCATCTCCTACTCCTCCACCTGGGTTAGTGTCAAAGTGTCCTTGAGCAATTATTGAGACACTTAACCCTGCAAGGCCCAGCGTTGCTTTTTGGCAACATTTTTTAAATCATTTTTAAAAAAATGTTATAATTAGTTTTCCTGTTCTTTTTTCACATTAACATCACCATTAAATCCTATTGTTTAGTATTACAATGCCATTGGCCACGATCTTTGCATATAAATACCCCCCACAGAGACTGACATTCACACCTCCCAGAGAAGTTGAAATTCCAGCGTCTGGACGAACAACATCTCACTTTTTAACTGAAGCTATTCCTCACTAAAACATAAGTAAAATGCCTGTAATATTTTTTTTCGTGATCATTAGAATGTCTAGAACACGTGCATATGTTAATATTGTGAAATATATCCCCAAAATGCAAATTAGAGCATGATTTATGATTTATGATTTATGGCAATAAAACCTTACAAAAACATTATTAATTTTTTTAAATTACATTTTCCTGTGATTAGGACTCCTACAACACCATCTGATTTTTTTTTGGGCCAGTAGAAATTAATTCGGGTCTTGCAGGGTTAAAGGGGAGAACACTTGGAGTTGTTGTGTGGAAATAAGAAAAATAAACTTTGATGATGTGCAATGGCATGGCTCAAATGTTGAAATACATAATGGCCGTGACATGAAAAAGTTGAAAACCACTGTTATAGCCTATTGGGCTATATGCTTATAATTCATACTCCATTGTACGCCAGTGTCACATGGCAAAAAATAACATATCTACATTGCATGCATACCATGGAGATTTTCATGGCCGGACATCATGGTGTGATATTAAATCTCCTTTTTTTTCTCTCTCTGTGTTCTGTTGCATTTTGACTTGCAAAGATAATAGTTTCCTGTAGCTGTCGTAGTTCAGGAAGTTTCCTGTTAATCGTCGCCTCTTTTGAAACGCAACAACCACAGTTGTAAATGTTAATTGTAAAAATTGGAACGATACACAGTGGAAAGTAACAGGTAAATGGTAAATTGGAACGATACAAACACAGTGTAAAGTAACAGCAAAGGTGATAAAACCACACCTCCCCCTGGACAATGATGTGTATGTCCAGAGGCCAATGACTCACTTTTCTGAGCCTTAATCATTCGAAAAACTACAGATTGCAGAAAAAACTGTAATTGAGGTCACGAAACATGAAAAAAAAAAAGCCTAAAAAAAGATGTAAATTTGATATGACCTTTAAGCCAGTGGAGGGAGGTGCTGGTGAAGGGCGTGCTGAGAGGACAGATGGACTTATTGACGGACGCATGCAGGGATCGACTTCAACTCCTCCTGAGCCTCAGGGTGTAGGAGTGACGTACAGGAGAGTGCATGGCGTAGGAGTGGATCGTTGGGTAAGAGGTCGAGCGGCCAGCGGAGAGCGGGAAAGGTCCCCGGTTTGATTCCTCTTCAAGGCTTTGTGTCCTTGAGCCAGACAGCAGTGGTGGAAAAGGTACTCAACTTTGTTATTTAGAGTAAAAGTATCAGTACTACTGCAATGTAAACATACTCTGTTGCAAGTAGAAAATGTACTTGAGAAAATGTACACCCCCCCCCTTCCTCCCCCCTCCACCCTGACGAGCACTTGTAATTGTAGGAGTTGGCATTACATTTAAGTTGACTTGACCGGTTCCATTGTGAAAATAGCAGATCTACATGCTGAGCATGTAGATGCTGAGCATGTAGATCAGCTATTTTCACAATTTCTGCCTCTAATATTTGACAATTTAACCAGAGGTACTAAAAAGGTCCTTAAAAGTCCTTAAATTGTATAGCCTCGCGTTGCCATACTTGTCTGGTTACGCGAGGCTACTTAAATTGTCACTTTAGAAATGTGTAGATAACCTGTGTATACACATTACACCTTTTACTGTTTGATTGATTGATTGAAGGCTTTATTAGAAGTTTGCATAGGAAAATGTACAGATTCATGACGGTACAGTTCACTGGTACAAGGTCTACTAAAAGGAGATCCATGAAAAGACTAAGCTTATTTCAACAGGAAACCATTAAAGTATCTCATATAACATTGAATGACAGACAAATAGAACACAGTACTATGCAGTAGATATGTAAAGAAAAAAAGAAAACAGTAGGTCTATACAATCAGTAAGTACAGTATATACAATATATACAAGGAAGGGGCAGGTAACAGTAAGTCTAAACAATCAGTATGTACAGTATATACAAGGAAGGGGCAGGGAGGGTAGGGTTACACTGTATGTTGGGTGAGAAAACGGTTGAGTGAGAAAACAATGTAAACATTAAGCTCAACACCTGGTGACCCTCCAAAATAATGTGGGGACACCCACAGGTTGAGAACCACTGCTGTACACCACTGTGGATGTTAAAGGTGATACACCATGCATTTAAAAAGTATTTATGTCATATTGTTTATGTCCCAAAAACGTTTTTCAAAAGGTTTGAGGCTAAATTACCACTCCTGAATAGAGAGCCTCTCTCATTTTTGAATGGCTCTCAGAGCATTTTCAGCTGCAGTACCACCTTTGGCCTGAACTGCGTCCCCGATTCCATTCTTCCTCCGCTCCTCAAGGCTTCATGGTGACGTGTCCCTGAGCCAGAACGCTTCACTGACAGTTCCCACGGATCTATACTTTTATTGGGCCCCTGCTGTTTTCGCTCTATATATAGGACTCAATATCTTGGGCGAACATAGCCGATCTACAAGCTCCCAGTGCATTTCTGTCAGGAACCGGTGGTGTTGTAGGACCCAAGTGCAGGAACTCAGACAAACGCAGAAGATGAGGATCATAAACATAGATTTACTGTTAATAAATGACATAATAGAATAACCAGTAAGACACTTAAGGGCGAAAAGCCATCTGTCTTGGCCATCTGTCTTGGCCATATATGGATTCTCTTAGTGTGGTTCTCTAACAGGGCATCCTCTGGATTACAATCCCTTTTATACCCAAATATGGAGATTCCTAACAGATTCCCTTTTGTGCTCATATATGGGGATCCCTGCTCTGATTATCTGACATCCCTGTGATGTCACCTGTTTATGCCCATATATGGAGATCCCTGCTCTGATTATCTGACATCCCTGTGATGTCACATGTTTATGCCCATATATGGAGATCCCTGCTCTGATTATCTGACATCCCTGTGATGTCACCTGTTTATGCCCATATATGGGGATCCCTGCTCTGAGTATCTGACATCCCTGTGATGTCACCTGTCTATGCCCATATATGGAGATCCCTGCTCTGAGTATCTGACAGTATCTGATCTCCTCGAACTTTATGTCCCCAAAAGGACATTGAGATCAGCAGGCAAGATGCAACTGGTGGTCCCTAGATCCAATTTAGTACATAGGGGTGATCGAGCCTTCTCTGTAGCTGCCCCTAAGCTCTGGAATGAACTCCCCCTCACTATCAAACTGGCACAACTAGACATTGGCAATGGCAACAGAGAACCTGACATACTACACTTATGACCTGGCACTGAACACACACAGAAACACTTTATAGTCTCAGCAGCTTAACAAGCTCAGCTGGTCCGCAGAGCAAGTGAGGGGCAGAGGCACACTCAGAGGCATACAGTCACATGGGCTTACTGTCGAGGCCCTGGTCATGACAGTTTCAATGATTAAATGATTGTAGACCTGCTATTTTACACAGAACAGGGTCGCTATAGGGTAGGTTTCATGTGTTTAACTCCTATAACTGTTTCCCTTGTCCGCTAATCTGAGCAGCACAATGCTGACCTGGGTCATAATGTACAAAAGTAATTTCACCTTCGGGGATCAGTATCAGTAACATCCTTTTTTTTTTTTGTTCCTCGGGCAGCTTCTGGAGAATGAGAGAGAGAGAGGGAGAGGGAGAGAGAGAGAGAGAGAGAGAGAGAGAGAGAGAGAGAGAGAGAGAGAGAGAGCAGTGGCGTCAGTTCAGAAAAAGCTAAGGTATGGCACTTCGCGCGTGTGCAAGACACCAGTCATGTTGCCACACCTTAGCAACAGGCATGATACATTTATTTTAAGAAGTACATTCTACTTTTTCTCCCGTTTCTACGGTTTCTTGGGCTGGATATAGCCAACGGTTATCAAGTGCAGCTAGACTTGGCATGTTAGTAAACGCGTCACAATTAACAATAATGCATTGCACCTGTGCAGCTGACCTGTGGAACCTGGGAATATACCATTGTGTCAAGCTGGGGAGAATACAAGTGTGGAGAATAAAATTATAATACCTTGTTAAAGTGCCCATTATGTTAAATTTTGCATTTGTAGTTATTTTACTGTAATTTAACAACATAATAACCAGCGCAGATAGACAAAGAGACGTTCATGGATTTATATTTAATAGTAACTTTTATTTTCCCCCTGGACCCAGGGTATGGCAGCTGCATACCCCTGCCATACCCAATTGACGCCCCTGAGAGAGAGAGAGAGAGAGAGAGAGAGAGAGAGAGAGAGAGAGAGAGAGAGAGAGAGAGAGCGCGAGAGAGACTGTCAACCCCTATTAGCACACATCAAACCACATAACATATCGCATGGCACATGAAACAGATGTAATGTCAAATGAAATAAATAATATGCAACAGAGGATGGATAAGAACAGGGGGTTTGGGGTTTTCACACTTCCTCAGGGAGACCCACTTCCGCTTTGTAGATACAAATTCATGTTGAAAGTACGAGAGCAAAGGGATCGGCAGGCTTTGAAGAAAATAAATAATGTAAATAATTTATAATTACGGTGCGTCTGTATCCAAAGCGCTTTATAATGTGTATTATAGCCACCCATTCACACACACACAGACGGCGGAGGAAAATGATGCAACACACCAAATAACCAGCTCAGTGGCCGTGTGGGTAGAGTGTCCGCCCTGAGACAGGGAGGTCGGGGGTTTGAACCACCGGTCGGGTCATACCAAAAGACTGTAAAAATGGGACCCAATGCCTCCCTGCTTGGCACTCAGCATCAAGGAGGGCTGAATTGGGGGTTAGATCAACCAATCCCGAGCGTGGCACGGCTGCGTCTCACCGCTCCGAGAGATGGGTCAAATGCGGAGAACACATTTCTGGGGGTCCCCACATTTTTGGGGAGACCCCAAATGATTAACTTCATGTGCAACACTGTTTTCTCACTCAACAGAAAATAAATCAGCATCAAGTTTAAGTGTATAGACTAGAGGGTATCTGCACGTTTCCAAAGTGACAATTGAAGGACTTTTTAATACATCTAAAATGTCAAATTAAACATTGGCCAAATTGTCAAATATTAGAGGATGAAATTGTGAAAATAGCAGATCTACATGCTCACCATGCCTCGCAATTTTCACAATAGAACCGTGTTATACAAAATGTAATGCCTCAACTCTTAGTGCTTGTCAGGGTGGGGGGCGGGTCCCCAGTTACAATATCATTATTTTGGGGGTCGCGGCCTGAAAAGGTTGAGAACCACCACTGCTATAGAGATTGAAGCATGAAACTTCCCAAAGCTGCCTCTCTGCCTCCCGAGCCGTTTGCCGCTCAGGAGGTTGATATGTTTTTCCAGCTTTAATGAGCCATGGCCTAGCCATAACATTCTCCACCCACTGGGAGTGGGACTGTGACAGTGCCTTGTTAGATTTCCACTGTGTAGAAATATTAACCTTTGTGCTTAATAGTAGTGAGGGGAAAAGGCAACGCATCAGCAGTGAGACTTCAGGACATTTACTTAAGTAGGTATTTGAGGTATTTGTACTTGAGTATTTCCAATTTTCAATACTTTTACTTCTACTTCACTAGGCCTACATCCCAGATCCAAATACTGTGCTTTTACTTACATTTACATGCTCACAAAAACATGCAGTAATCTTGGTCTCTATAATGCCGGTGATAACAAGCGGGCCTCTCCCCAGGTTGGCAGAGGGAGAGCAGAGACCAGGATTACAGCTCCGGCAATTGGCACTGGGTGAAAAATGGGTTACAAAATCATGGTTAGTAATGTGACAAATACATTTTTTTTATTGAACTCAAGTCTCAATGGCATGAGTAATCATAGAAAAAAGTCATTTTGGGGTGAACTACTTCTTTGCATGTGAGTATGTTTTCCCACCACAGGCTGCAGCTCACACATGTGTTGGGTCTGGTAACATCAGTCCAGAATGGAGCCAGCAGGGTTGAACAAGTCCAACACATGTGATAGAGAGGGTTGCTTCATCTCTGATGGCAAAAAGGAGAACATGTTGGATCAGTTTATCTGGGAACAGTGGAGTCCATGGGTTTTTATCTTAAATTGTAATGACCCATGTCCAGGGGCGTCACAAGGGGTAGGAAAGTGGGACTGAGTTACCAGGGCCCAAGGTGGAGGGGCCCTAGTAACTTTAGCTATTGAAAAATAGCAGATATACAAGCTCACAGCGCGGCACCGAGTGCCGCGCTGGGAGCTTGTAGATCTGCTATTTTTGAAAAGTCGTGAAAATGTGCGCAAATCTTTGAATATATGTATTTTTTAAGTGAACATTTGTAACTGGAACTAAATATTTTGAGATGGGGGGTCCTTCACATGAAAAAGTTTGAGCGTCATGACTGACATGGAAACATAGGTTTCTTGGCACACATTTTCACGATTTTTCAAAAATAGCAGATCTACAAGCTTGCAGCGCGGCACTCGGTGCAGCGCTGTGAGCTTGTATATCTGCTATTTTTCAATAGTTAACATTCATGGGGGGCCCGCAGTGAATCCTTGTACCCAGGGCCCAGAATTTGGTGCGACGCCCCTGCCCATGTCGTACATAAATAAAGATGTTGGATGGCTCTGTTCAATTGCAACATGCACCAGACATTGTCTGGAATATCAGCTCCATTGTCAGCTGATTATCGTTCATCATGAGCTCCATTGTCCATTGTTCCCTGAGACCATTCAAAGATGGAGAACAAACTGCCATTTTAATCACATATTAAGACCTCATTCGAAAGGTCCTCAGTCATCCAGTCACTTACTGGGAGAGACGGGAAGGAGACAAAACCCAGAAAGCACGGTCAGGACCTGGACCAATCATTGACGTCTCAATTGGGGCCAGATCACAGCCCATATGGCAGGGGTGGGCAACTTTGATGATGGTGAGGGCCACTATATTTCCACCTTCACTCCAGAGGGCCACATTGCATATTGCTACGTCCTACTTTGTCATTCTAGTATCTCATACAAAAGAAGCAAAAATAGCAGATCTACAAGCTCAAAACGCATCGCGCTGCAATGCGTTTTGAGCTTGTAGATCGGCTATTTTTGCTTCTTTTGAATTGGAATCCTAAATTATTTTTTGTTATTTTTTAATTGGAATCCTGAAATGTAACATTTTGATTTAATTTCAAACACATTATAGTTATAATATTCATGTTGACTCTATGAACCTAAATACAAATACCTACATTGGACCCAATAAAATACATTTTAATACTACTATGCTAGTCATTAAGCTACTAATATAGACTGAAGGAATTAAAGAAGGTCATGTTTGGAATTGTAACAGCTGAAATCAATAATATATCAGTATTCCGGTATTAACCAGCGGGCCGCATTAAGTGAAGGTGAGGGCCGCATGTGGCCCCCGGGCCGCCAGTTGCCCATGTATGCCATATGGGGATGATCTTGATGTCATTACCAGGACGACATAATGGACTTTTTTGTTTGACAGGATTTATGTTGGTTGAGATCAGGTGATATTCTAGGCCAGATAAATATCATAACTAGTTAGATATGTCCCAGAATATAACCTTATATGCTCATATTTCAACTAACATTACAAACAATAACAATAATCCTGTCAAACAAAAAAGTCCATATGACGTCCTGGTAATGACGTCAAGATCATCCCCATATGGGCTGTGATCTGGCCCCAATCGAGACGTCGCTGATTGGTCCAGGTCCTGAAGTGCTTGCTGGGAATGCTTTTAGTTTTTGAGCGGTGCTAAACCGAGAAACCCTCCTACAACTGGCTTTGTCTGTATATTCGTCCCGCCTGTTTCTAGCGAAAATGTAACTGATTTGGCGGCAGTAACATTAGCGTTTTCTCACCATCAGTTGATTCTTCATATCCATATGAGTCAAATCGCTTAGATCATTTGTTTATGTTTGGAACACAGTTTTTATATGACGCGTTATGAAAAAATCACACCCAATGTGAAGTGAGCGGTGGTTGTGCTTGCATAACGTCTTCAATTGGTAATTGGTGATGTAATACAGGCTACACACACACATATTGCTATGGCAAAACGCTGAGGAAAACACATTGCTATGGCAAAACGCTGAGGAAAAAGTGGCTACAGATAGGTCTAGGATGTAATTGGTGATGTAATATGGCTACACACACACACATATCGCTATAGCAAAACGCTTAGGAAAAGTGTCTACAGACACACGCACAGCCACTCTATGGAGCGGTTTACCACCGCTCAAAAGGTCTATGGGAATTCAGAATGGGGGGAAAAAAACTTGAACCAGGAAGGATGGGTAAATGACAGTTACGCCTAACTAAAATGTGTTTTTCTCTAGTGTCGTCATTTGGTTACTTTTAGTTAACTCTAATATCCTTTAGTGGATAACTGTGTAAATGTAAAAATAAAAAGCAGTGCAAAAATATTTGGTAGAGACTCTGTTGCTTCCTTCTGTCTTTCTAGATATGGTTTTCTAATCCTTGGAATGTTTTTATTCCAAATAAAGGAAGAGATTATACTTATCTAAAAACCCTTAAAAAAAGGTTTTGGAACAAACACAGGAACTGTTTGAAACAGGAACAGCAGTCAAGGCAGTGGTGGAGAGTAACTAAATACATTTAATCAAGTAATACTGTAGACCTGCCTCTTTTGGGTACTTTTACTTTACTTGAGTATACCATTTCCTTACACTTTAAAAGTTCTACTTCACTACATCTCAAATATTGTACTTTTACTCCACTACAATTACATGACAGCTTTGGTTATTAGTTGTCGATTGAAAAGGGAAGATCACATTTCAAACAGCTCCTGTCGGCAAAACGAAATTATGGGTTGTGTCATAAAAAAGAAGAATCCTCCTTTAGACCAAAAAGAAACACTTCCAGTGCCTGCCTGGGCATTTCTGTTATCCCCATTGTTCTGGGGCAGTGGAAGGTGTAAAAATAACCTGTACTGTGTTTGTTTTATCTTTTCAGGGCCATACCTTTTTTTTCCCCCAAACACTTCTGCAAATACATCTCTGAGAATCTATTGAAGTGAAGATGTTTTGTAGAAGAACTCCGTGGGGAACCGTCCGTCGGCAAGGCAGAGGCGCTTCCGCGCTTCCCTTTGCTTTCATTGCTTGATCAATTTTTTTGATCAATCCTTATCTCTAATGGGTAGCATTTATTCTACAGCAATACTCTGATTTATACAAAGATAACATAAGATTGTAGATCAGCAGCCAAAAGTTCAGTGTAGGCACATGGGACCTAAAGATACAATACATTCATTGATTTTTCATCTTAATTTGCATAACGTTGTTGTCGGGTGGAAACCTTGTATGTCCAAAACCGTTTTTATTCACCATAAAAAACCTGATTTCAACTAGTGAAAATAGACGATCTACCTTGTAGATCTACCCATGTTGTAGATCTGCTGTTTGCACTAGTTTTGTGCAACGGTTTTATATGATGAGGCAGGGCTTTAAAAAAAAAAATGTTATCCCACAATTTTGTAATCCATTTTCACCCAGTGCCAATTGCCTAATATGTAATCCTGGGCTCTGCTCTCCCTCTGCTGCGCTTGGGGAGACAACGGACTGACCTCATGCTTCCTTTTATGCATGAGGAGTCCAAGTTGCTTCTTTTCACCTGACAGTGGTGATCTCCCCGGTTTGGACGTAGCGCGCGGAAGGAACACGTTATTCCAACCAGTTTCTTTCCCCTCCATCAGGCGCCCCGGCTGGCTAGGGGGAGGCTGCACATTTTAAACTTGGAGATACAAGGTTTCTGCCAGACTGTGACGATAAAATAAACTCTCTGTTTTTTTATGTTTTGTCTTTAACTCTGGAATCCACACGGGTCCAATTTTCCACTCTGTGACTTGAATGAGCGCTGAGGATGTCATAGTGTGTGAGCCAGGAATCCCTATGGCTTCACATGTTTGAGGAAGGAAGGGGAGAGGCCGAGCCATTCTCCTAGTTTTTGCCTTTTATATCCTCAATTTCCTCCAAAAGCATTGAGCTGTCTGAGCTGTCAGAGCCGTCTGAGTATAGGCGTGTGTGTGTGCATGCGTGCGCGTGCGTGCTTGTGTCATGTTAGTGTTTATTTATTGGTGGAACACATAATCTGAGGCCTGTGTCGGTAGGTATTATTGGGACGCATGAAGGTTCATCTGACAGTCTGTGGGCGATACACGAGCTAGGCTTGTTTGTTTGGACGAGGGTCACACAAGCCGTGGAACCTATTCAGACAAGGGTATCGACTTATACAAACCACAGACTGTGGAGGCAACACACACACACGCACACACGCACGCACGCAAAAAACAAACAAGACAAGGTCATATAGATGAAGATCAGCGTGGCAAGTTCTCCATCCTCCCATGATCCTCTGAGACAGCTCTGAGGAATGGCAGGTTTATAGGGAGATGGCAGACGAGATAGCGAGAGACAACAGAAGACTGAGGCAGAAAGTGGGCAGAGACACAGAGAGAGAGAGAGAGAGAGAGAGAGAGAGAGAGAGAGAGAGAGAGAAGGAGAGCAATTAAGACAGAAAGCCATTGAGAGAGAGACAGAGCGCGTTGGGGACTTTCTAAGTATCCCCAGCAGAACAATAAAGTATCCTCTTTCTCTTCCATTCTCCGGCGGCTCCAGGCGCTAAGTTTTAGCCGCGGGGATTCGGGCCGGCATGAAGTGATGGAGAGGCAACGCTTGAGAGGTTGAAAGGAGAGGAAGAAAGAAAGATGTCATGGGATTTGCACATGACTCTCTCTCTGTCTCTCTCTCTGTCTCCGTCTTTCTCTTGTCTTCATTGTGTTTAGCAGAGGGATGCATGTGAGACGCACAAAGAGCCTGCATGTGAGAATCACTATAGTCTGCTGACGTCTCTTGGTGGTTCCGGCTCGGGCCTCAACACTGCCCTCCCACCAGGGGTGTCACACCAAATTCTGGGCCCTGGGTACAAGGATTCACTTCAATTATTTTGTGCTTTAACTATTGAAAAATAGCAGATCTACAAGCTCACAGCACGGCACCTCCTTCTAAGGTTTTTTGTCAGTGGTGCTCAAACCTTTTCATGTGAAGGACCCCCAAAATGATATGTATTTGGCCACGGACCCCCATCTTTAAATATTTAGTTCCAGGGACCCCCCAGAAGCAACATTTTAGTTACGAATGTTCGCTTAAAACATTCATATATTCAAAGATTTGCACACATTTTCACAACTTTTCAAAAATAGCTGTGAGCTTGTATATCTGCTATTTTTCGCTAAAGTATAAAATAATGAAGGCTCCTCCACCTTGGACAGTAGCAACTCAGTCCCACTCCCCCCCCCCCCATTTCTAATCCCGCTCTCCTCTCTCAATTTACCATTTTCAATTTGTTCTCTCTCCTCGCGGCCAATTCCCCCCGGCACCTGCATCTCTCTCCCGTCAGGCCTCCTTAGGTCTTCAAGCCAGATAAGTAAGCCCCGCTCGTTGAGGCTGACTATAGCTGCACAAAAGCCCTCTACTCTACTGTTTACATAATGCCATAATGTACTGGTGGACCATTTTCTACAAGAAAACCCTCTAATGCTGCTTAATGCCCGCTAATGCCCCCATTATACACACACAATGCCCCCTCCCCTCTCCATGCCTGACTTATATACTCAGTGGTGTGTGGCTGTGGCACGTTGAAAATAGCAGATATACAAGCTCAGAACGCGGCATGGCAGCGCCACATTCTGAGCTTGTAAGTCTGGCATTTTCCCTTGCGCGCAACACCCGCGAGTGACTGAGTAATATCTCAAGGTTCAAGTCCAACTCAATCAGTTTAGACCTCCAGGAATGCCTGGTGTTGCTACCGACCCGGGGACATGGAGGGATCGTATTTTGACCCAGAGGAGAGATTAGCCCGGCCGGCCCCTGTGGAGATCTGCGACCCGCGGGCCGGCCAGAGGCGTGTTGAGTGACAGGAAGTGAGTGTGTTTTTAGAGCAGCCTGCCCCTGAAAAGCTCGACCCCAGAGCGCCGCAAAGGTCAGCGGTGCTCCACTGACTTCCGTCCCCTTTCCTCTGAAATTATACTGGGTCATTCACTGAGTTCCACGCTGTTCCTCCGAGCTGACAAGTTTTGACTGTGGTGTAAAGTGACTGTACTTGAGTACAATTATGAGTTTTCTCTTTTTTTTTACCATATATGGCAGGGGTCTTCAACAGGGGGTCCGGGACCCCTAGGGGGTCCTCAGAGTAACTACAGGGGGGCCGCCAAATCGTTGTAGGATCATGTTTTTTACATAATCACTGCAGATCTACATAATCAATTGCAGATCTGCAAGCTCACAACGCCTAGCTCTGTGAGGCGTTGTGAGCTTGTAGATCGGCTATTTTTTGGCACAGAGGTTTGGTGTAGAGTGAAAAGAAGAGCAGACTAGTAGGTATTGACAGTTCAAGTGGTTGAATATATTAATCCAACTGATGATAGTGCTTTCAAACAAGTCTAAGCTATATAAGAAATCCATGAACATTTTAAATCTGCAACGCAATTTCTTTACGTTATGTAGTGGGGGTCCCTGCTTCATCTCTCTCTCAACTAAGGGGTCCTTGGCCTGAAAACGTTGAAGACCCCTATTATATGGCATAGCAGTGGCCGTGGTTTACTGGTGACATTAAAAAAAGATCTTCCAGAGGGGGCACGTTGGCTCAGTCGGTAGTGTTGTTGCCTCAGTCACAGATCGTAGGTCCTGGGTTCGGGGTGCTGTGGGCGCTGGGGGCGTGTTCTCCACCCGACTCTAACCCTCACCCTAACCTTAACCTCCGTGGAGTGAGTCGCTAACCCTCCGGTCGAAATGAAGGGCGTTCGCAAAAGCGAGATTTCCCCCACAGAATTTTGTCTTTCCACAAAACATTAGAAAAAACGCTCAATAGTGGCCTCGATAAAAGCCTGGATCTACAATATTTCAACCAATATCTTCTATGGCCTACAAGTGGGCCCCGGGGCCACAGGTTTTGGGACTTGCTGGCCTGGTATCTCTCCCCCTCCAGAGGGAGGGATTAACTCTTTGTGATGTCTGGTTTCCCACGCGGGGACCCATAGGTTCCAACCTCATGGTGTCGTTACATTAATTGGTGCTGTAACTGGGAATCAGGTTTCCCCGGCGGGAGGGAGATCTAATTGGAGGGGAGTGAACGTAGCAGAGTAGCTCAGTCTGAAGCCCAAAAAAAACCTTGACCTACAGTACAGCGCTAGATCTTTATAGTTACTCACACAAGACGAGACCCAGGTTGGAAATCTTGGGTGTTTCCCGGTGTAGCGTTGTGAACTCTGTGATAGAAGTCACTCAAGTCTCCAACGAAGCTTGGCAGCAGCCATTTATTGACGGTCACTGGCAATAAGGACATACAGACACAGGACCAGCGCAGCTTCACAACGTCAGAAAACAAAGATAAAGAAGAAAAATAAAATACAAATTAGCGTGTGTGCAGTGACATATGCATCTCAATGTACAATTGCATTATAAGGCACAACCTTTACAGACATTGAAAATAGCTTTTATCACGTTAAATAACAGGGCTCAGATTTATCAACCTACCATGTGTCTCCTCAATAACAGACTGGGAAGAGGAAACAGGGTTTGCTTCCCAAGTCTGCAGGGGCACATGGCGGTCTCAGGTAAAATACCGTAATACAGGTAAAATACCGTAATACAGGTATTGCAAGTGGACTGTTACACTGGCAGGGAGAGAGGTCCAATGTTGATTTTGACCGGGGTTTTTGATTTAGTTTTAGTCATATTTTAGTCATCTGAAATGTTTTACTTTTAGTCAATTTTTTTGGACGAAATATAAGATTCCAGTCGACAAAATCTTCAGTTGATTTAGCCGACTAAAATGTATTTTGGCAGACCTTGAAGGTGTCGTATTGCCAGATTTATATCCTTACAGTTGCTGAGGACCGAAAACAGCTGATCTACAAGCTCACAACACGTTCTACTGGATCTCTCCTTCACTATAGTTCCTCCCTAACATTTTAGTCTAGTTTTTATTTGGTGACAAAGTTCTCTCTACCTATATTGAGTTTAGTCGGTAACACTCATGTCAAAGTAGATTTAACCGTTTATTGCAACAAATGGAATACAGTTAAACTTGGCATTAAAGGGCTCCAGCGTTCGGAGATGTTCCCTGAATTTTGTTCACACATGCTTGCTTTGCAAAATCAAGGAACTTTAAGCAAAACCCCCCATAGGGATACAATAGTAGCACAATAGCAATACATTGAAATATTAGCTTGAATCAGCAGACATAAATCCACAAGTATTTGTGCCTATGCCAGACTCTGATCAAAAGGTGGAGGCTGGGGTGGAGGAGGCAGCTAAGCAGCAGCGGATCCAAGGCTTTGGATTTTAGACGAGCAGAGCTATAGTGAACGCAAGCCGTGTTTAAAGAAACCTCCCTTACTGAGCATGTGCTCTGACTGGATTATAGTCTGCACCAGGTCGGGGCCACCCGTGTTTGACAAGTGAAAACGGGCGGAATATATTCAATTATAAATGTGCGGGTGCAGGGACGGGCGGTGCGCGACTTACAGGCGGGTGACATTTGATTGTGAAAATCAGACAACTGTTTCCATCTAAAGAACGTCATAGGAGCGCACACATTGAGCAGCAGGACAGAACCGTGGCATGCATACAGCAGCGTTTCCGCCTAAACAATGTGGAGCACACATGTGGGCAGTGGCACTGGGCAGCAGGACACCGACACACGGGGCCGGATCTAGGCATAGGCAAGGGGGGGCAATGCCCCCCTAAATGCCCTGTCTGCCCCACCAAACATGATGGCATGCAAAAATCAAAAATCGGCCGGTATGATATCAAACCGGCCGCATCGGTGACCGGACGGTCACTGACATAAATTCCGGTGCACAGCATGATGCTCTGGACTAATTTAAACATAGCAAATAGCAGCCAGTCTACTTAGTGGCAGCCTACAACAGAATACAGATGATGCTGATTACCTTTGCAATGTAAGGATATATTCCATAATCCTGTGTCAATGTAGTCTCAAAGAAGAGGGAGAAAAAAAAAAAGCATCGCAAGGCTTTCCTGCCTCCAGTCCAGACGGTCCATGCAGGAGGACGAGTTTACTTTCACTTTCATTTAACAGAAAGCAACAGCATTGCAAAAGCTGTTGCAAGCGACAGAAAAAGCCATCCTATAAATGTCCCTTTATTTTAGCCAGTTTCAAAGGGAAACCACCTCCCGTTTCTCTGTTGTTGGGAAAAAAAAAGTCAGTTCACTTTGCGTGGTGTCATGTGTGTTTGTCCACACGCTGGATTAATTAATGCATGTCCAGGTGAAGCCTGTTAAAGGTCGTTATAGTATCCTCCGATAGTTTCACAAAGTAGCCTACATTAAGCAACAGAAATGTATTATGTAACATTTTAAGTCCCTTACAGAGGTTTTACAACCCAAAACAACAGGAACAGCCAGGGTCATGAGGTAATATTTTGCCCTTAAATATTTGAAAGGAAGGAATAGACTAGAGTCAGACTACTGTGACACAAGGTAAATTTCTCACCTTGAAGACAATGAATGCAACCTTATTTATTTTAGCTTATAAGACAATCGTTTTGCTTGTTAAAAAATATGTATTCAATAATAATATTATTAATAATATTTGAAATAAATGATCTCAATATGTATACCAATAATTTTAAAATAAAGGTTTTGCCTTAATCATGCAGCTCTAACAGTGACGCAGACAGAAGCAATGGCACAGCAATTTACATTATATACAGTAGTAGACCTATGTATTTTTAACTTTAGGCCTTACAGTGAATGATCAGCTGGCATCAATATTATATCCATATCATATTAGACTGGATATTGTCTGTGATTTTGGATATTGTACTTTTGTGATTGATTTGGCATTAGTGTTCTTCTAGCTTATTGGTACTCAAATTGAAGTATGTCTTGTAGGCCTACTTGGCCTGTATTGGAGCAACCCTATTTTCTAGTTCATAGCTAAAGAAATCGGTATCGGAAAATCAGTTTTGGCAGGTCAGACCTTCATAAAACCGGTGGATCGGTACCGGCCAAGAATTTTGCAATCAGTCCATCTCTACTAGAATATATAGAGACAGAGAGAGATAGGTGTAAGACCTGTTGTTTTTAATGCGTGTTATAGGTATAAGTGTGCCAAAATGCTTTGTTTTTTATGCATTTCGGGTGTTTTAGGGGGTTTGATCCCCCCATTTTTTTCCGCCCACGCCTCACGGCGTGGGCTGGAGGTGCCCCCCTATCATTTCTTGCTGCCCCACCTACTACTAAAGGCTAGATCCGGCCCTGCCGACACACACAACACACACAGACAACCATAGCACACATCAGACATCGGCACATTAGCCCATGTTCTCATCATAGCAAGGGTGGTTAAAAAGGCTATCAAAACGATGCGATGCCTTTTTGAAGCACGTAGACACGGCTGTAGGCTATTTCCTTTACAGCATGTAATCACGGGTAGTGGGGCGGGCGACATGTCCATTTTTTGACGGGTGGGGCGGATCTGGTTTTGATTTTTATATAATGATGGGTAACAGGTCGGTCCACTGATCTGATTAATGACAGGCGGGGCGGAAGCGGGTTGTCAGAATTGGACCCGTGCTGATCAGATCAGCAGATCTGTGAATGAGGAATAGGAAAAGATCTGACTGGCAGCTGATTACATCTGAGGTGGGCAAGACTCCTGGCCGTGTCCTGCATAAAATAACACTATGCTTCATTCATGGTTTTAGTCATCATAGCTTAGTTTTTATTTTGTTTTCGCCAGTGAAAAAGGCAGTCGATGAAAACCTTTTGCCATAGTGGTTGTAGTTGATGAAATGAGTAGTGGTGGGCAGGGACTTTACCCCTGCGCCACTCGTAGCCCCCCCTACCACTAAATCACCCTTCAAGTCTTAAGAAGTGGCTGTGCCCCCCTCTGTTTTCCCTCTTCACGTCTCTCTGAGTTCTTCAGAAAACAAACACGTCCTTCCTGGACGCAGTAAATTTTAAATTTATGTCCCCTTTGTGGGTACATACACGTATGTGTGCCCCGCATCCTGTCCTGTGTGTCTGTGTGTGTGTTTGTTTGTTGGGTGTGGAAGGGAAAATAGGTCACTACTCCACAGTAGAATTAGATAAACAGATTTACCTGCTCCTCACCTCAAGAGAAATGCTTGTTTTATGCTTTAAAACATATTTTTGAAGTAAAGGTGGTTGTATATTGGTGCGTTTCTTTGTTGCGTTTTCAAAATTCGAAATATACAAAAAAAAATATTTCAGGCAAAGCTGAGAGAGATCTAAGCAGGGACCTAGTGGTGACAGCTGCGAAAAAAACAGGGAAAAATCTACCCTGGTCCGAAAAAAAATATAATAATACAGACAAAATAACGGACCTTTAGACGTAAAGATTCAGATTGGGGTTAGGGTTAGGATTATGCATGTTAGATTTAGAGGTTTGGGTTGGAGTCTGATTTATATATTTAAAGTAGTTGCATATACCGTTGTGGTGCACCAAAAATAGCAGATCTTTTTATGTCGCATGTATGTAGCTTGTAGATCACAGCTGGCCGAGCATGTTGCATGCACTCAGATCCCTGTGTGTGTGTGTGTGTGTGTGTGTGTGTGTGTGTGTGTGTGTGTGTGTGTGTGTGTGTGTGTGTGTGTGTGTGTGTGTGTGTGTGTGTGTGAGTGTGCGAGCGCGCGCATGTGTGTGTGTGCTTTGTGAGTTCAAGTTCAACTTTATTGTCAGGTTAAATGTGTAAAAGTGGGTGTGCACTGTGCACTGTGCACGTGTGCTTGTGACTGTGTAGACAACGTGTCTCGTATCCTCAGGCAGCCGAAGGGCCCTGCCTCCACCTCTCTATGTGAATAATAGGCTAATGATGGCGTTTGGCCTCCCTCCACCTTTCTATGTGAATAGCAGGATAATGATGGTGACCTTGCACATCATCATTATTCAAAACCACAAGCTAACCAACGAGCTAATTATAAAAGTCACCCTGAGTGAGATGATCAATATTCCTCTGCTCGGATTCCAAGAGTTATCTTAGACATTAACTATTTACTGAGGCCTAACATTGAGTGTAATCCCATCCCGTCATAATACAGTATAAACTATGACTGGCGGGGGACTATGAGTCTGACTGTGAGTCTGTGTGTGAGCAGGTAATCTCGGGCACCACTGTACCTATCGGTGTGAAAGACCAAAGAACCTAGAGATTAGACTCATGGTCGCTTTAGGTTTTGGCCTAGCCATCATTTCCACCACCGTTTTGTAAAGTATTTCCCTATTGCTACAATTACAGATTTTGTCCAACCTCACAGGCATTGGTATTCTGTTTGGAATCATGGAATCCTGATGTGTAATTAGTCTAATTTGTCCAATTCTGCCGATTTCATTCTGATTGGTGTCCAAAGAGCGCAGGAGGGCACCCTAAACAATTTATTGGAGTGCCTGCCCATAGTGTGTGTGTAAGTGCGTGCGTGCGCGCACTGCGTGTGCGTCTGTGCTTGACCGTTCACTGAACTGCTGGTCTCCACAGGGCAAAAGACTAATTTTAAAGATACAGAGAATAAAACATGTTCTAGAGCAGTGTTTCTCAACCACCGTGCCACAGACCTTTGGTGTGCCCTCTGAGAGGCTCTGGTGTGCCCTTTGAAAAAAAAGTGTGTGTGTGTGTGTGTGTGTGTGTGTGTGTGTGTGTGTGTGTGTGTGTGTGTGTGTGTGTGTGATTAAAATGTTTAGGGCAGCAGGCCAGCAACTAACCTATCTAATCATCGGTAAACTTGAGTAACCTTTTTAATTAAGAATTCCCAGTTTGATATGCATTCAGGATCAGTATTTCGATACAGTTTAGATCTCTGGGACTCCAATGTACACACTATAAAACTCGAAAAACTGCTCCTCGGAGCACATGCACTCCGCCAGGTCAGGTAGGTTATACTGGGCCAGCGATGTTCGGAATTCAGTCCTTAAATCCATCGGATTTGGTGGTCCCCGGACTTGAAGTTGAGCAAGAGTGGTCTGAGCCTTCCAGAATCACAAATGAATACCTTGTGGTACTGCTTTTGTAACGGTCAGTGGGACCCAGAATTGCACGCAGCAACAAGCCAGGGCTGGGATGGGATCTATCGTTTGTCTTTTTACGTCAGCTCCACTGAGACAAAACTCTTTGGACACATCTACTCCAGACCATTATGAAGGACAGATGTAAAATACAAAAACAGAATTGTCTGCTCACGGTCGGATCTGCGCTGGACTCGAAGAAAAAAACAAAAAACTAAACTGTATCGATTGTTCTGGGATATCATAACATCAGAATAACATAATAAAACGTCAAGTCCCAGAATTCTCATATCTTCTATCGTCTTGTTGTATCTCCTAAACGAATACACTAACATACAAACACACTAATGCACTCGATAATAATATTCAGAAAGTAGGTACATATTTCGAACACAATTTGATTATACTACAAACATTACGGTAAATGGCAGTTCTTATAGATACTGTACAGGTTATTTGGGCCGAAAACATTGAACGAACATTTAATTCCAACGTAAAAACACAAAATACCCTCAGAGTCTCTGGCTGTATGCCCAGGCATGCAGCGTTTACTGGAGGTAGTCTGTGCCTGGCCAAATGTCCTTGGATGCATTGCGTTATGACAGACATAAATCCGAGAAGTAAGACAGAGTAATATACGATATGCCACATGAGATCATGAAGAATCGATTATTTGCTTAATTATTTATCGTTAGCCTATAATTCACTAAGCGACACTATTGACCGTGAGTTGAAAACACTTCCATTTAGAAAGGGACGCTTTCTGCATATCTACGCCAGGCCAGGTGTTCTATCCAGGGATGCCTGTAGTCGCTGTAGTTGAGCTGTCAGAACCCACTTTACTTCAGTTTTCCATGCATAATTTATAAGAACGTTGCCTGTACGCAAGCCTTGCGTCTTTATCAAATCACTACTGATATACATTTGTTTTAATAATGTATCTGTATCATCACAAACTAATATCTCCAAGCATACAGTATATCGTCCATGTCGAGCGGAAACCTCGCATCTCCAAGTTTCAAATTTGTACGTTCTTTCGCAAAGTAAAGCCCTACTTCATCATACAAGGCGGTCCCACAAAAAAAGTAGTGAAAACAGCCGATCTACAAGCACACAACGCCTCGTGGTGCGAGGCGTTGTGTGCTTGTAGATTGGCTGTTTTCACTAGTTTAAATCATTCTTAAAATGATAAATGCAAAACGAACGGTTTTGGACATACAGGGTTTTCACCCGACAACGACGATATATAATTTATAGGAGAGTTGTTTATCAAGCGAGCTCCATGAAGGAGGACGTCTCGTATCCAGAGCCTGATCCAAGCATGTACAGTAGGTAGAGCCATGACCATGTCTTTTTATAAATGCTTTCATGTAATCACCCCACGGATGAAAAGGTTGAAAACCGTTGAGGTAGAGGTGGTGGGACAATATAGGCACGGGACTAGTGTTGATTTTGACAGGACATTTTGATTTAGTTTTATTTTAGTCATCTGAAATGTTTTAATTTTAGTCTGGTTTCAGACAACTAAATCACAAGGTTTTAGTTTACTAAATCTACAGTTGATTTTGTCGACTATAGCAGATCTACAAGCTCACTGTGAGCTTGTAGATCTGTTATATTCAGAGCGCAACACCCAAGTTAAATGATTTGTCTGTTAGTTCTACTGGATCTCTTCTCCAGTAGTCCATTCCTAACATTTTAAGTTTCTTTTTAGAAAATTGATGAAATTGTCAATATATTTAGTTACTTAGTTTTAGTCATCATATCTTAGTTTTAGTTAGTTTTCTTCAGTGAAAAAAGGTAGGCCTAGTCGACTAACATTTTTCATCATAGCTTTAGTTGACAACGTCAATGCATTGCTGTATTGACATTTTGAATGTTAAAAAAAAAAAGAATCTGAAACCCAATTTTTTTTAAATAGTGAAAATAGCAGATCTACAAGAGGATCACAATGTGATGCGTTTCAATGTTTTTGAAATAGAGCTTGATTAGTTCACAATATTACTTTTGGGTCCCACTGGTTCAAGTCCTAGCTTGGTTCTGAATGGCTGAATGGAGTCCTGTAATACTGTATGAGTGTGTTGTTGTACAGTACTATGGGAAATACATTATGAATTAACTACTTAATTAAACAACAAAACAAACAAAAAAAAGAAGAATGCCTACAAGTTCAAACGCATCAAAAAATATATTTAAACTTTGTGAAAAAAAAAGATTCTGAGAACATTTAGGAATGGATTTAAAAGGATTATTTACTCGCAAACCTTAAAAACAGGTCTATGATATTACAATTATTAAAAGTATTTTATTTGTAATCATTTCGTTTTATTAATATTATATTATTTATTTAGATTTTAGTTTTTGTTTAATTGTTTGAAAAAACAAGGACGTAACTAGTTATGTAGCATCCTTGCTACTTGTTTTGTAGTGTCCTTGCTACGTGTTATGAAATCATTTGTTTTATGTAGTGTGGTTCTACTTAATTATGTCAGGCACTAGTTATTGTTTTTATGAACTTGTGTTGTTTGTGAGCGCCACATTGTGTTTGTTCTGAGTTGGGCAGCTGTTGGTCTGGTGTCCATCACTCCATTGTTTTATTAGTGGCGCTCACTGCTCACTCGTTCGTCTTGATAAGACTGTCTTTGTATGCGTCTGAGTCGTTACTGTGTTTGATGGGTTCCGTGTGCCTATGTCTGGGGCAGGGCATGCACGCGCTGGGCAAACAGGGCAACAATGGCCCTGGGCACCAAGTTCCTGGGGCGCACCCCGGGGCACCCTGCCACCACAGGTGAAATAGATCTCGGACTATTTTCGCCCGGGGCGCTGCATTGCCATGCCTGTGTCTCGTTAAGGTAATAGGGTTGTTTTGTATTTTTTGTTTTGTATTTTGTGTGTGTGTTAGTGTGCGTGGGGGAGGGGGGGTGGCTTCTCAAACTTTTTAATTTCCCTACTTTACTAATTACTTTTTAATTGACGCTACTTTGAGAACCACCTGGCTGACAACGTTGTCAGTGTCTTTCCTCCAGGTCCAGGCCATCAATCATTCCCTCATCCATCATCCGTGTCTCCGTCACCTCCACTTCTCCCGTCTCCGTCCCCTGATCGTTTCCCACCATCCTGCACGCGCCACTCTGTTCCCGTTGGACTCGGCTCCAGCCTGCTTGTTGTTTGTACCGGCACTGACGATATGTTTAAGTCTGTAAGGGGTTTACATTATTTCTCCTAGAATAGCACTTTTAGGTTAAACACAGTGGAGGCGAGTGCCCCACCCCCACTGTACTGTTGGTGTAGATTTATTGATTAGGGTTGTATTGATTTGTTTAGAGCAGATGCTCTGTCCACTCAGTGTTTGTTTTATTGATTGGTTTTTGTTTGGACTCTCCTTTTTATTTGATTTTTGTTGTAAATATTTAATTCACTTTAGATTCCTTGCTCAGTTAGAGGTTTATTTGTTTTATTGATTATTTTGTTTTAGTTTGGAGCCTGACTTTATCAGGTTTTCCTCCATTTATTATTCACTGGACGGTGCGGACGGTTACTCCCCAGCCCAGACCATCTGTTAGGGACGTAACAATGGCCTCATGTGGCTTATTGCTTTATGTATATTAGGAATTAATGTTCTTTTGTTTTGTGTGTGTCCAGGATTATGTTTTACAGCAACACCATGTGCACAATCTGTCCAGATTTGATGCAAACACTTTGCATTTTGAGTGTCATCACGGTTTAGATCAGAGTGTGCTATACATTGCTGCCATTTTTAGTAGAGTTTGACGCAATGATGCAGATGCATTGTTAGTGTCTTTTTGATGCAATGATGCATTTTTAGTGTCTTTTTGATGCAATAATGCATTTTTAGTGTCTTTTGATGCAATGTGGTTATAATTTTGATTGTTTGTTGTATTGTTGTTTTTTTGCATGGTTGGTATGGTATTTTGAGAAATTATTAGTGTGGTTGCCATATAGAGTAACCCCAAGAGTTTGCCAGGCTACTCCTCCCACAGTATTGGCGGCACACACTCAAGTCATATATCAATATATCAACTGGCTTCTTCGGGAATCGTTTATGATCCCCACTGACTTGAATGGGAAAATGCAAAAACGGCAACGACACTTGCAATTTCCCAGAATTGCACCCTTCTAGTTTTATTATTGTTTTGAGGATTTCGCAAACGTATCCAAGCGACCGAGGAAGAACTCAGACAGCAGGGTTAAGGTTTACAAATGGCACGGTTTAAAGGTTCTCAAACAGCAGAATTTAAAGGTTTTCAAACAGCACAGTTTAAAGGTTTTCAGAGATCGTCGTCGTCGTCATCGTCCTCTGGCTCCTCCTCTGCGCTGGCGTCCTGGTACTGCTGGTACTCCGACACCAGGTCGTTCATGTTGCTCTCGGCCTCAGTGAACTCCATCTCGTCCATGCCCTCGCCCGTGTACCAGTGCAGGTAGGCCTTGCGGCGGAACATGGCGGTGAACTGCTCCGAGATGCGCTTGAACAGCTCCTGGATGGCCGTGCTGTTGCCGATGAAGGTGGAGGACATCTTGAGGCCGCGCGGCGGGATGTCGCACACGGCCATCTTGTTGTTGTTGGGGATCCACTCGATGAAGTAGCTGCTGTTCTTGTTCTGCACCTTGAGCATCTCCTCCTCCACCTCTCGCATGGACATGCGGCCGCGGAACATGGTGGCCACCGTGAGGTAGCGGCCGTGGCGCGGGTCGCACGCCGCCATCATGTTCTTGGCGTCGAACATCTGCTGGATGAGCGTTGGCACGGTGAGCTGCACGTACTGCTGGCTCCCGCGGCTGGTGAGCGGCGCGAAGCCCAGGATGAAGAAGTGCAGGCGGGGGAAGGGGATCATGTTGACGGCCAGCTTGCGCAGGTCGGCGTTGAGCTGCCCGGGGAAGCGCAGGCAGGTGGTGACGCCGCTCATGTTGGCCGACACCAGGTGGTTGAGGTCGCCGTAGGTGGGCGTGGTCAGCTTGAGCGTGCGGAAGCAGATGTCGTAGAGCGCCTCGTTGTCCATGCAGAAGGTCTCGTCCGTGTTCTCCACCAGCTGGTGGACGGAGAGCGTGGCGTTGTAGGGCTCGATCACCACGTCCGACACCTTGGGCGAGGGCACCACGCTGAACGTGTTCATGATGCGGTCGGGGTACTCCTCGCGGATCTTGCCGATCAGCAGCGTGCCCAGGCCCGAGCCGGTGCCCCCGCCCAGCGAGTGGGAGAGCTGGAAGCCCTGGACGCAGTCGCAGTTCTCCGCCTCCTTCCTCACCACGTCCATGACCGAGTCCAGCAGCTCGGCGCCCTCGGTGTAGTGGCCCTTGGCCCAGTTGTTGCCGGCGCCCGTCTGGCCGAAGACAAAGTTGTCCGGTCTGAAGATCTGGCCGAAGGGACCGGACCTCACGGCGTCCATGGTGCCCGGCTCAAGGTCCACCAGCACGGTGCGGGGGACGAACTTGCCGCTGGTGGCCTCGGTGTAGTAGACGTTGATCCTCTCCAGCTGCAGCTCGCTGTCCCCGTTGTAGGTCCCGGTGGGGTCGATGCCGTGCTCGTCGCTTATGACCTCCCAGAACTTAGAGCCGATTTGATTGCCGCACTGGCCGGCCTGCATACTGACAATCTCCCTCATGTTGACCAGATACAACGATGACCGATCAACGAATACAAACAGTAAAAAGATCTTCAGAATATATTATCAAACCTCCTTTTTTATCTCTCTGATGTGTTCTCTCTATCGCCCCAACAAAACAGCTTTTATGGCTGACCTAAACTCTGCTCTGACGTCACATACTACACAAACCGTTGCCTTAAACGCTTCAACGCTTTTCAAGACAAGGACCCCTTAGCTGAGAGAGAGAGATGAAGCAGGCCCCCACATATTGTATAGAATTGTGTCGCAGATTAAACCTTTTTTCATACGTTTCATAGACAGCTTGAAAGACCGGTTTGACAGCATTATCAATAATGTTTTTCTTGTTAATGTGTATTTTCAAACAGTTAACCAATTAAACCCTCAATACTTAGAAAACTTGGTCAGCTCTCTTTTCCCCTCTACACCTCTTTGCTGAAAATAACCAATCTGCTATTTTTGGCTAATGTTCCCCTCAGACGCTATAGGGTTCAAGTGGTTATGTAAAGAAAGAAGTTACACAAAGATTATAGTAACTCTGAGGACTCCCTAGGGGTCCCGGACCTCCTGTTGAAGACCCCCTGCCTTACACACTGATTTGTACAAGCGTGTCCAGAATGTTCCATTGCTGGCCCATGTGGGTGCTTGTCGGAAACCGTTGGACAAAGGTAATGGAGTAATCTTCTCTCCTGTCAGTCTGTGATTTACAGTTTTCCTCTATGAGTTAATTCACTTTTCCTCAAAATCCACACCATTAAGGCAGTAGGCCAAAACACAATTTCACTTCTCATTGTGTTCACTCTCTGAATGCAAAACTCTAAACACCGTTATCAAAGTCTAGACTCGCATTAGCATTCCTCTTTGACATTCCACTCGTTTGTTTTTCTTCCCATTTGTATCGACACCCTTGTTTACCCTTCTCTGAAAAAAGCCACTATGGAGTTCTCATGTGTTATGGTTTAGGGAATACCGATTCAGTCATTTGGATTACGCTGAGCAGTTTAGGTGCAATCTAGTCTTACACCTCAGAGGCAGTAATGGGCTAGAGCTAGAGAGTTTTGCCTGCCAAAAGAGAAGAATTCGACTTTTATTTAGAACGAAGCGAACAGTTGGGTCAACCACATGTCAACAGGTTTCCAGGGAGTTTGGTCGTGTTGCCTTTGTCTTATCTCGCTACACAACGCTGCCTGTGAACACATCAGCTTCTCCAACTCTCATTAGAAAATCAGTTGTGTACAATCATGGCCGATAGCAGGCTCAAACATTTAGATGTTGTGATAGAAAACATATTTTAGATCAGTTGTTGTGATCTTAGGCCTAACTTACTTTATACATACTGAACTCATTGAACCGTCCAAATCAGGGACGTGCAGAGAGATGTTAGCGAGGCAGGGGCTGAAGTTTCTATAATGGCCTTTTGGTGGAAATATCGAAAATAGCAGACCTCCAAGCTCACAACGCACGAGCTATTTTCGGTTCTTGATACGACACTGAACTATAGGCATATAAGTATATTCTCAGAGAGGGCAATTCTTTCTACATGCTGCATTCAAGTTCAGGAGAGTTTGGACAAGGCATTTCTCTTGAATGCTGCCTTCAGGTATGGCATGGAAAGAGGGCGTTTGCATTCCTTTCATCATAGTTAAAACTGCATTCATAGAGAGGGCACTTTTTGCTGACGGATACAGGCGGCAGGGGCTCAAGCCCACTTTGATGTCTATGTGTCCACGTGCCTGGTCCATATGCCTCTATGACTGCTGAACTTTGTCTGAGCCAGTACTGTAGTTTCACTCAACAGTTTCACCGAACCTGTTGAACTTCAGCCGTACTTTTCTTTCTTTCACGGTATAAGTCAGAGCTTCCGCGCAACGCCTGTGTTCATTCAACGACTGAACACAGGCACAGTCATAAAGTGCTCTACAGAGCAAGGTAATTAGTCAGCATGATGATCATTTAGAGGAAAAACTGCAACAAAAGACCATGTGAATAAAATAACACTGTAAGGCACAAAATGGTCACTGACGGATATGGATTATGATCCATAAATAAATCTATGATTCATGTATATGAGGCTCATATGACCATGAAGTTATATATTCTGAGAAACTGTTTTGACTTACAGGTTACTGCGGCTGTGGGTACCATGACTACAAGATCATGTTTGGGTTAGGAGGCCTAATGTTTCTGTCTTCTCACATTCTCAAGGAACCTATCAAAGGGTCAGGGTCCAGGTCATGTACTGTATGCTATTATTCCAAACGTAGGAGACGGTGGTTGAAGGAGCGCTTCTTTTCCGTTCACGCGCGCCGAGGTTAGGGTTAGGTTTAGGCATAGTTTTACTGAGGTTAGGGTTAGAGTTAGGCATAGTTTTACTGAGGTTAAGGTTAGGGTTAGAGTTAGGCATAGTTTTACTGAGGTTAAGGTTAGGGTTAGAGTTAGGCATAGTTTAACTGAGGTTAAGGTTAGGGTTAGGGTTAGAGTTAGGCATAGTTTTACTGAGGTTAAGGTTAGGGTTAGGGTTAGAGTTAGGCATAGCTTTTTGGGTTAGGTTTAGGCATAGAGGTTAACATTCACACCCGCGCGGTCCAAGTGACCACAGCCGAGCGCTCCAGACCTCCACTCCAGCCAATCACAAGGCGTGCCTTCTAATTTATGTAACACCGTCTCCTATGGTAGGAATAATCTCGTACTGTACTGTCATATTTACTGTTAAACCTCCATCTTGGAGAGAGAAAGCTGCAACTATGGAATTGTATGCTTACAGTATGTCTGCCTGTCTGACTATCTCTCCAATACAACAATTTATGAATATAGTCCCGAGTCCTATTTCGGTGTGAAATAATTCTTCTGGTTATGGATTTATCATCCATATTTTGTTTAATGACAGACACAAGCAGATATAACCAGTAAGACTCCCTAAATCGGGAGATAAGCGACCGCCAGGTCGCATACACAAACTTTAGAAGGCAATCGTAGCCAATCAGGAGGGAATATGGGAAATGGGACAGATCCATGTTGATGACATGACTTTAGAGATACTGTGTACCGCTTTGTGTGATTTTAGGACAAAATCTGTAGGAGCAGTGTTCAAAAATTAGTTTTGCAAGAATCGGCCTCATGGTGGCGCTAGAAGAGGGTCATGTGTGAAATGAGGAGTGGAGGTTGTGGTTTGGCAGCCAAGGAGTGTGTGTGCAAAGTTTGTCATGGATAGGGGCTACGGTGGCGGAGATATGAGTAGGGCAAAAGTGTGATCTGACGTGCGACGTGTGACAGACAGACTGACAGCCGGTGGAGGTTTTCATAGTAACTGCGACCTGACGGTTGCAATCAATGAAACAAAACATGGCCCGGAAGAATTTAAGAAAAGGTTTTAACTCAGAGGTGTTTTTTTTTTTTAGAAGGGATTTAAAAGATGACACTTAATTGGCACGTCTTAGGTCAAAGGGTAGGGCGTTCCAAAGCTGTATAGGGCAGGGGTCTTCAACAGGGGGTCCGGGACCCCTAGGGGGTCCTCAGAGTTACTACAGGGGATCCTCCAAATCTTCCAATCCTTTTTATATTAACAACTTGAACCCTATAGTGTCCCTATCCTGAGAACTGTGGCCAAAAATAGCAGATCTACAAGCTCACAACGCCTTGTGCTGCGAGGCGTTGTGAGCTTGTAGATCCAGGGACGGATTAACCCCAGTGAGGGCCCCTGGCCTATAATTTTTTAGGGCCCCCCCGACCCTCCACTATAACCCCCCCCCTCCCGACTCGCACTACCCAGCTCAGATTTTAAGCCATGCTGATCATCTGTGGGCATAGAAAGCACCTGTAGACACCAGAGGAGGGCCCTACACATTTGATTTTTAACTAACCTATACATTTAACTTTAGTAAATTGTTAATGACCACGTGGCCCAGTTCCCCCAAGGGCCCCTAAGAGCCAAGGGCCCCTGGCAACGGCCCCACTGGCCCAATGGTTAATACAGCCCTGTGTAGATCGGTTATTTTCGGCAAAGAGATTTGGTGCAGAGGGGAAAAAGGGCAGACCAAGTACAGAGTAAAAGGTCAAGTTTATTAGGTAATGATGGCTCAAGTAGTTAAATATCTGAAAACACTAATTGACATGAATCCAAAATACACTGACATTTGTGCTGTCAAATGATGAAACATATATGGAATCTATGAAAAGGTTGTGCTGCTTCATCTCTCTCTCTCAACTAAGGGGTCCTTGGCCTGAAAATGCTGAAGACCCCTGCTGTAGGGGCCTGGGCAAAAGCCCAGTTCCAAAGCAAAAGCCCCGGACTGTGATAAGCTGTGGCGTGGGAGTCTCCAGCCAGGAGGCCCTTGTCTGAGGACCTGAGGCTGCAGCATAGGCTTCCAGCATGGATGTGCTGGCCATTTGGAAAAGCGGGCCAACTCCCGAACGGCCGCTTCATTCCCGTTAGAAACAAATTACAAATAAAATGTCGGCCTTCGTTCCATTTTGGGGGCTAGGCGGCAAACAAAGTAAATCGTCACTGTCGAGCAGAAATCTCGTATCTCCAAGTTTCAAATGTGTACATTTTTTCGCAAAGCAAAGCCCTGCTTCATCATACAAGGCTGTCGCACAAAAGTAGTAAAAACAGCAGATCTACAAGCACACAACGCCTCGCGGTGCGAGGCGTTGTGTGCTTGTAGATCGGCTGTTTTCACTAGTTCAAATCATTTTTAAAATGATAAATACAAAATAAACAGGTTTTGGACATACAAGTTTCCACCCGACAGCGACGAAATATAACTCATGTAATTGGCCCACTGGCTTGTCACTTGTCATGATCTGAAATGGCAAATCTTTGAGTAGCAGCAGCGCTACAGAGAGAGATCTCTCTCTATAGCGCACAATGAGGGCCTCTCCAACTCTTTTTCCCGGGCTGAATCAGGGGCCCAGCACGTCCCTGGCTTCCAGCATGTCAGAAATACAACTGGGATGATGATATAATATGTAACTCTGCTCGACCTTGTGTGAACTCGATCATAACTCTCACGTGGAGTCCACTGCACCCGCTGTATGAAATGTGCTGTACAAATAAATGTGACTTGACACGCTCTCATTACCCTGTTTGAACTTTTTTTCCCCCCCCAACATGCGGGTGGTCAAGCGTGTCCGTCCACACGTTGTCTGGTTACAGCAGATAACACCCTGCTGCCTGGCTGCGGCTGGGAGAGACAGTGGTGTAAAGTTACTAAGTACATTTACTTAAGTACTTTACTTAAGTACAGTTTTGAGGTATTTGTACTTTACTTGAGTATTTCCAGTTTTCAGTACTTTTACTTTTACTCCACTACATCTCAGAGGCAAATATTGTACTTTTACTCCACTACAATTATTTGAAAACTTTAGTTACTAGTTACTTTGCAGATATAAATTACATACATACATTAATCCACTTTAGCCCTATTTTATACCTAGGCAATTTGAAAATAGCCGATCGGCTATTTAAGCATAAACATTTTTACTTTTGGCACTTTAAGTAAATTTAGATGCCAATACTTTCATACTTTTACTAAGGTACATTTTGAATTCTGGACATTTACTTGTAACGGAGTACATCTACAGTGCAGTATTGATAATTCTTAGTTAAGTACAAAATGTGAGTACTTTTTCCACCTCTGTGGAGAGATAACAATATAAAATCCTTGTGTATGAGCAGCTTCGCGGTTCATTAACTCTGACCACTCTGTTCGTGACTGAGCGCCTCCACGAAGGATTTCATCAAATCATTTAAATACATTCCTCGCGTCGATCAATCATGTATCTATCGGGTTCCCACCAGAACGTGCCTGTGAGTGACATGCCTAATGCTCTGTGCTGGGCCCCGAAGAGCTAACGCAACGTTTTAAAACTGCAATTCAGGATTTCATTTAATTAGGGGTGGGACTCAATTAAAAATGTAGCAAATTAATTAGAGGATTTGTAATTAATTAATTGAAATGAACCGAATGTTTAATCACATATAAATATTTGACCTGAGACTTTCTTTTTTTTTAATCATTATTAAAACACATTTTGGTATACGAGTGAATCAATGAGTGAGTTTTTTTAAATCTAAATTTCCCATCCACTGGGCCAAGCAAAGCAGTCTGATCGGCTTCTTCTCCCATTGTGTGTGCTGGGGTTTGATGTAAAAATCTAAGCTATGATGACTAAAACTAAGACTAAATATATTAACTTGATTTAGTCAACAAATAAAACTAGACTAAAATGTTAGGGAGGGACTAGTGGAGAAGAGATTCAGCATGTTATTTTGTTTGGTTGCACTCTGACAATAACAGTTGTAGATCTGCTATTTTCAGCATGCAACCAAGTGTAAAATCAGCCATTAAGATGGCATCAAGGCCCACCAAAATACATTTTTGTCAAGTAAAACTAGACTAAAACTAAAACTTTGACTAAAATATGACTAGAAATATCAAAATTTGCTGTCAGAATTAACACTGTTATCATCAAGTCAAGTCAATTGCATCAAATGCAGGTGAAGCATTAGTGGCTTGAGTCAGAGCCAAGGGAGAATTCACCTTTAGGCTAGCGGATAAGATGTTGGCTTTCCTCGCAGGTCACACAGGCGCCAGCTCATTGTGCTTTAAATACAACAATAGATCAAGATACACCATAGTAGCAAAAATATATATGCAGCGACCATCCTAACATTCCCACCAACACACTACTGAAAGTGTTTAAATATCCCACTCATCCACACACACACACACACACACACACACACACACACACACACACACACACACACACACACACACACACACACACACACACACACACACACACACACACACACACACACACACACACACACACACAAACAGCATTTCTACACAGTGAGGGCAATTCTTTCATCATAAGATGCTGCATTCAAGTTCAGTTTGGACATGGCAATTCTCTTGAAATGCTGCCTTCAGGTATGGCATGGAAAGAGGGCATTTGTATTTATTTCAGCATAGTAAAAACTGCGTTCATGGTCTGGAGAAGGAACTTTTCACAGAAGGATAAAAGGGCACACGCACACACGTACACACACACGTACACACACGTACACACACACACACACACACACACACACACACACACACACACACACACACACACACACACACACACACACACACACACACACACACACACACACACACTCTTTCTAACCATCAAAGGGACTGCGGAAGTACCAAAAAGATCCCCACAGATCTCAGGTCATCACAAGGTAATTTGTTCCAAGAGAACGGGGGGTTTACCTAGTGACCGCATGCACCCTCACATCACACACCAGAACCTATAGCTGCTTCTTAATATGGCCAGGAGACCAGCTAGCGCTATCACATGATCACCATGAGAGCCACTGATTGGTCTCTGTGAGCGGGAGCGGGTCGGAGATGTGTTTTTAAGCATTGATGGTTATCAGATGTGTTGCAAAGAAGGAGGCGTTATCAGAGCAGATCGCTATCTATCGTCTTTCCCATGTGAACGTTCGTTTGTTCCCAGTCCGCCGTGAGAGCCACGGCTATATACGGCTCAGGGGTGGAAATGAGACATATAGCATGGGGCCGATTTCAAAAGAGTACCGTTCAGACACGCCCATTCAGAAAATCACTAAAATGAAAGGCAAGGCTTAAGGCCCATTCCCACTGGGCCAGATAACAGATAAAAAATCTCTTTCTCCAGATATTTTTCCATTCAAAGTGGATGGTAGATACAGATAAAAAAAAATGCCACAGATAAAAGTATCTGTGGCAAATATCTGTGGTAGATAATAAATAAAATCAACCAACGAACTCGTTTCCTACAGAGGATCGCCCCAATGGTCAATTTCAACACACTGAAGACCATAGCTGGTGCAATAATCCACGTATAGTCCACGTATGGTATCGTGACGCCCCACAAACCCTGAAAACTAAACTCCAAACAGCCCAAAATAAACTAATTAGGGTCCTACTTCACCTTCCCTATCAGACCCACCTCACCGCTACTCACCAGTTAAGAGTGGGGTGGCTCAGAGTAGATGACAGAGTACAGCAACTTGCAATGGGCCTGGTGTACAAGATACACTACACCACTATGATACCCAAGTACCTGTCAAAATACTTTATAAACATTAAGGATGTCCATAATTACAACACCAGAGGCAGCGCCACAGATCACTTTCAACCCAGAGTCAAAACCAACAAAGGGTCAAACTCTTTTTTCTGCTATACCACCAAAATGTGGAAAGCCTTACCGAAGGTCATAAAGGAGTGTGGATCACTAGCATCCTTTAAAATTGCCCTGAAAAATCACTTACAGGCAGCAGCCGTTCGCAACTGGTAAAAAACTAACCTAGCCCAATACCCTCCCCTGCCCCTTCTTTGTATATACTGTTTGTTTAGACTTACTGTTTTCTTTTTTCTTTTTCTTTACATATCTACTGCATAGTACTGTGTTCTATTTGTCTGTCATTCAATGTTATATGAGATACGTCAATGGTTTCCAGTGGAAATAAGCTTAGTCTTTTCATGTATCTCCTTTTAGTAGACCTTGTACCAGTGAACTGTACCGTCATGAAACTGTACCTTTTCCTATGCAAACTTCTAATAAAGTCTTCAATCAATCAATCAATCAATATTTTTTTTTATCTGTCTCTACCATCCACTTTGAATGGAAAAATCACACCCGTGTGAACTGAGCGGTGGTTTACCCACCAACCCCCCCCCCCCCCCCCCCCCCCCTTCCCCCCTGTTTCTGGAGAAAGAGATTTTTTTTATCTGTTATCTGGCCCAGTGGGAATGGGCCTTTAGGGTTAATTAATGGTTTTTGTGGGGGCTGGAAGAGACACTGGGAAGAAGACCAAAAAGAAAAAAAACTATTCATGGTGGGTCCCTTTAAAGTACCAAAGGTAAAATTATGAAATGTTAGAAAATAGCCAAGGTATAAAATATGGCTAAGTTAATGCATTTTTTTTATAATATTATAATTTATACCTGCAAAGTAACTAACTATAGGCCTAACTAAAGTTTTCAAATAATTGTAGTGGAGCAAAAGTACAATAAAACCTTTTACAATTGCTTCCCTGTCTCTCTAATGCAAAGAACTCTCTGAAATAAAGCATACAAAACTGCCACACAGAAAAAGGAAAACGTTAAAAAGAAAACACAAAAGAATGATGGCCAGCACATATAACAACCTTAATATAATTTATGGCAGCAACCAAAACAGAGCAACCATAAATGTTCCTTTTGTCTTTGACTTATAGGGCTACCGCACGCTGCTGTAGGCCTATATATCATAATATCTTATAGGGATACCGCCCGCTGCTGTAGGCCTATATATCATAATATCTACAATACCTGTAAATATTGCGTGCGTGCGGGCAGGCAGCGGGCGTGTGTGTGCGCACACTGTTCATTAATGTGTGTGTTTTGTAGGGGTGGATATTGGCAAGAATCTCGCGATGCAATATGTATCACGATACTTGGCTCACGAGGCAATAGTATCACGATATATTGTGAATCTTTGTGATACGATACTATTGCGATACTATTGCAATATATCAGCTTTAAAAGCTGAAGGCGCTGCTCTAATGTTGTTGTTTTTGTCGTTCGCAGCCATTTTGAGAGAGACCTCACTCACTGAACCGTGGGAAGGGGAAGTAGCTACTATAGTACAGCAACATCTAGAGGCAGGACCGGACTTCTGCCATTGGTTCCTATGCATGGGAATATATTTTATTTTCCTCAAAGTATCATGATACTACTGCCTGAAGTATCGATACGGTATTGGCAAATAAACTATCGCGATGTATTGCCATATCGATTATATTGCCCACCCAGGCGCGCGGGAACTAATAAATCTCAGGGTGGGCTGGGCTGAGCTTTGAGACTGAACACATTATAAAGTCAATCTTCTTACCTTGTTAAAACCTCACTTTATCCTTGATAGCGAATGAACTGTCCATGATGTCATGCAATAATCCCTTGGTATTAAAGTGATGTGTTGCAAATTAATGAAGCAAAACACACAGTCCACCATAAAGTAATCATGTTTCTGTGTTTACTCCTGCACCGCGCGCGTTGTGATTGAAACCTAGACTGCTTCCAGGTAGATCTGCCGTTTCCCTAGCAACCTACGCACAACGGTGGGGGCCAGGGTTGGGCAAGGAGGTAGGGAGCGCTTGGTTGTATCTTCTTGGACCGCGCGGAGGTGCCGAAAGTCGGGGGGACGAAGATTTACTATTCTATAACTCGGTAACGGCGCTGAGTCTGCTCATGCGACTGGAGGGGGCTCAGGGGGGGCTGACCAGCTACCAGGGGGGGCTCTAGCCCCCGTAGCCCCCCCCCTTCCCGCGCTACTGCAGCCCACCCCTAGTGTTTTCTACTTTTTCAAGCAAGTCATGTGGGCCTGTTATTGCGGGTGATGCCCATGCCAGAGAGAGACGTACCGTAGTGAGAATACGTTGTCGGATGGCAGCAAGTGCACGTGGAACATCTCTGTGCTGCCCTCTGCCTCCACTGATACAGACATCTCTTATAGTCATCCAGCCATTTCCTAGAGTAAGAAAAAAAAAAAGATATACACTTGACTTACTTGATTGTCATGATACATTTTTGGTAATCATTTTTCAGTCCCCCAAAGTATCACAAAAGTTAACATTACATCACAAATGCTTTATATCAGGGGTCTTCAACGTTTTCAGGACCCCTTAGTTGAGAGAAGATGAAGAAGGGACCCCCACAACTTTTTCATGATTCCATATAGTTTCATTGTTTGACAGCACAATCATCTGTGTATTTTGGATTCATGTCAACGTGTATTTTCAGATACTTGAACCGTCAGTACTTAATACATTTGACCTTTCACTCTGTACTCAGTATTCTATTTTTCCCCTCTACACCAAACCTCTTTGACGGAAATAGCTGATCTACAAGCTCACAACGCCTCGCAGCGTGAGGCGTTGTGAGCCTGTAGATCTGCTATTTTTGGCTAAAGTGGATGCTAGGGTTCAAGTGGTTAGAAAGGAGAGAAAGTTTCTATAACACAACAATTTGCAGGATCCCCTGTAGTAACTCTGAGGACCCCTTAGGGGTCCCAGACCCCCTGTTGAAGACCCTTGCTTTATATGGCTACAGGATTATTACATTTAATTAGTTGTATGAGTTAATTCATTTTATTTGCATTATATCTACAGCCCGATCACACAAAAATGAGAAGAAACAATGGTGGAGTGCTTGGTTTGAATGAAGCTTTGAATTGAAGCTTTGTATGTGCATTTAGATCACAGATTGTGTGCAGGTCTGGACCTTAGTATTCAACAGAAACTGCACGTCCACCATTAATGCAACAACAACAACACACATCATAAAACACAGTAATGGTTTAAAATCTAGGTTTGATTTAATGGTAAGTTATAATAGATTGATATGAAGGACATAAATAACAAAAAGAAACATAAGCCACTGGCGAGACGCCTGCCAAAATGATTGATCTATATGGAAACGGATTAGATTAAGAGCTTTGACCAAGAGTCAAAGCTATGGTGAGTGATTGTACATCGACAGAAAAGGGATATGTTCACTTCCTTCCGCAAAAACGAGGACGCAGGAAAAGCATCTCTAATGCTGCATTCACACTACAGATATATAGTTGAACGTTTAGCTTGGTAATTCAATGTAATCTCAATGGAAACCAGCTTTAAAGCTTTCAAAGCTTTGTTCTTTGTGTCTCCTGTATCTTTAAAGCTGGTTTCCATTGAGATTACATTGAATTACCAAGCAAAACGTTCAACTATATATCTGTAGTGTGAATGAGGCATAAGAATATCAGGACCACTACCCACTAAACAATTTGAACTAGAAGTCTAAGTTTATACGTATAAAAAAACTTGCATATACGTCTAAAAAACTTGCATATTCTATACCAGAGGTATAGAATATGCATGTTTTTTAGACGTCTAAATTTAGACTAGACGTCTAATATACGTCTAATAGACGTCTAAATTTATACCTGGGTCTAAATTTAGACGTCTAATAGACGTCTATATTTAGACCTTAACGGCCGGACGTCTATTAGAAGTCTAAATTTAGACCCAGGTATAAAATTAGACGTCTATTAGACGTATATTAGACGTCTAGTCTCTTTGTGTCTCCTGTATCTTTAAAGCTGGTTTCCATTGAGATTACATTGAATTACCAAGCAAAACGTTCAACTATATATCTGTAGTGTGAATGAGGCATAAGAATATCAGGACCACTACCCACTAAACAATTTGAACTAGAAGTCTAAGTTTATACGTATAAAAAAACTTGCATATACGTCTAAAAAACTTGCATATTCTATACCAGAGGTATAGAATATGCATGTTTTTTAGACGTCTAAATTTAGACTAGACGTCTAATATACGTCTAATAGACGTCTAAATTTATACCTGGGTCTAAATTTAGACGTCTAATAGACGTCTATATTTAGACCTTAACGGCCGGACGTCTATTAGAAGTCTAAATTTAGACCCAGGTATAAAATTAGACGTCTATTAGACGTATATTAGACGTCTAGTCTAAGTTTAGACGTCTAAAAAACTTGCATATCTATACCTCTGGTAGACCATTTTTATACGTATAAACTTAGACGTCTAGTATAAGTTTAGACGTATATTAGACGTCTAATATACCTCAAAATGTTTGCTGGGTACATCTAGAATTTTTCATAATAGTAAAATGCAAAAGACTGATAACATTAGTAAGACAACAAGATTGCCGGGCATTTAATTAGTCTTAAGTGTACACCTTTCAAAATTAAATGTTGTTGCCTTTCATCTGAAGACATTTTACAGATGGCGTCTCGCAGCAGCATAGACTTCAACAGTCGGTTGATCCTGGTTGGCCAACGCACGCTGTCAGACACAGAGCCCTGAGTAGGGGTGGGCGATATGGAAAAATACAATATCACGATATTTTCCCAAAGCTGTATCACGATACACGATTTTATCACAATTCTTTTTCAGGTTGGTTTTTATGGTTATTTTTCAAGTTACTTGACAAAAACTGGACTCTCTGGGTTCCTTTTGGGAGGTCTAAATTGAACTGTACAACTCTGACAGTATACAAATGAAGCCAAATGGACCCTTACGGGTAACTTTGGTTTCATTTGTATACTGTCAGAGTTAAGTGGAGACCTTGACATTTTAAAGTTTGAGAACTACTGATTTAGACCAAAATGCAGGTTTAAATTGAATTCTGCAATGAATCTCTGTATTAACAATTAAACAGGATTTTTTACAAGGCTCCCTCAATTGTATAATGAATCACGATATACGATACCTCTGAAAAGGCATGTCGTGGAGACATTGTATCGTCTCAACGATGATTATCACCATATCGCCCACCCCAAGCCCTGAGTGTGGACGTTGATAGGCTCGGTATGGTGTGGATACACGCGATGCGCCCAAATGGAGCCAGACTCATCCCTGAAAGCAAATGAAAATGTAGATTTTTCCAGAGCAGGCTGGTTCAGGTGGATAATCAGGCCCCACAAGCTGAGAATTAACAGAAACACCTTCGCTGTCAATAACTATTGATATTTTGATGACAAAACGCACAGTCGCACATGGACGAACACTGACACGCTCGTTAGGAGAGCTAGACTGCATTACTATATCACATTCATATTCCAGCAGAAACCGTTCATCTCCAAATTTCAACTCTAGAAGAGGACTTAGAGGAGAGATCCGAGCACTCAACAAAGAGGACGGGCACAAAAACAGGGTACTTTATTGCATTGCAAAATAGTTAAAAGCCAACATGTTTTCGACCACAAGGTCTTCATCAGCCATACTGTATATGAATGAAGCTAGCCAACAAACACTAGGTTTCCTCCGCCATCGGTGTATGGGTGTATGAATGTATGGGTGAATGTGAATGTAATGCACAATCTCTGTAAAGTGCCTTGGATAAAGGCGTTATATAAATGCACCATGGCATTTACCATTTAGAGGCCGAACACAGACTATTGTTGCCGCCAAGGTAACAAAGAAGAAAGCATTAACCACATTGATAGAAAAGCTTGGTATGACTCATGAGCGGAATAATGTCGGAACAAGAGTAAAATGCAGAGCATTGTATCTCGGACACGTGTTATATGTGGTAACATGAAGTATAAGGCTGAACCAACATTTATATATATTCTTATAAAAAGCTCGCAAATCAAATCAAGTCCTTGTTGAGCCCTTTTGGGCCAGTGTGTCCAACGTGTGAATCCAAAAAGCCTCTTGGTAGTCATAGAACAATGAATGAACATAAACATTGACCTAGTCTGCGGACATAAACCCGAGAGATGACACATGAGGGCCGGGTTTTCAAACTTTTTTGACTTAGGGCACCCCTGTGCCCTGTTTTTCATCCACGGCACCCCTGAATTACACTGTTAATTTTTAGAATCTTACATCATATTGGATAAATGTCCGTTTCCATCAGAACTGACTGAAAATAACTTTACTTGACGTTTAACCACTTGAACCCTAACCTATTCTGGGGTGGAAGGTTCACCAAAAATAGCCGATCTACAAGCTCACAACGTGTCACAACGTGACGTGTTGTGAGCTTGTAGA
Organism: Nannobrachium achirus; assembly: GCF_963921795.1. Lineage (NCBI taxonomy): Eukaryota > Metazoa > Chordata > Actinopteri > Myctophiformes > Myctophidae > Nannobrachium > Nannobrachium achirus. Next base: position 13,948,629 of record NC_137825.1, on the reverse strand, counting down.
TCTGCTATTTTTGGTGGAGAGAGGTGTCATAGATGTAAAAAGAACTCATTAAGTACAGTGCAAATCAAGTCTGTTTTACTAAAGCATAGTGAAGTGATATTGATGTAGTGATATTGATGAATTCCAAATATTATCAAATTATCTCGCGGCACCCCTGGACTGGCATCACGGCACCCCAGGGTGCCCCGTCAGCCGTCACCCACTTTGAAAACCCCTGTTGTACACTGCCACCTAATGATTGTGACGGTGAAGTAGAGACCTTTCCTAAGGGCCGCTGACCCCGGAGACGTTGGTGTGGAGGTTGTTATGACGTCTCTAGGGAACTCCCCCAAAGGAATGATGGATTATTAGGTATTAGCTGCATCAATGCGGGTGAGCAGTGATGATGAACAGGCTTCATCTACTTAAGCGTAGGAGTGGGTGGAATGCGATCAATGTCAATTCCATTTACATATTGGTTGCACGTTACACATTTGCATTTGTTGATTAAAATAATACGGTCGCGGACATGGAAAACAAACGAATGCTGTCCAAACTCCCAATAAAACTGTTGATGGGATAAATAAAGAATCATTAGAATCATTGGGATGCAAGAGGGGACTCCCTTCCAAAGTGGGCAGGTGGGCAATAGGTGTTGAGTGGACGGGATTAGAGGTCTTCAGGGGTCTACCCCGGACCAAAACATATCTGTCATTTGGGTCAAGGTCGGTTCTGCTTCTATCATCTCAGCCGGGTCTGTTTATGTGTAATATACCCAAGTGGATCCATGAAGACCTGTATTTTTATTTCATTGTATTTTTTATTTTATTATTTTACATTTTAAGACTCCAGCGGTAGTGATTCTCCCTTTCGTTTTTCCAGACATACTTGCAGTAGCAGCAGGGACATGCAGAGAATGTTAGAGAGGCAGCGGATGACATTTCTAAAAGGGCCTTTTGGTGAAAATATAGTAAATAGCAGACCTCCAAGCTCACAATGCGACAAAGCGATGCAGTGTGAGCTTGGAGGTCGGCAATCTTCGGTGCTTGATACCACACTGAACTAATAGTCCAGTCATTATATGAAAAAACCTCAAACAAATTGCAATAGTAGCAAACTCAACTGATTTTGTATCCTCATTATGTCCTTAGTGAGGGAAAAAAAGTCCCAAGGAATCCCATCGGGGCAAAGTTTTGAAAACGACCTACCTACCTTCACTTACTATACACTACAATATAAAGGAAAAAATGACTGAAAAAAAATCTGCTTTAAGTGGGATGTGAGGGGTCAAACTAGGGGTTTTTAATTATTCTGAATCCATTGCAAGCATTTGTTTTGCATGAAAAACATTCCTTGGGCTAAAAACGGACCCCAAAAGACTGTGAAAATTGATGACTCATCACTAAACCATCGTTTTGAGTGGCCATTTCTTGCCCAAGGAATGTTTTTCGTGCAAAACAAATGATTGCAATGGATTCAGAATAATTAAAAACCCCTAGTTTGACCCCTCATATCCACTTAAAGCAGATTTTTTTTTCAGTCATTTTTTCCTTTATATTGTAGTGTATAGTAAGTGAAGGTAGGTAGGTCGTTTTCAAAACTTTGCCCTGGTGGGATTCCTTGGGACTTTTTTTCCCTCACTAAGGACATATCGAGGATACAAAATCAGTTGAGTTTGCTACTATTGCAATTTGTTTGAGGTTTAGCCTAATTTTGGCCTAAAATGACTGGACTTAGTGAATGCTGGAGATGTGGTGTACAGCATGGGTAATTTCTACACAAGGAGGGCAATTCTTTCAACATAAGATGCTGCATTCAAGATCAGGAGAGTTTGGACAAGGCAATTGAATGCTTGCCTTGTCTTGAATGCTGCCTTCAGGAGAAGGCATTTGCATTTCTTTCACCATAGTAAAAACTGCATTCATGTTCTGGAGAGGGCACTTTTTTACAGACAGATAAAAGGGCAGGGGCTCAAGCCCCCTTTGATGTCTATGTGTGCACGTGCCTTTAGTAGCAGTATGTAAAGCACTGGTGATTAACACAATGTATTTAACGTTGTGTCCAATATTCGAAAAAAATTAAAACAAAATTAAAGAGGACAATTAATCGGTGGAAATATCTCAATAGAAGTTGTGGTTGGTGTTGTAACAAGTTTCTCTCTCTCTCCCTCCCACTCTTTTTCTCTGTGTGTGCGACGTGCATGCGTGCAACATAGGCTGTGTGTGTGTGTGTGTGTGTGTGTGTGTGTGTGTGCGTGTGTGTGTGGAAAAGGCAGGCATGTACTGCAATGATCATTATCTTCAATCCAAACAGGTCTGTCACACATGGCCAGGCAGAAAGCCTCCCTAAATTTCACAGCAGCACCAAATCATCTCACACAGGTACTGTTACTGTAGACAGGGAATGTGCTGCTATAATCATCATCCACAATCAAAACAACGCCGTACCACCTGGCTAGGCACATGCCCTCCCGTGGTTTTCAGACATTTTCACGTCAAGACCCCCCCAATTAACATCTGTCAGGGATGAGTAAGAAAGTAGGCCCCGAATGCAAGCAAGGTTCAACTTTAAGGGTTAAAGGAGTAGTTCTCCCCCAAAATGACAATCTCATTAGACATGGAGACTTGAGTTCAATAATATTTTTTAGATTTTTGTCGCATTCCTTAGACAATAATTTGATTACAATAAATGTACCCCCATTGATTCCAGATGGGGACCCAAATGCATTCGGGTCCCCATCCGGAATCAATGGGGGTACATTTACTCAAATACATTTTTTTTACTAAGGAATGCGACAAATAAGAACAAATATTATTGAATTCAAGTCTCCATGGCATGAGTAATCAATAGACAAGCAGGCATACAGTATATAGACAGACAGTGTTGGGAACGTTCACTTTCTACATGATGAACTAGTTCAGTTCACACATTTTAAAATTAACTAGTTCAGTTCATCGTTCATAATTCAACATTTTTAACTAAAAGTTCATGGTAAAAAAAAAAAACAATACGTTGCTGCGAGCTATTATTTGTCAAAATGTATTGACATAGCCCATATAGAACCACAAAGCAATTATTTCAGTCAATTTAACATTGAGGTGCCCACAATGTTTAGGTGCCCAGTCTTCCTGAACCCTTTGCAATGTGAAATGCCACCGAATCTGTCATCCTTTCCCACGTTGCTTCAGTCTTGTCATAGCCTAAAGCTTTTATTGTAAAGGCAAAAGCAAAACATCCCACACAGCAAGGGTTTCTGCAAGGTGAAAATAGCAGATCTGCAAGCTCACACCGTGTTGTGGATGCGACGCGTTGTGAGCTTGCAGATCAGCTATTTTCGGCACGTGTGTGTTACTGTTGTTGAACGAGGAGGCAATGCATTGCACACACTCAAGCAACCCCAGACCAGGCAGGCAGGCAGGCAGAAAAACGCCACTGAATCGGCAGCCGCGTTGAGTTACTAGGGCCCAAGGTGGAGGGGCCTTCATTATTTTATACTTAAGCTATTGAAACATAGCAGATATACAAGCTCACTGCGAGCTTGTAGAAAAAGAAAAGTCGTCGTGAAAATTTGTGCAAAAAAAAAAGTATTTTTAAGCGAACATTTGTAACTCAAATTTTGCTTCTGTGCAAAGACTTGTAAGTTTTCACGATTTTTCAAAAATAGCAGATCTACAAGCTCGCAGCGCGGCACTCGGTGCCGCGCTGTGAGCTTGTATATCTGCTATTTTTCAGTAGTTAAAGCAAAAAAATATTGAAGTGAATCCTTGTACCCAGGGCCCAGAATTTTGTGTGACACCCCTGCTCCCAAATCCCAATTAATCAGCCCGGTGATTACGGGGCGTTGTGTGGCTGCTAGGGGCAACTGCATGCTCGTTTTTGCCAACGTTTCTGAGCACAACGGTGGGGGCCCGGGGGAGGTATGTAAGATTATGGATTTTTTTATATTCATGAGCTGTATGCTATAAAAAAAATCTAAATTCAAACCAAAAGAGGGTTTGAATATTTCACTGAATGCGCTATGTATCTAGAATATATGAAAGTTACCCAGCAAACATTTTGAGGTATATTAGACATCTAATATACGTCTAAACTTATACTAGACGTCTAAGTTTATACGTATAAAAATGGTCTACCAGAGGTATAGATATGCAAGTTTTTTTTTAAGTTTATACCTGGGTCTAAATTTAGACTTCTAATAGACGTCTGGCCGTTAAGGTCTAAATATAGACATCTATTAGACGTCTAAATTTAGACCCACGTATAAACTTAGACGTCTATTAGACGTATATTAGACGTCTAGTCTAAGTTTAGACGTCTAAAAAACTTGCATATCTATACCTCTGGTAGACCATTTTTTATACGTATAAACTTAGACTTCTAGTTCAAATTGTTTAGTGGGTAAACATCTTGAATTATATTACAGAAGAAAATGAACTTTACACAAAATCCAATTTCTTTTAGATGAATCTGTATCAATACTGCAATGTAGAAATACTCTGTTACAAGTAAAAGTCCAGACCCTCCCCGGGGGGTCCAGGCTTGTGGTGCTGGTCAGAGGAGGCCCTCCGTGGGGGGATCCAGGGGTGTCGCACCAAATTCTGGGCCCCGGGTAGAAGGATTCACTGTGGGGCCCCTGTGCTTTAACTATTGAAAAATAGCAGATATACAAGCTCACAGCGCGGCACCGAGTGCCGCGCTGCGACCTTGTAGATCTGCTATTTTTGAAAAATCATGAAAATCTTTGAATATTTCAAATCCTTCTAAGGTTTTTTGAAAAATCTATGTTTCGATGTCAGTGGAGCTCAAACCTTTTCATGTGAAGGACCCCCAAAATGATAAGTATTTGGCCACGGACCCACATCTCAAAATATTTAGTTCCAGGGACCCCCCCAGAAGCAAAATTTGAGTTACAAATGTTTGCTTAAAAAATACATATATTCAAAGATTTGCACACATTTTCAAGACTTTTCAAAAATAGCAGATCTACAAGCTCGCAGTGCGGCACTCGGTGCCGTGCTGTGAGCTTGTAGATCTGCTATTTTTCAATAGCTAAGTATAAAATAATTAAGGCCCCTCCACCACCTTGGGCCCTAGTAACTCAGTCCCACTTTCCTACCCCTTGTGACGCCCCTGGGGGGATCATCAGTCCAGCACTGGAACAACAACGTACGGAGGGGCTGACAGCGTGACAAACACCCACACCCAGAGCTGAGGACCAGCACGGCCCTCCCACGGCTCCCCAGCAGGGACGTGCTGGCCATTGGGAAAAGCGGGACAACTCCCGAACGGCCGGTTCATTCCCGGCTGCGGTCCAGGCCGGCCATTAGGAAAAAAATCAAAATAAAATGTCGGCCTTCGTTCCATTTTGGGGGCTGTGCGGCCAACAAAGTAAATCGTCACTGTCGTGCAGAAACCTTGTATCTCCAGTTAAGTTTCAAATTTGTACATTTTTTTGCAAAGCAAAGCCCTGCTTCATCATACAAGGCCGTCGCACAAAAGTAGTGAAAACAGCAGATATACAAGCATACAACGCCTCGCGGTGCGAGGCGTTGTGTGCATTTTTAAAATGATAAATACAAAACAAACGGTTTTGGACATACAAGGTTTCCACACGACAACGACGAAGTTTAACTCATGTAATTGGCCCACTGGCTTGTCACTTGTCATGATCTGAAATGGCAAATCTTTGAGTAGCAGCAGCGCTATAAAGACAGATCTCTCTCTATAGCACGCAATGAGGGCCTCTCCAACTCTTTTTCCTGGGCTGAATCAGGGGCCCAGCACGTCCCTGCTCCCCAGGTCCCTTACTAGGCTCAGCACTATCGCAGAAACACCTCCCTCTGGCCCTGGAAAAAGAAGAGTACATATTGGACTTATTTGTGTGCAATGGGGACATACAATTACTAGAGGACAGAAGTCCCGAGCTGGGATATGCTCTACTGTCATGTTTCAGGATAGATTCTCAGTGAACAGACTATAGAAACAGTCCACACAGGTGAATTTCCTCTTAATTTTATTATTTACGGCAGCAGCGAACTAATGCGTTCCGTCAGTTTTTGGCTACTTGATTTGGTGCCCCAAAACTCTTTAACTGCCAGACTTAAAACGTCGTCTAGCCTTCCCTTGTCAGTGATTGAGTGTTTTTAATAACCAGTGTTTTTTCCACCGGGAAAATAACATTATATCCGCGATCATCCGATCTTTAGTTGAAATGTTGAAAAAAGCTTGTTTTGACCAATAAACGCATTCTGGGAGAAGATTCAGAAATAAATCATAACATGGAGGCGGACGGAACGGAGAATATTGGGATGTCATTTCCTGTTATATTCTAGGATTTGTGATATTACTCACGGGCGCGAGGGAGTATTCGCTATCATTGTCAGGATGTGGTTTCTGGACCCAGAAGCGGATGGACACAGGTTTAAGGTTAAAGAGGGTTTTAATTGAAGAATTGCATTTCACAGAAAATGGAGGCAAGAAGAGTCAATGAAAAGTCCACAAAAACACCCTGGCAAACTAATCAGATATCTGGCAGGCAACAGGGAGGTCAAAATGAAGGTGAACTGAATGCAACTGGGGACTGGGGAGCAGAGGACTTGTGTCCATGCCTTTGAAAAACATTTGTAAATACTTCCAATAGCCAATCTACATCAACACACTGTGAGCTTGTACAGTAGATCAGCTATTTAAAGCATTTAAAATAGTAATAAAAGCAAAGAAGTTTAGGATTAAGGGGTAAAGCATGGACTGCAGGTTATAATCTGGCAGAGAACAAAGAGACAAGCAGGGTTTAATTTAAGTAGGGTTGAGTGTGACAAAGGAATGGAGTGCAGGTGTGACAGATGAGTGGGAGTGACGGTATACTGGAATGACAAGAGATTGACACACAAGGCAACAACTTGTAATGAGTCACACCCACACACAGGCCCAGATCCACAACTCAGACTGCAGTCCTGACTATCATAAACTAATGTCATTAAAAAAATGTCAAGAACCTCATCTTTGACGGTGTGGACAAAGGACAAATTGGCGACATTTCTCATCTTTGGCATTGAATGAGTAGGCAAGAGTATGCTGCGCCAACATGCACATGTCCCTGTAAGACCCACTGTTGCAGCATCACAACATTTGTATTTTATTAAAAACCACCTAAACATCACCATTGGATCCCATTGTTTAGTATTACAATACCTTTGGTCACGATATTTGCATATCAATATACCCCCGCAGAGGCTGACATTCACACACCTTCAAGATCTCTGATTAGTTTGCCAGGGTTTTTTGTGGACTTTTCATTGACTTTTCTTGCTTCCATTTTCTGTGGACGAACAACTTTTTTTTTTTTTTTTTTGATCATTAGAATGTCTAGAACATGTACAGTACATACCGTATGTTATTATTGTGAAAGATATCCCCCAAATGTAAATGAGAGCATGATTTATAAACCTTACAAAAACATAAAAAAAAAAAAAAAAAACATTGCATTTTATTCTCAAAAGTATTCCTACAACACCATCTAAAAGGTTGATTTTTTTTTCTTCTTTTTTGCAAGTAGAAATGACCTAATTTTTAGAAATTCATTCGGGTCTTACAGGGTTAAAATAGGTTTAGGCTTGTTCTGGGGGGCTCCACCACAGCACAGAGCCCCACCAATCGACTCGCTCATGGGAAAAATATCAGCAGACAAAGTATAGACCCTGGCCAACTAAGTAGGCCTAAATAGAATTGAAGTGATTAAATGGATTCATTAGTGTGAATCATTATAGGGCAGGGAAAAGGAACCTATATTGAGTTCAGGTGGTCATATTGACGAGCTGTCTGTGCCCCTCCCCCTCCCCATACACACTGGAGGTAGACGTGTTGACATTTCCAGCGCTACGTTAGCATGCTGCGTCAATGAACCACTTGTACAAAATAATCACACAGTCAGAGCCTGAGTCAGAAAACACTTTCATTGCTGTTCCAAGTATACTAACAGCATCATTGTGGCGCTCTCAAGCCCCATAATGAGCAGTTCACGGTATACATCCAGACTAAGGGTGCACTTGCTAAAATGCCTGTTTGTTTTGCCTGTGGGTTATGTACTATTTATTTAACTTTTTTTTTTTTTGTATTGCCTGTCTAGCTTTGGACCTGAGCTAATAAAGACTAAAATATGAGGTACCGTTGGTACACTGAACACTTTTAAAAGTGGCAACGCTATTTTGGGCAGGTCCTGCCAAAATCGTCCACAATAGCAAAAAGAGCAGATCTACAAGCTCACAATGGAGCATAAATCCACAGGAATTCAGGCATTTAGCAGATCTGCTCTCAACCAGAGTGATAACAACTAGAAAAAGTGCCCATGTGAAGCATTTGGGGCAGAGGTTCAGCTCTGGCATCCAGGGAGTGTGCCTGCCCTGCACAGTTTCACTGCGATCACGCCAACGGTGCCGGCGTTAGCTGTTCACAGACAGAAACACGGACGTACGTACGGACATACAGGCGGACAGACGGACAGGGTGCAAAACTATACGTCAAATATAGAGAGATAGTGTAGTGCCCCAGTAGGTAAATCAAAAACCATGGGAACAATTACTATACAAAATAAGTCAGACCAGGTAAACAATGAAACATCTGTCTTAATAACCTAACTTGTAAGACGCTTCAGGGCGACATTTCTTGGCCATCTGGCCAGTGATGTCTATCGGACCAGTTACCCATATATGGAGACACTAAACACTAAAGCAAAGCTACGGTGAAAGCCAATTACCCCTGGGGAGACATATTTGATGATCTAGTGTCCCGGCCTGAACCAGACAAAACACGCCTTAAAGATACCTACCATATTTTCACTTAGCCTCCTCCTGGGTGAAGTGAAAATATGCCGTCAGTCCTGTTAGATAAATAAAGAGATTCTCCCACATTAAAGGTGTCACTGACACAGTCAACAGTCACACCAGAGAGAAAAGAGCTCTGTTGCCCAAAACGGTTCACAGCCGACGGTTAAAACTCTGGATTTGGGGGAAACTGAGAAAGCCATGGAGGAAGTGTCATCTTTACCAGGTTAGTCTCTGATGATACCACTCTCTCTTGTACTAATCCAGTGATGGAAGAATTAATACTCAAATTTTAATAAATACATAAATAAATAAATAAACCAGTAAGACTCCCTAATCGGGAGATAAGCGACCGTAGGTGGCTTATCTCCACAAAAAATGTGTTTTTCCAAAATCTTCCTGATCCATGTTGATGACATGAGTGTAGACATGCTGTGTAGTGATATTCGTGATTTTAGGGCAAAAACTGTAGGAGCAGTGTCCAAAAATGTGTTTTAAAAATCGGCCTGAAGGTGGCGCTAGAATAGGGCCATGTGAGAAATGAGGGGTGGGGTCTCCGCGTTGCCTTGGAGGACGAATAGGTACCGGCCCCGGCTCTCCCGGACGCTCCTAGCCCGAGTTACGGCATTTTATGTGCGCTGCAGTGGCAGGGGGTCCTCCACTGGGGGCGCCACCACTTTTGCATCCGTTCTGGAGCAGCAGGAGTCGGTGGTCCCCGGGAATTCCCCGTGAGCAGCCCCGTTGGGGTGGTCATTTGGTCATTTTTGCACATTTGGTCATTTTTTACATCTGGGGGTCCAGGTCCCTGGGGCTCCGGGGGTCCTTGGAGGTTGTAGTTTGGCAGGCAAGGAGTGTGTGTGTAAAATCTGGCATGGATCGGGTCAACGGGTGCGGAGATATAAGCAGGGAAAAAGTGTGACGTGTGACGTGTGAGCACATTTGGTCATTTTTTACATCTGGGGGTCCCTGGGGCTCCGGGGGTCCTTGGAGGTTGTAGTTTGGCAGTCAAGGAGTGTGTGTGCAACATTTGGCATGGATGGGGGCAATGGTTGTGGAGATATGAGCAGGGCAAAAGTGTGACGGACTCACTGACTCACTGACTGACTCACAGACAGCCCGTGGAGGTTTAAATAAATAAATAAAGTATCAATACTGCAATGTCGAATTACTCTGTTACGAGGAAACGTCCAGAATTCAAAATGTACTTGAGTAAAAAGTACAAAAGTATTGGCATGAAAATATACTAAAAGTACTCATTATGCAGAATGTTCCATTTCACAGGTTTCAAAAGTATACAATGTATTAAATGTACTCAAGCCGTCTGATAACTGTAGTGGAGTAAAAGTTATAAAAAATAAAATAAAACATAATACTCCAGTGTGCTTGCAGCAGTTGTGTCACGCTGTCACTCTGAGCTGTTGCCCGACACGCACGCATGCACGCACGCACACACGCGCACACACACACACACACACACACACAAAATTTGTGTTAAGCCTGTTCAGTTGTGGTAGATCAGCTCAATTGATGACCAGCACACCAGAAACTGATCAGTTTGGTTGAGTGTCTGTGACTGCGTACAGAATACAGATCTCCTCTGCCCTTTTCCTCCTTACGTGTGCTTTGAAGAGCCTTTCTTTTAAGTTTACATGATGCAATCATGCTCGCCTGCACGCAATATTTATCGTCAATTAATGTCCGCCCCCACCATGTCTCATAATTATGCATATACTCCAGAATATAAGTGTAAACCTACCTCAAAAAGTACAACACTTAAGTAAATGTACTTAGTTACATTCCACCATTGCCAATTCCTCATATGCTGCAAAAATAAGAGGTAAAGACATCCACGCCCCTTTCGCTATCTCGCAGTTCCAACCGGCAGATTCGTCGCACCATGGGTGCCAAACTGCAGCCGGAAGTTCGGTGGAAGACTGTGGAGCAGCCTCCCAGCAGCTCATGAAGTTCATGAACAAACACTATTTATGAAAAAGTGAGACCTTTATAACATACTCAGCTCAGGAAAATAAAATAAGGCATGTCACACATTTTTTTGTGCTGTGTGGATTTTCGATGTGTGCACTGTGTCATTTTATAGCAGAATCTAAAGAGCAAAAAGTATGTTTCTAAACGTGCCAAGTATCGCGAGACTATCCACCGTTTCCTGTCTGGGAACCAAATCTTGCAATACTTCGGAGACGGAAACGATTATTATTTACTGTTATTATTATTATTTCATTATGTACTGTGCACATTGAAAAGCAAGTCATTGTAAAAATACCTTTGATATGTCTTCTTTTATATTCCTGAACAGATTATAGGTCTCAGTCGTTCATAAATAGTTTTTGTTCCAGGTTTGTTCATGAGCTGATCAAGCCGGCTCCATTCACTGACGCGACCGCGGTTTTCCCAACGACCCTGAGCGCAACGGTGGGGGCGGGGGAGTGTGGGAAGGCTATTGCCCATCGGCCCCCACCGTTGCACTCAGGGTCATTGGGAAAACTGCGGTGGCTTCACTGAACATGTATTTTATCGCACTTCCGGTGCGAGTTCTGGCACCCATGATGAGCTTCATAGCCAGACATGGCGCATGCCCGGTGGTCACGTGTTTCCATTCCTTCTTAAAATATTCATTGATATGCTGTAACTAATGTGACTCACAGCTTGTTGTGACTACACACCTGGTGCACACCGGATGCGTCAGTCTTCCCCCACACACATTCAGAAACTGCCAGGAGATGACAGGTCTGCTCAGCTATGTTATCTTGTTTATTTCCTTGTGCTACCAACCACATGAAACATGCTGGCAAGCAGGTTTTGGCTACATGGAAATGAAAAAGTGCTTTAGTTTGGAGCTGATGAAAAAAAGAAAAGAAAAACATGGCTGTATACAAGCAGATCTACAATGTGACATGTTGTGAGCTTGTAGATCTACAACTTAAAAACTTGAAAAAAAATCTTTTTGAACTTTGGAAAACGTACCCAAAATAGGGACACCAGGTTGAACGTGGTTAAAAGTGTCTTATATTATTACCAGTAAGATGCCTAAGGGCGAAAAGCGACCTCGCCCTAGGTCGCGCCAAGTCTTGGTCATCTGGCCAGTGATGTATATGGGACCAGCTACCCATATATGGAGACCCCTGGTACCCATAGATATTCACAGATATGGGACATGATGTGCCGTTTCTCATAGTAAAATGCGACCGAATATTGTGAAGAATCTAATCTCTCTCTGTCTCTCTCTCTCTGTCTGTCTCTCTCTCTCTCTCTCTCTCTCTCTCTCTCTCTCTCTCTCTCTCTCTCTCTGTCTGTCTGTCTGTCTGTCTCTCTCTCTCTCTCACACACACACACAGAACTGAATGCTGTCCTTGTGGGATCAAAAGGCTCCTGGAAGCATCTCGTTGGAAACATCATCCTGGGCAGGAACGTGTTTACGACGGTCATCTCCTCCGACAGCGAGAAGGGAGAGGGGGCGGCATGCGGCAGGAGGGTCACGCTGGTCAGAGCCCCCGGGTGGTTGAGGGGCTATCCTCTTTGCGACACACCGGCGCTGTTCACCACAGAAATGACGCTCTGCACCTCCCTGTGTCCCCCGCCGGGGCCTCACGCGTTCATACTGGTGGTCAACACCAACCTGGTGTTCAAAGAGCACTACAAGACGGCAACGGTGGAGCATCTGGAAAGCCTCTACGGCGAAAACGTCTGGGACCACACCGTAATCGTGTTCTGCTCGGGGCTGGCCCGCCCAGCCATCGATGACTACATTCAGAGTGAAGGGGTCCCGCTACGGTCGCTCATGCGGCAATGCGGCGGCCGGTATCACGTCCTCTGCAACGAGGACATGAACGACGACACCGAGGTCAAGGAGCTGTTTGGCAAGATCGACGCCATGGTGTCAGCTAACGGAGGCCGTCGCTATGAGAGCGACGGCAAGCTGATGCAGAGCGCTGAGGACAAGAGACGGGAGGTGCTGGAGAAAGCCACCACCATGCGGCTCACCTCTCTAAGACAAAAGCGAAAACTCAGAGGTCTCATAACAGGTGAGTTCATTTGTATTTTGGGGGGTTTGGCAGAGTGGGATCCATGTGAAACTTGAAGGGGGTGCTCTGTGGAGCACACATCTCTGCCAGGCTGGGTTGCATAACCAGGGCATGTGGTTTGCAGCCGGCAGGTCCGCTCGGAAGTTGTGGGGGTAATAGATATACAGTATAATGGCGCAACTGCTGGCATTTATGGCACCCTCTAAGGGCAGAAGTGACAGCACCTGTAGAGTTCCTTCAACATGAGATTCCAAATGGGTTTGATTGGATGTTGCATTCATGATAGATGGCATTTCTTTGTAAGAGACCCCATGCCTTGGAAATCAATTCCAAGGAAGTGTGCATGCAAAGTTGGACAGGTCCAGCGGTGTTCACTGTGCAAAGACCCAGAGACACACACACACACACACACACACACACACACACACACACACACACACACACACACACACACACACACACACACACACACACACACACACACACACACACACACATTTGATTGCACAACATCCTGTTACAGAGTTATAGGTCAATACTCAATAGATAAAGGTGGCTGGTATAGCAACACCATGAAGCTAATTTGAAAGATTCTGTGCTTGTGTTTGTCTTCTTTTGCATTGTTTGACCGGTCCAAGGTTAAGAGATTAGCTCCAGACAGACAGACAGACAGACAGACAGACAGACAGACAGACAGACAGACAGACAGACAGACAGACAGACAGACAAAGACGCACAGGCAAAAACATAATCTCTATGCCCAGCCTGGCAGAGAAAATTACAACGGCAGAGAAATTCATAGCTATAGTGTTTGATCACACAGGAGGAGGGGAGAGACCGGAGCTGAGAATTCTGATGCTTGGATGGGTGTTTGCTGGGAAGAGCATGGCTGGGAACACCATTCTGAATGCCGAGGAGTTCCAGGTTGGCTGCAGGACCCTCAAATCCGCAGTGCGGAGCGGTGAGGTGGCTGGGAGATGGGTCACCATCGTGGACACTCCTGGATGGTGGAAGTTCTTCCCCGCACTGTTTACGTCTCCATCTGTGAATTCAGAGATCGTCGCGGCGGTGTCTCTGTGCGCTCCCTCGCCAAACGTCATCGTGCTGATGTTTCCCCTGGACTGTTCCTCCACAGAGGAACAGCTGCAGGTCACACGGGACAACATGAAGATGCTGGGAGAGAGAGTTTGGAGACACGTCATTGTGGTGTTCACATTTGGAGACTGCCTCGGGGGCAAAAAAAACATTGAGCATCACATCGCAAGTGAAGGAAAGCCTCTCTGTTGGCTCATCGAGCAATGTGGAAACAGGTATGCACCTCTTTTCTTAAATATTTATTTTATGATGCTTCTGGGCAGATTACATTTTTCGTAAATGTAGACTGTTGATATGTTTAATGTTTAAAGAAAGCCTGGTGTCCCTGTTTAGAACAGGTGTCCCTATTTGCGACAAAAAAAGTAATACCTTTTCAAATTCATTTCACATTTTGTTAACTTGTTATTTGAAGGGAAGGCTTACGCACACCCAGTTCCTCTCTTAGCAGGTGCGTGGGTTACAAAACATTTAGGAGATCTGACTAGAAGACAGACTGACCCGCACACTGCCGCTTGTCCGTTTCAGAAAATGTATTAATGTAGCAACGTTTCGGTCACCAGACCTTTCTCAAGCTGATTTGTAAGTGGCTGACACATTCACTATAAACATTTCCACTGGTGCCAACAACCAATCTGCTCTAAAGCTGCTCTAAATGATTGATCACTGTTTCTGATTGGTTGTTGGCACCAGTGGAAATGTTTATAGTGAATGTGTCAGCCACTTGCAAATCAGCTTGAGAAAGGTCTGGTGACCGAAACGTTGCTACATTAATACATTTTCTGAAACGGACAAGCGGCAGTGTGCGGGTCAGTCTGTTAACTTGTTATTAAAATATTGAACATAAAACATAAGCAACATATTGCATTGCAGAACATTGTCAGCTTGTAGATCTGTAGGAAACTCTTCCCTGTCAGGTGAGAAGAAGCGACTTGGACTCCTCATGCATAGGAGGAAGCATGAGATCAGTCCGTTGCTTTCCCCAGGTTGGCAGAGGGATGGGTGTGGGATAAAAACTGTAGAAACTGTAGAAAATGGCACCGCTCACTTCACACTAGGTGTGATTTTCCCTTTGCAAACGGAACCATGCAGGTATCACTGCCTCAACAGCAAGAACAAGGAAGACAGAACCCAGGTCACGGAGCTGCTGGAGATGATGGAGGAGATGGTGGCAGGGAACCTCTTCTTCTATCTGTGTGCTGAGCCAGAGAGAGAGGAGGCGCCGCGTTCTGAGACAGGGGGCCTGCAGGCTGTCGCAGACACCCGGGACGATGAAGCTGCTGCCAAGGAGGTCGTCCAAGAACTCGACAACGAATGGGATCGCCAAAACTGGGAAATGCGTCACATCGTTAAGGGGAATCGAAGTATGGAAATAGCACCTATGAGTGAGTATCCAGATATGATCCTCTGTGATTGTTTATTTTTGCAATGTTTTGCGATTTTCTTAGCCTGGAAACGTTTGGGGTGTAAAACACAACAGCTACTATTCTAGATAATGGCATAATACAGTACACTGTAAAACATTTAGCAAAAATATGACTTTTAATAATATTAATGAGTAATACAAGGCAAGTTAATGTCAAGTTTAAGTCACTAGATCCTTAGCCATCTCCTTCCTCACCCATCCCTAAGCGATCCTTACCTCAGGCCAGGGCGCACATGTCTAAAGATAACCTATTTATAATAATTCATGACACTAATGATGAGTCCTTTTTTCCACCATTGCCACATGATATTGTAATGTAACTTTTATTTGAAAGTAATATGCCATGTGTAAGTAGCTTTCCTGCAGTACAGTTTTCAGTATTATGTTTTTGGTATTTCCCGTACAGTGGAGGTCGGCGAGCCAACTTCGGATGTGTGTGAAGAGAGGGAGGAGCAAACGGTCCATGAACACCACCAGGCCAGGTCCTTGGAGAAGACGTGGAGGAAGTCTGGCCTCCATGGAGACAGCGAAGATGTTCACAGACCTGAGCTGACATCAGCTTACTCAACACTGCTGGAGAGAGAGTGGAACAGACGAGAGACATGCATGGAACTCTCTGGACCAAACCTCTGGACCATTGGTGATTACAGCATGTTTGGTATGAATGAATGAATAAATGACTGACTGACTGACTGATAGATAAATAATGAATAACCTCCCGTTTTTTGAAGCGGTGAAAGCCGCTTCCAAGGAGTTGCTTTGTCTGTCCCGTACATGTTTTTTGCCAGACCCATGAAATGGGTAGGCCTACATAAGCAAATGTCGGTCTGTCTGTCCGGGTTTTCTATATAAAGGGTATATATGATGATGACATGATGATGACATGCCTACAAAAGGCATGATGTCATAAATGATGATGACAGACAGGGGGTCTGGCACAACCAGGTTGACCTGGTCTAGTTTTTTAGGATTCCCATAGATTCTCAAGGAGTGGCTTTGTCTGTCCCGTACATGTCCCGTGAGGATTGGTCAAGCTTCACATGACAATTTGGCCCTCCAGACAAAATCATTCCGAAAAATATAGAACTAAAGCACATAGAATGTATAGATCTAGAACACAGATTTCATAGCTCTAGAACACATAGAATAAAAATGCACCGCTTCACTTCGAACCGAGGTTTGTTTTTTTCTCTTCTGATTGTTTTTCCCTTTACCATAGATTTCCAATCAGAGCCTGATGCTAAAGAGACGCTGAGATCCTGTGAAAAGGTGAACAGGTGGCTGAAAGACCAACATCGTCAGCCTAGCTCAAACTACAAACATGGTTCAAGCGCTGGATATAAGACAGCCTCCTTGGGCAGCTCCGATCACGAGCACGATCACGATCACTGACTTCCTTCAAAACTGCCCTGAAAATTCACCTTTCAGGAGGCCAGAGGCGGAGGTACAGTAGTTATCACTTCTCCCTTAGACAGGCGAGAAGTGATCACTGATAAAGTGATAACTGATCACTATTGGTTGCAGGGACGTGCAGAGAATGTTCGAGAGACAGGGACTGGAATTTCAAAAAGGGCCATTTGGTGAAAATATCTAAAATAGCAGACCTCCAAGCTTGGAGGTTCTTGATAACACACTGAACTAAGCGTAATCAAGTCAATAATGGAGATGTGGCGTACAGCATGGATTTCTACACAGAGGGGGCAATTCTTTCAACATAAGATGCTGCATTCAAGTTCAGGAGAGTTTGGACAAGGCGATTCTCTTGAATGCTGCCTTAAGGTATGGCATGAAAAGAAATACATTCATGGTCTGGAGAGGGCACTTTTTACAGATAGGTAAAAGGGCAGGGGCTCAAGTCCCCTTTGATGTGTGCACGTGCCTGATTGCTTACATTGATAATTAATAACGCCAGTCATAACTCCAGCAGCTACATGTTGTATTAGACTAACGCATTTAAACCTCATGCATCATCATCATTGTCCTTGATAAAGACACAAAGTATTTGAGCTCTGAAATGTCAACATGTCATGCCTGCACATGCAGTTCACAGTGACAGTAGTTGAGCAGGTTTGCCTTTGCCTCTGTATGTGTCTTTCATTATAGATTGCTTGATAACCAACTATCCTATAAATTATATGCTTGGAGATTTAAATCTGTGATCAAATATCTTCTCTACATCATATGTCCTCCCTTTGATAAGGACACACTATGTAGGCTGTACATACTGTATACAGTATATGTATATACCCACAGCTATTATAATATGCAACCTTTGGAGGAGCACTGCTGATATCCGGTTGGCATGTGGTGTGGTATGTGTGACATTCAAAGAAAAACATTTTGGTGCTGAGCCAAACTGGGGAAAAAACAGAACCATGACGCACAAAGTGAGGCCTTCTAACTTTTAGATTCTCCAAAAGGTTTTATTTGTGACAAAATATATGTTTGTTGTGCTAACGATTCAACAAACATAAGGTCGTAAATGACTGGGTTGTCACTCAGATCAGGTGTAGCGTTTTTTTTCTTAAATCACATAAAGATGTCACTTGTTATCTTGTTCATACTTTTTTTTTTTTTTTTTTTTTATGTTTTTTATCCCACGTTTTTTGCAACCCATTTTTTCACCTGGTGACTACCTAAGTATAGTCCTGGTTTCCGCACTCCCCCTGCCGCGCCAGGGGACATTGGGGTGCACCCGGCTGGCTAGGGGGAGGTAGTATAGAAACCAGGACTACTGCATATTTTTGTGTGAGGGCCTATGCCCAAGGAGACACGGGGAGAACATGCAAACTCACCACAGAAAGGCCCTATCGCCAACCCCACCTAGGGTGTGGGTGCTGATGACGCGGGTGGAGGAACACGCCCCCAGCGCCCACAGCTCCTATCTTGTTCATACTTGATAAAGACAGAATGGTCGATCTGCCCATGTGCACGTTGGGTCAATTGCTCAACCCTTTGACGGTGAAGAATGAGGATCAGACAGACAGCAAGCAGACTGTCTGACAAATGGTTTGTTCCAAACATAGGATAGGATGTACAGTACATGCGTGTTCAAAGCTCAGCGTACAGTATCATCAAGGACAATTACCACCTCAACCTGTATTGGATTACCTCCCCTCAACTAGATTATGTTCACACTTCTTTATGCACATTCATCAGGTTTCACCTAAGTGGCTTTTAACCATGTTTGTTTAACCTTTCCATGAATGAAACAGCACCTTAAGAACACTGCCTGCTGCTACTTGTAAAAACCCAACCGTATGGTAGCAAATTATGCGCACACCTGCACAGGGACAGGCAGAGAATGTTAGAGAGGCAGGGGCTGACATTTCTAAAAAGGACCTTTTGGTGAAAATATCGAAAATAAGCAGACCTCCAAGCTCACAACGCGTCGCAGCGGAGGTCGGCTATTTTCGGTGCTTGATACCACGCTGAACTAAGCATAATCAAGTGAATACTGGAGATGTGGCGTAACAGCCTGGATTTCTACTCAGAGAGGGCAATTCTTTCAACATAAGATGCTGCATTCAAGTTCAGGAGACTTTTTTGGACAAGGTAATTCTCTTGAATGCTGCCTTCAGGTATGGCATGGAAAGAGGGCATTTGCATTTCTTTCACCATAGTAAAAACTGCATTCATGGTCTGGAGAGGGCACTTTTTTACAGACAGATAAAAGGGCAGGGGCTCAAGCCCCCCTTTGATGGCTATGTGTGCATGTGCCTACACCTGCATATGACCTGATGCTAATTAGGGGTATACACTAGTCGTGTCACGCGGCGCCACAGAGTTCCGCCTTTTTTTTTGGGAGGGGTCAGGATCATGTGTATGTCGCACACACATGCACATGTGCACGCTAGAGACACGCTCCCCTCAATTCATTAGCCAAGTATCCATTACAGTGGTTGGAAAAAGTAATCACATTTTGTACTGGGAACCGATGCACACAGGATGCGCACAGGATAACTCGGTCGGGTCATGCCCTCAATCATTTTCCCTTTTGGGGTAGTTGTTGCTATGCACAGCAGTGGTTTTCAACCAGTGGTCCAGGGACCACCAGTGGTCCTTGAGGGGATTCCAGGTGGTCCCCAGCTAAATGATCCAGAGGGTTGGTAACCAAATTAATCTTCATTGATCTCTAACTGTTGTGAATGTAAAATGAAACCAATTGGACCTGTAAGGATCCATTTGGTTTAATTTTACATAGTGCACTTTGGTCATACTAGTAGTGAGGGCAGCCTCATGCAAGAATTAATGTGAAATGGCCGCGGCCGGGTGCCATCCGTCAAGACCACTAAATCGCTACAGAGCAATAGACCCAGAGAAAATAACAAGGAAGTGTTTTGTTACTCCATTGATGCTAACGTCCAGTGGGTTTTTGAGAGCACTTTTACGGGAGATGTGTTAACGGTACCTCATCAGTTTACAGACATCAAAACAAGGTACAAAAGAACGAGAACGAGAACGTACTATTGGCATCGCGCCGCCGTGAAAAATGGGGCGTACGGGAACGTCCAAAGCGGTAAAAGAGTTAAACATCTGCGTTACTTCATTTAGAAGAAGTCGGCACAATTGGACAATGTAGACAAATTGTTTTGAATGTTTTGCTGGTTATCTCTCTCTCATGGTGCCAACGTCAATACAGCATGGAATTGTGTACAAAATCGTATCCAACGATAAAAATATATTTTACGCTTTGGGTCTGAGAGACTGAATCTCATCAAATGGTGGTCTGTGACTCAAATGCCGCATGGACCTTGCTATGAAAAGGTTGAAACCACTGATGTACAGTATAGCAACATCATTTCTTTGTAATGTTTGAAGAATAAATCCTTTTTTCAGAAAACCTAGGTCAGGATTAATGGGCTAATGGAACTGAATGCTGTACTCAATCTAGTCGAGAACAACATTGGGTAGAGAGACGCATTCACAGCACGACAGACATCTTCCACGTGTGAGAAGCAGGGACGTGCAGAGAATGTTAAAGAGGCAGGGGCTAAAATGCCTAAAAGGGCCTTTTGTGGAAATATCAAAAATAGCAGACCTCCAAACTCACAACACGTCGCAGCTTGGAGGTCGGCTATTTTCGATGCGTGATACCACACTGAACTAAGCGTAATCAAGTCAATACTGGAGATGAGGTTTAAGGCCTGTCCATAGTATCTCCGAAACCAAACTTTTGTTCGGTGAGTTATGACTTTCCGACATGCAAATGTCCTAATTCGTAATATCCTAAAAAATTCAAAACTCTAATTTGGTGTAATGCTTTTCAGAAGTCGCGAGTGACGTCATTTTGTAGTTGAACCCATTGACGGATTAACCCCCGCGAGGGCCCCTGGACGATTTTTTTTAGGGCCCCACCACCCTCCACCATATCCCCCCTCCTTCCCGACATGCACTACCCAGCTCGGATTTTAAGCCATGATTATCATCTGTGGGCCAAGAAAGCACCTGTAGACAACAGAGGGGCCTACACATTAGATTTTTAATTAACGTATACATTTAATTTGAGTAATTTGTCAATGACCACGCGTCCCAGTTACCCCAAGGGCCCCTGAGAGCCAAGGGCCCTTGGCAACGGCCCCACCGGCCCAATGGTTAATACAGCCCTGGTTGAACCGGACCTTTCTGCCGAAGTTCGGTTCGGGTCGGTTTCGGAGATACAATGGACAGGCCTTTAACGGCATGGATTTCAGGTATATCATGGCATGGAGGAATTTGCATTTCTTTCACCATAGTGAAAACTGCATTCATGGTCTGGAGAGGGCACTTTTTATACAGACGGATAAAAGGGTAGGGGCTCAAGCCCCCTTTGATGTCTACAGTATGTGTGCACGTGCCTGGTGAGAAGGGAGAGGGAACGGTATACAGTATGTGACGGGAAGGTCACACTTGTCAAGGTACCTGGGTGGTGGAGGTGCTATCCTCTTTGTGACACACCGGCGCTGTTCGAGACAGAAAAAATGATGTTCTGACTGCACCTCTCTCTGTGTCCCTGGGGCCTCATGCTTTCACACTGGTTAACACCAACCTGGTGTTCAAAGAGAGCAGTGTGGATGTTGAGGAGCCCGTCAAGACATGCCTGAAAGGACAGAGGAATGAATCCATTCAGAACGGGTACACACTATTGTGTATTATTATTTTATGCTTTAACTACTGAAAAAATAGCAGATATACAAGCTCACAGCGCGGCACCGAGTGCCGCGCTGTGAGCTTGTAGGTCTGCTATTTTTTTTAAAACGTGAAAATTAGAATTTTGACCCGATTCTATAAGTGTCTTTTGAATCCTTCTAAAATTTTTTGTTTTACTATGTCAGCAATCTGGCTAGCCATCATCAAAGAAAAGGTCCTTTTCACTTAACTGGAGCTCAGTTAGTCTGTTCTTGAGAGACTACTATGTCAGTGGTTCTCAAACGTTTTCATGTGAAGGACCCCCAAAATGATATTTATTTGGCCACGGACCCGCATCTCAAAATATTTAGTTCCAGGGACCACCCAGAAGCAAAATTTGAGTTACAAACGTTCGCTTTGAAAATACATTAGACTTTTTCAAAAATAGCAGATCTGTTACTTTTTCAATAGTTAAAGCATTCAATAATTCTAGGCCTAAATTAAGAGAGGGTACGGGGCAGGTCCATCTGGACTCCAAGAAGACACTGAAGATGTTCAAAGTAGTGTTGTTGATTTCATCAACTAAAACTATGACGAAAAATGTACCTTTTTATACTGACAGAAAAAGAAAAACTAAGCTATGCAGTCTAAAACTAAGACAAAATATATAGGCATATATATTGTGTGTATATATATATATTCATCAAGACAAGTAATTTAATGTTTGGTTGCACTCAGGTGTTGTGCTGAAAATAGCAGATCAACAAGCTCACAACGAGTTACGCTGCGACACGTTGCAAGCTGTAAAATCAGCCATCAGGCATAAGACACCATCAATACCGGCTTCACATTCTTCTGTGCTGAAATTCCCTGCTTCATAATAATCACTACTGGGTGCCAATGACGTCTTTGACATCTTTTTTTTTTTTTTTTTCCTTTTTTTTTTTTTAAGATGTCAAAATGACCTGAGATCAGAGAGATGCTTTTCTCTGTTTGTGTGTTGGCTCCCTCGTTTAGCTGATTGAGAAAATGTGTGTTCATTCTAGTGGATGGACACTTTTTTTGATTCAAACAGCTCTATCTCTGGAACCATTTGTCTGATTGACAAAATTATTTTTGCCACTGAACCACAATCACAAAAACATTTTATCTCATTGCATAGTAAAGAAAAACATACAAAATCCTGGCACAAATACCTCGGGGCCATTTTGGCCCTTGGCACAGAAAGAGTTTTAATGTGCATTCAGGTAGTTGCTTACGAATTAAAGTAAAATCTTGAGAATAATTGTTAAAATAACTGGTCACTATTGGTTGCCTATACAATTAAGATTAATTATATTTTTTTGTCTCCATTCATAACCCCAGCTATATTTTGTATTACATCTTTTGACACACATGCCATCATGTCTATTCACAGGTTTGCTGTTGCCACTGTATGTCTTTCATTAGAGCTCGCTTGATAACCAACTCTCCTATAAATTATATATACTGTATGCCTGGGGATATTAGTTTGTAATACAAATACATTATGAAAAGAAACATATATCAGCGGTGATTTGATAAAGACGCAAGGCTTGCGTAACAGGCTTAATCGTATGCATTCAGGTAGTTGCTAACGATTAAAGTAAAATCTTAAGAATAATTGTTAAAACAACTGGTCACTATTGGTTGCATACAATGTTTCCTCTAAGCTGCGCGCATGCGCGCCCGCGCACAACTCAGGACGCTGTCGCGCACGACAAATCTTTGTAGCGCACGGCAGATTAACACCAATAGATTTGTGAAACGCAGCAGTTGATTATTTTGTGTACTCAGACTCTGTCTGCCTGCATATGCTTAACATAGGCAGCGTTAGGTGTCTGTCTCTCTCTCTCTCTCTCTCTCTCTCTCTCTCTCTCTCTCTCTCTCTCTCTCTCTCTCTCTCTCTCTCTCTCTTTCGGTGCCTCGGCTGCCTCCCCCCTCTCGCCAAATTCTCTCGCTCTCCTCTCCGTCTCTCGACTGGATTCTCGCTCGCCTCCCCCCTCCTCTCTCTCTATCTCTCTCTCTCACACACACATGCACGCAGGCACGTGTGGTAAACAGAGACTTCGGACTAAATTGTTTTATTGCCGTCATAAAACTTTCTCAGTTACATCTTCTATGTGTGCATTAACGTTAGCAACAGCGTGGCTGTAGGGAAGGCTACCAAAACAAAACAAACGCATGTGCTTTCCTTCGCGTATCAGAAGCTCAAAGGACCATGGTTGCTAATGTGCAGTTTCATAAAGAAATCCCCGCCTGTGCACAGCAGAGATTAGACCTACAGTACACACTACTCCTCCATCCAGCTTCCAGGTATGAACTATATAAACTGCAATGTTTCTCTGGAGCTGACGAGCGTGGCGTCTCACCTTCACGACGAGTTACAGTAACAAAAATAACTCCAGTCATGTAATGCATTGGTCCCAAATTGGGTCTGGGGACCCCCGGGGATCTTGAGGTAGTTCCAGGGGTCCCCAGCAAAAGTTAGGAACCAAATGGACCCTTATGTAACCCCACACTCAGAGTTAAATTAACTTGTTGATTTTATTAACAAAAATTGGGTTAGGGTTAGGGAGAGAGTCCACCTCTCTGTAAGGTTATGGGCTAGCTTAGGTCATATTATGATTTAATTTTTGGGAAAGCAATCTACAAGGTCAAAAGCCAGTGTTAATTTAAATTGAGTGTGAAATGGTAGGCATACTGTATACCAAATTTTCGCATGCATGCTTACATTGGCACTTTGGCACATACAGTATGCTACACATAGTGCTTTTGGACTGTATTTTATTCATAATAATGACACTTCTTTAGATGTGTCAATGTCAATATGTCAATGTATTGTTATTTTGACTCATATTTAGGCCCATTGTTTGTATTGTATGTACACATCATGTTGTCAACATGTGTATATACTATATAAGATAGATAGATTTACTATCCCAAGGAGGGAAATCAGTCTGTAGGCCTAATACTGAATAATAATGGATATAAAACCCTTTTCCCCCCCGTCTTTTTAAATTTAACTGTCCTATAGTAGCCTACAGTTTATTAACAGTAGTCGAACCGCTATTACTTATTCTGTAATTAAATTTGAATAAGCCATAACTTGACATGACTTGACGCACTGACGCAGTATACACTCGTGCACTCGACATATTTGCTCATCAGTGCTCAAGTTGTGCTCAGAAGGTTGGAGTGTTTGCTCAGACCGAAAAAAAATTAGAGGGAACATTGGTTGCATATACAATTAAGATTAATTAAACATTTTTGTCTCCATTCATAACCCCTGCAACAATATTTTGTATTACATCTTTTGACACACATGCCATCATGTATTCACAGTGAACAGACCAGGGCAGAGCAGGTTTGCTGTTGACTCTGTATGTCTTTCATTAGAGCTCACTTCATAACCAACTCTCCTATAAATTATATATACTGTATGCCTGCGGATATTAGTTTGTGATAGGCCTACAGATACATTATTGAAAGAAATGTATATCAGTGTATATCAGTGTTGCGATATATCAAATGTATATTGCAAGGCTTGTGTAACAAGCAACGTTCTTATAAATTATGCTTGGAAAAATAAAGTAAAGTGTTGTGGGTTCTGACAGCTCATCAACCAGCGACGACAGGTATCCCTGGATAGAACACCTGGCCTGGCATAGATATGCACTGCACAGAGCATTCCTTTCTAGATGGACGTGTTTCAACTCACGGCCAATAGTGTCCCTTAGTGAAGTATAGGCTAACAAATAATTGATTATTTTATCGTTTCTTATGATTTATTCTCAATCTTATTACTCATAATAAGTAATAAGATTATTAGTCATAATAACCCAATGTGTCCAAGGACGTTTTGCCGCAGGCACAGACTAACCTCCAGTCAGGGACGTGCTGGGCCCCTGATCAGCCCGGGAAAAAGAGTTGGAGAGGCCCTCGTTGCGCGCTATAGAGAGAGATCTATCTCCATAGCACTGCTGCTACTCTAAGATTTGTGACAAAGTGACAAGCCAGTGGGCCAATTACATGAGTTATATTTCGTCGTTGTCGGATGTCCAAAACCGTTTATTTTGTATTTATCATTGCGACCGTAGGTCGCAGTTACTTGCACACTATCCAAACCTCCACCGGCTGTCCCTCCGTCACTCCCTCCGTCACTCCCTCCGTCACTCCCTCTGTCACACGTCACACGTCACACTTTTGCCCTGCTCATATCTCTGCAACCGTTGCCCCGATCCATGCCAGATTTTGCACACACACTCCTTGCCTGCCAAACTACAACCTCCAAGGACCCCCGGAGTTTCGGGGACCCCCAGGTCCCTGGGGGACCCCCAGGTGTAAAAAATTACCAAATGTGCAAAAATGACCAAATGACCACCCCAACGGGGCTGCTCACGGGGCATTCCCGGGGACCACCCACTCCTGGTGCTCCAGAACGGATGCAAAAGTGGTGGCGCCCCCAGTGGAGGACCCCCTGCCACTGCAGCTCACATAAAATGCCGTAACTCGGGCTAGGAGCGACCGGGAGAGCCGGGGCCGGTACCTATTCGTCCGCCTTGGCGGCGAGGAGACCCCACCCCTCATTTCTCACATGGCCCTCTAGCGCCACCATGAGGCCGATTCAGATTTTGCCCTAAAATCACGAAAATCACTACACAGTATGTCTACACTCATGTCAACAACATGGATCAGGAAGATTTTGGAAAAACACATTTTTGCTCTATTTATGGAGATAAGCGACCAACGGTCGCTTATCTCCCGATTAGGGAGTCTTACTGGTTTAAACTAGTGAAAACAGCCGATCTACAGTGCGAGGCGTTGTGTGCTGTTTTCACTACTTTTGTGCGACGGCCTTGTATGATGAAGCAGGGCTTTGCTTTGCGAAAAGATTTACAAATGTGAAACTTGGAGATACAAGGTTTCTGCTCGACAGTGACGATTTACTTTATTGGCCGCCCATCGCCCAAAATGGAACGAAGGCCGACATTTTATTTTAATTTTTTCCCGGCTGTTCGGGAGTTGTCCCGCTTTTCCCAATGGCCAGCACGTCCCTGCCTCCAGTAGATGCTGGCTGGGCATACAGCCAGGGACTCTGATGGAATGAAATGTTCATTCAATGTTCACCCCAAATAACCTATACAGTATCTATAAGAAGTGAAAATGTCCACAATGTTTATAGTATGATCAAACAGTACCAGCCTTATGTACCAGCTGCTTTCTTTTCTTTTCCTAAACCCATTTGTAACCCATTTTTTTTGTTTCACCCAATTGTTAATTGGGTGGGGGTAGTCGTAGCGTGTGAAGGAACACGTTATTCCAACCAGTTCCTTTCCCTTCCATCAGGCGCCCCGGCTGGCCTGGGGGAGGCAGTATAGAGACCAAGGATTACTGTAGCATGTTTTTTAGGGGACACAGGGAGAACATGCAAACTCCACACAGAAAGCCCCTTTTGCCAAGGAGAACACGGTCCCAGCGCCCCTGGTGGGAATCAAAGCCAGGACCTTCTAGCTGTATGGCACCGTGCCCCCCTTTGAATATTAGTATTGAATGCATTAGTATATGGTAGCACTGCCTGAGTTGGTAAGTCTTTTTTATATACGTTTTTGGGGCTTTTCTGCATTTATTGATAGTAGGGAGTCAGGAAATGGGGAGGGACGGGGAATGACATATGCAGCAAAGGTCGTCAGGATCTGAACTCAAACCCGCAACACGCTGTAAGGCATCAGAGCCTATGTGGTATGCACTCGGAACGCTAGGCCAGCAGGCACCCCTTGGTTTGTCTTTTTGTCGGCAAGATCTATTCTAAAGTCTTCATGTTGGTGAATTTTGTTGTTTCCTATTTGGTTAAGATTTCTGCCCAGGCCTGCACTGTAAAAAATACAGGAACAACTGGTGTGGTTGTTTTTTGGAAGAAATAATAAATACACCCAAAACTATGTTATGGACTTTGTTACCTTTTTGGAGCGTTTGGTCTTTCAACCAACTTCACAAGTATGTGTGTATGTTAGTGTATTCTTTTAGGAGACGATTTGGGAATAATAACGGGGATATTGGAGGATCCACTGCTGCCTAAATGGATATCAAACTGGGAATGGTTGAAATTAAAACGTTTACGAGCTTATGCTTAGACAGTTTAAGAGGCCCAGCCCAACCCCCTGCTGTTAATGCCTTCCCACGGCTCTGCACACACACACACACACACACACACACACACACACACACACACACACACACACACACACACACACACACACACACACACACACACACACACACACACACACACACACACACACACACACACACACACACATCAGGAGGCACTCCAACATTGTTTAGGGTGCCATGTGGTTTAAAGTCTCCGCTTCACAAAGCAGCTTTGAATCTCCCAATAGAGTCATTCCATGCTATACCAGACTATTCATTTTATTGGCCTGACGAGAGTTGAAGAGTTACTATAACGACTTTGGAGAGAATCTATCTTGAGTTTTGCCTTTTCCTCACGAGGGATGGAGCTCGAAACCCCGAGCACAATACAAACTCGATAACAAATGTATTGAGTACCCTGTATCAATAAGCTTTGGGCTTGTAGAGCCATGTTATTGAGCACAGCAAGCGGCCCATGACGTCATGTTTAAACAATCAACACAGGAGGTCATCAAGAAATAAATCAAATCACCCACGCTGGCACAAACATGTCGGTCTAAAAGTGTATTGATACCTGCTAACTGATAGTCACAGTCACTCACTCCATAAGAATAATTAGGATGGCTAATAAAATCATAGCAGACAACGCTCATCCTCTTCAATCTCCTCCCATCAGGCAGGAGATACAGAATGATATGATATGATATAGTACTTTATTGTCAGTTCACACTGAAATTTGTCTTACGACACAGCAGTCATGTATTCAAAACATATATACAAACATTTGTAACACATCAAGGCATACGTGACACGCTGAGTCGCGGTGCAGCCCCTGTACCAGCGCACCAAAATCAGAAGCATTAAGATTAAAACATCTCACTTCAGAGACAGCACCTACCCCTTAGCCATTAGACATCTGAACTTGCACTGACCCATTATGCATATACTGAAGCCGATGTGGCAATCTGTACATAGCACTTTAAACCAATGTATGCACTTCTCTATGCTTCTGGGCATTGTTTCCTGTTGTTTGTGTGTTTATGGGTGTTTGTATATGGTGTGCTGCTACACTGTCCTTGTGCTATATGTTTTATGTCTGAGAGTGAACCAAGACAAATCCCTATCAACTATGTTGACA
Organism: Nannobrachium achirus; assembly: GCF_963921795.1. Lineage (NCBI taxonomy): Eukaryota > Metazoa > Chordata > Actinopteri > Myctophiformes > Myctophidae > Nannobrachium > Nannobrachium achirus. The sequence continues at coordinate 13,919,856 of NC_137825.1, read as the reverse complement.
TGGCAATAAAGTTATTGAATCTTAAATCACAACTAGCCAATAATAAAAGATACCAGTTCTGTTCAGAATGTAATTGTTTTCTCATGTCTTTCCATAAAATATTATCGATATGATCAATAAAGTGCCCACTATCCCACTTTCAAAATGTACTTAAAGTACGAAAAGTAAAAGTATTCTTTGTGCAGAATGTCCCATTTCACAAGTTCAAAAATGTATAAAAAACCTTTTGGAAATAGCCGATCTACAAGCTCACAATGTGTCTCATTGTGAGCTAATCTGCAATTTGGCAAATGCCATACTGCTAAAGTGGTTAGTGTGTAATAATAATTAACAAAAACAAGTATCTAGTAACATAAAGTAGAAAAGTAAAGTTTATAATTGTTGTGGAGTACAAGTACAATATTTTCCTCTGAGATGTAGTGGGGTAAGGTAAAAGTATTGGGAATTGTAAATACGAATTACTGAAGAATGTAAAGAAAAAAACCACAAAACATAATAACATAACAAACATAATATGCACTTAGTTACTTTACACCGCTGCTCCTCACAGTATAGGGGATTGTTTGGTAAACTAAAGGTTATAGGCCATAAGGACCATTACAGAGATTTATGGGGGGGTCCACACCTCTGCTTTTGTTATCCCAGCCACTCTGGTAGGCTGCTACGCTACCGCAATGTTTTTCCTACACAGATAGCTGTCAAACAGCCATACAAGGTTTGTGTTGGCTTTTGTGACCATGTAGAGAAAACACTGAACGACCTACTTAGCTCCAGACAACGAGGATGTCATCTGGAACGTGTACTAGTCTGACCTGGACACGCTTTGAGGGCAGACAAGGGCAGGGGCGTCACACCAAATTCTGGGCCCTGGGTACAAGGATTCACTGCGGGCCCCCCATGAATGTTAACTATTGAAAAATAGCGGATATACAAGCTCACAGCGCGGCACCGAGTGCCGCGCTGCGAGCTTGCATATCTGCTATTTTTGAAAAATCGTGAAAATGTGTGCAAGAAACCTATGTTTGTATGTCAGTGGTGCTCAAACCTTTTCCTGTGAAGGACCCCCAAAATAATATGCATTTGGCCACGGACCCCCCATCTCAAAATATTTAGTTCCAGGGACCCCCCCCCCACCAGAAGCAAAATTTGAGTTACAAATGTTCGCTTAAAAAAATACATATATTCAAAGATTTTCACACATTTTCACGACTTTTAAAAAATAGCAGATCTACAAGCTCGCAGCGCGCTGTGAGCTTGTATATCTGCTATTTTTCAATAGCTAAAGTTACTAGGGCCCCTCCACCTTGGGCCCTAGTAACTCAGTCCCACGTTCCTCCCCCTTGTGACGCCCCTGGACAAGGGTGTTCAGTTACGTTGCATTGTATACATGATACTGTCAGTCTTGGCTCCTGTGCTGCACTACGGAGCCAAAGTTCACTATGTTTTTTGGGACACAGCCACTTATTTGTGTATGTCAAATGTCAAATTAGCCTTTGTGATATTTGGAGGATAAACAATTACCTCAAGAACAGTACAATCAGTGTAATATCCCTTATATGCTGATTTATAATTTGGCTGACCAGTTGAAACACTTTGGGCTCTATTTTGATTGTCTTAACTCATCTACTGCCATTTTGAATATGCCGTCTTTGGGATCTCCCCGCCAGCTAAGTCTCCATAGACTTCCATGTAATTTATAGTGCACAGATCATGCACGCCCATGCACAGATCATGCACCATGTTTGTGCAGTTTGTTCACAGCTTTCAAACAAAAGAATCCGATTGGAAATCCGTTCAGGCATTCTTGAGATAATTAGCCATTATGTTTTACATGTTATGTAAGCAAAGATGGCTGCCCTGTATGAAAGATGGGGTTGTATGGGGGTGGAACATGCAAAATCACGTTTGAAATCATGTTTACTAGATTTAATGGGGTCCAAAATTATTATTATTATTTTTTTAAACTCGTCATACTTGTCATAGGCAGAGTGGACCCATACATATAACTCGTCAAACTAGTCATAAGCAGTAGATGAGTTTAAGTACCAGCTCTTATGCCTTAACTTAAAGGCCTGTCCATATTGTCTCTGACCACCGAACGTTTCGTTAGAAAGGTCCGGTTCAATTACAAAATGACGTCACTCGCATCTTCTGAAAAGCTGCACGTCAGAAAGTCGGAACTCTCCAACCAAAAGTACGGTGGTCGGACACAGTATGGACGGGTTTCTGGTCCACGTCACACTGAGGGTCGGTACCAAAATTAGCCAATGAAACCATAGAGTATAGAATGAAACCAAAAACAATCCCCAAAACAACAAGTTTGGGGATTGGACGGAATTGATTACATGATACAGTCACCTGTGCATTTAGTCTCAATGTTTGTAAACAAGAAACCCGTCTATGGACAGGCCTTTAAGTTAAGGCATAAGAGCTGGTACTTAGACAATCAAAATAGAGCCCTTTGAATCATTAATTATGATCATTTTTCAGTCAAATTAATCAAAACAATAGGCCTTATAAGGGAGAAAGGATCACTTTAGGCTATTCTATGAAGTTCAGAGGTAAGTATTGTCCCCCAGTCAAAGTGATTACGTCATCGAACGATAAAGTCGACTTCAACTCATCTTTTTACTGAGTCGAGTCGACTTGCAAAAATCACACAAGTAGTTACTGCATGTTGGCTTTGTAAGGCAGTAAACTCAAGTAAGAAAAATCACTCAAAATTTGAAATCAGAGCCGTTGTCGTTTTGCCCAAGGCCTATCTTGTTTTGTCTTTCTGAGTACCCATAAACAGATTGCCACAACATTGCAGGCCCTGGCCCAGCTTGTACATGTACGCACGCATGCATGCACGCACTCACACACACAATATGGGAATTTGACTCTCGTTCGCTAGTTGATTTTCTCAATAATGCACCCTATGGTCTACTCTACACAGAGGAAGGGGAAAAGGGAAGCTAGGGTTCATGTGATTAATATTGGTTCTTTTTCATCAATTCATTCTACTGTAGGTGGTGGAGGGGAATTTAGTTCTGTTTCTGCAGAGACCATTATACCGGTGTATCCCTGCAAGGCCCAGCGTTGCTTTTTGGCAACTTTTTTTAAATCATTTTAAAAAAAATGTTATAATTAGTTTTCCTGTTCTTTTTTCACATTAACATCACCATTAGATCCTATTGTTTAGTATTACAATGCCATTGGCCATGATATTTGCATATAAATACCCCCCACAGAGACTGACATTCACACCTCCCAGAGAAGTTGAAATTCCAGCGTCTGGACGAACAACATCTCACTTTTTAACTGAAGCTATTCCTCACTAAAACATAAGTAAAATGCCTGTAATATTTTTTTTTCGTGATCATTAGAATGTCTAGAACACGTGCATATGTTAATATTGTGAAAAATATCCCCAAAATGCAAATTAGAGCATGATTTATGATTTATGATTTATGGCTATAAAACCTTACAAAAACATTATTAATTTTTTAAATTACATTTTCCTGTGATTGGGACTCCTACAACACCATCTGATTTAAAAAATAAAAAATTTGGCCAGTAGAAATTAATTCGGGTCTTGCAGGGATATATACGGTATTTTATTTTTGTATTTGTTTACAGAGACAGATTTGCGTTTAGGGTGTTTTGGGTGCTACAGGTATGTGCTATAAAGTCTCTGCTTCACAAAGCAGCAGTGAATTTCCCAATAGAGTCATTCCATGCTACCAGACCGTAAATTGTATTGCACTGACGAGAGTTGAAGAGTCAGTACCGACTTTGGAGAGAATCTATCTTCAGTTTAGCCTTTTCCTCTCCCAGGAATTATTTGAGACACACACACACACACACACACACACACACACACACACACACACACACACACACACACACACACACACACACACACACACACACACACACACACACACACTATTGAAAAATAGCAGATTTACAAGCTCAAAGCGTGGCACTCGGTCCCACGCTGCGAGCTTGTTAGATCTGCTTTCTGCTAATGAAAAGTCGTGAAAATTAGTGAAAATCATGATGCATTCTGGGCATTTTTCAAAAATAGCAGATCTACAAGCTCGCAGCGCCGCTGTGAGCTTGTATATCTGGTATTTTTCAACAGTTAAAGCACAACATAATGCGTAATGATGCGTTACCAGTCTAAATGGGTTAAACCCCCCTCCCCCTATGAAGAACATTCATGAGGGGCCCGCAGTGATTCCTTGTACTCGGGGGCCCAGAATTTGTTGCGACGCCCCTGGTGGAAACAAAGTCTCATTCCCGGTGGATCACAGCGAGAACTGTTTCTCTGTGCGGGCGGCCATCACCGCCTCTCCTCTCCTCTCCTCTCCTCACATGACATGGCTCCATTAATGCTTACTATGCAGAGCACAGTTTTTAATTAATCACAAGTGGCCGTGAACCCTCCGCCTCAGCACCACGGTTGCCATGATAATGACCTTCCACTGAGACTACGCAGGTGTAGCAGCCCTCATATCCCTTTCTTCTCACACGGCAAGAGATAGGGAATGGTTTGCTAAATCATGCTTAACCCTGCAAGACCCGAATTAATTTCTACTGGCCAAAAAAAATAAAATAAAAAATCAGATGGTGTTGTAGGAGTCCTAATCATAGGAAAATGTAATTTAAAAAAATTAATAATGTTTTTGTAAGGTTTTATAGCCATAAATCATAAATCATGCTCTAATTTGCATTTTGGGGATATTTTTCACAATATTAACATATGCATGTGTTCTAGACATTCTACTGATCACGAAAAAAAAATATTACAGGCATTTTACTTATGTTTTAGTGAGGAATAGCTTCAGTTAAAAAGTGAGATGTTGTTCGTCCAGACGCTGGAATTTCAACTTCTCTGGGAGGTGTGAATGTCAGTCTCTGTGGGGGGTATTTATATGCAAATATCGTGGCCAATGGCATTGTAATACTAAACAATAGGATTTAATGGTGATGTTAATGTGAAAAAGGAACAGGAAAACTAATTATAACATTTTTTTTAAAATGATTTTAAAAATTTTGCCAAAAAGCAACGCTGGGCCTTGCAGGGTTAAAGATATATATTAAAAATATATAGACGTATATATTTAGAGTGGCCAATAATTGTTTCACCTCTTTCTCCTCCCAGGTTACAGTAGTCATTATGGCAATTAATTCCTCCCCACACATTTCTGTGTGGGGAGTCTGGGGACCTGCCGTCTGCCGACGCTGGTGGGTAGCTAACCTGCCGACGCTGGTGAGTAGCTAACCTGCCGACGCTGGTGAGTAGTTAACCTGCCGACGCTGGTGAGTAGCTAACCTACCGACGGGGGTGAAAACCAACGGCTCCGCCCATAGCCGGGGACCCATGCAGTCACCCGAATGTGAGATGACCTGTGATGTCTTGCCGTACTTTTTATTTCTGTTTTATCTATTAGTTTGGTCATTAAGGTCCACAGAATGAGAGGCCTGCTCTGCCGGAAACATCGCGAAAAAAAGTTATGGCCATTTGTATATTCACTGTCGCATTGACTCCACAATACAGGAAAAGAAAAATATATAAAAAAAGAAAGAAATCTGCTTTACGTTGCATGCGAGTGGTCAAACTAGGGTTTTTTCATGATTCTGAATCCATTGCAAGCATTTGTTTTGCACGAGAAACATTCCTTGGGCAAAAAATGGCCCCCCAAAACTGTGAAAAGTAGAAATTTTGCCCAAGGAATGTTTTTCATGCAAAACAAATTCTTGAAATGGATTCAGAATCATGAAGAACCCATAGTTTGACCCCTCACATGCTACTTAAAGGAGTGATGACACCGGCCGAAATGAAACATTATGGTACAGTAGGTCACGTGGTCTTTGTTGAAACGGTTTGGAAAGGGGGTGGAGCCGGCTGTTGCTGCCGACAGGCACATCAACAGTAGCTGTATGGGCCTGTCGGCAGCAACACAGAGCCCCCAGTGATAGGCTGTTGATTGTACTGCATCATTTGATTGGATAATTTAACATGGGGGTACATGACATCATTAAAAAAAATTGCTAATTTGATAGCCATAATTAGCTGTTTTGGCCGTGTCACGCCCCCTTTAAAGCAGACTTGCTCTTTTTCCCCTCTACTCCAAACCTCTTTGCCAATATGGACGCTAGGGTTCAAGTGGTTAATATTAAAAAAAGATATATATCACTCAAAGATTTGGAGGACCCACTGTAACTCTGAGGACCCCCTAGGGGTCCCGTACCCCCTGTTGAAGACCCCTGCTCAACACAACACCAACAAAATACAACAATCCTGTACCGATTCCATTTGGTTTCCAATCAACAATGACCAACGGATTGACGCTATACGCTTGTTTCGAAATCTATCAGAAAGCGCCATTAAAACGTTGCCCGGCCGTCTCGGGTTTCACTGATTTCACCATGTTATAATACAGTATACCGCGGTATAGAGCAGAAAGTCAGGCCGACGCCGTCTATAAATCATAAGACGTATAGAACACCTGCGGCCGATGGCCGCGGCCGATGTAATCTGCTCAGCTTTGTACCATCGAACGCCAGAGGGTCAATGGAGAAGGGCTGTGTGTGTGTGTGTGTGTGTGTGTGTGTGTGTGTGTGTGTGTGTGTGTGTGTGTGTGTGTGTGTGTGTGTGTGTGTGTGTGTGTGTGTGTGGGGTGGGGTGGGGAGGGGAGGCGGGGGTAGATTGGGGAATTGAAGAGGAGAGATGGAGTAGGAAAGGGTGGATAGAAGCTCAAGGAGAATCGAAGAAGAGTCAGCGATCAATGAAGTAGGGAGATAGAGCAGAGAGAGAGAGAGAGAGAGAGAGAGAGAGAGAGAGAGAGAGAGAGAGAGAAAGAAAGAGAGAGAGAGAGAACCAGGGCATGAGAGATTGAACCAGATGGGAAAAGGATCATGAGGATGAAGGAGAAAGTGACGGACAGAGAGAGGGAGAGAAAGAGAGAGAGAGAGAGAGAGAGAGAGTGAGAAAGAGAGAGAAAGCCCGCGACGAGAACGTGCAATATATCGTCGTCGTCGCGCACAAACCTTGTATCTCCGAGTTTCAAATGTGCAAGTTTTTTCATAAAGTAATTAAAGCCCTGCTTCATCGTACAAGACCGGCGCTCAAGACTGGTGAAAATAGCCGATCTACAAGCGCAACGCCTCGTGGTGCGAGGTGTTGTGTGCTTGTAGATCTGCTATTCTCAAAGGCGGTATTTTCAATCCTTTTTAGAATAATAATCCGAAACAAACGATTTTGGACATACAAGGTTTCCACCCGACAACGACGATATGCGTTGATAACGTAAACGCACAGCGTTGGATTCCATCAGGGGGTCCCTGGGGGTCCATGCAGCCCCAGTAAAACAGGGATTAGGAGGTCCAGGGATTACCGGGGAGAAGAACGGGGGAACGGCGGGATCGCCCCTGTTTATTCTGAATTAACATTAACCCACCTCTAATCTCGTTACACTGCTGGAATCTGACATATCTGCGCGAGCATGTATATGCAACAACTGCGCTCGCATGTGGGCGCTCGTGCACGCGCACACACATACACACACACACATGGACGGATTAACCCTCGCGAGGGCCCCTGGCCAATCATTTTTAGGGCCCCCCACCCTCCACCATAACCCCCTCTCCCTCCCTACGCTCACTACCCAGCTCGGATTTTAAGCCGTGATGATCATCTGTGGGCCAAGAAAGCACTTGCAGACAACAGAGGAGGGGCCCATCACACATTTCAATTTTATTTAACGTATACATTTAATTTTAGTAAATTGTAAATGACCATGCGGCCCAGTTCCCCCAAGGGTCCCTGAGAGCCAAGGGCCCCTGGCAACGGCCCCAACGGTTAATCCAGCCCTGGGTTACACACATCTACGTGCAAATACCTACCTGTGCACCGGGGGTGTCGCACAAAATTCTGGGGCCCCCATGAATGTTCTTCATAGGGGGAGGGGGTTTAACCCATATTTTTATTTAGTTTTCGTCAGTGAAAAAAAAAAAACGCAGTCAACAAACATTTTTTTGTCATAGTTTTAGTCGACGAAATCAACTCTGGTTTCAGAGACCCCCCCCCCCCCCCCCCCCGCAGAAGCAAAATTTGAGTTACAAATGTTTGTTTAAAAAATACACATATTCAAAGATTTGCACACATTTTCACGACTTTTCAAAAATAGTTAAATTAGTAGTCAAGTCAAGTATAGTAGTCAAGTATAAAATAATTAAGGCCCCTCCACCTTGGGCCCTAAAAATTCAGTCCCACTCCCCCCCCCCCCCCCCCCCCTGTGACGCCCCTGCTGTGCACACAGTGAACAGCAGAGCCGGTATAGAGACTGAATGGTGAACAACAGGTGGAGGGCTTTGGAGCAGAAAGAGCGGGGGATCAGCAGGAATAGAGGAAGCACACAAGAAGACATTGCAGGCATAATAGAAGACAGATGAAGGCAGGCAGAGGGGGCGCTAGGTCAACAAACCACTTAAGCCCTATTCCAGAAACACTGGGAACAAACGCAAGGAGAGGACGTGCTTGGACACTGGAAATGTGTCATGACGATCATCATGGGTGGCAAAACTCGCACTGGAAGTTCAATGAAATTCATGGCAGCGAATGGAAACGGCTGGACCAGCTCATGAACAAACATTATTTATGAACGACTGCAACCATTGTCATATCGGTTCAGGATTATGAAAGCACAAGTACGAAGCTTGACAAACAAATAGTTTATCAGGTAGAACTTGATCTGCTCTTGTACTCTAGTAACCCTGTCCATCAACACATGATGTATACTATCATGGTGTAAAGTAACTAAGTACAATGTATTAATTATCACCATGATCTATAATAGCATATAGGCTGTATTGCGTGGCTGGTATCGTTCGGTTTTGTTCCCGCCCCATGGGCACTACATAAACTTTGCTTCATTAGAAAGATCTATTGAGAGTAAGTAATAAACAAAAAGTTCTCCGCATGTCATTTGCACAATCTTTGTCACCAGCCAGAAATGTATTTAATGGGAATGACAGGGGGAGGCTGTATAGAGACCAGGATTATTGCATGTTTTATTGAGGGTATCCTATGGGACACGGGGAGAACATGCAAATTCCACACAGAAAGGCCCTTTGGCCAACCCCACCTAGGGTTTCAGTTTTTTTATTGTAATGTATTACAGTAGTTAGTCCCCCCAGGAATCCGCGATTCCGCGATCACGGAATTCTTCGCGGAAATCGAAGCCCTCCGCGGATATCAGAGCCTCCCGCGGATATCATAGTAGTCCGCAGAATAGGACAAGACGAGGAGCAGAATATTACATTTTACATGTAGTTTTCATTCTGGCCGCTAGATGTCGCGGTGATATAGACGGACAAGACTCACAGCCTAGCCGGTCCTCGTGCCGGATACGGAAACGGAAATGGCTTTGTTTGCCGTGGCATGCATTCATGTGCTGTGACTCGTGTGTGTGGTGACGATACCAGAGCGGATGGTGCTGATTTTTAATGGACTAGGAACTAGGCACATCGTCTGACTGTTTATATTGGCTCACAAGCCTCACATGGTGAGAAAGACGCACTCACGCATGCTATACATGGACCACCCGCGGATTTCTCGGCCATTCACGGACTTTTCTGACGTCCGTAGAATAACGGTCGCGAGTGGCAGCAGAGCGGCGGGAGTAGTCATTACTACTATTATAAAACGATGTGTACATGGTCTGGCCAGTGGCCACCTCATACAGAGTCTGGGGGAATAGCTTAGCTTCCCTCCTGCTGGTTGCACTGACGCTGTATTGGTCCGGTCCCACATTCGTTCCTGACAGAAACTGTGTCCTGAACTATAGTTCCTCTATGCCTCTATGGTCCTGGCAATAACAATGCTAATGCAGAAGAGAATAAATAAATATTACACCCATACTAGGTAGTAGGTAGGCTATCCTCTAAAATGTGGTTACTATGGGCAGGGTTTGTATGACAATATAGTCTTTGCAACAGAAAGTAATTATTAAAAACAATAACAATTAAAAAAAAGAATAGATTTAATATTAGATTTATATTCTCAAAAATGATTATTTGATTATTCTAACCACTAATTAAAATTAATTGTAGCTATTTCATGAAGGGTTTTACTTGATTATTAGAACTATATCATTTTTTGCTTGATAACTGGTCATTTTAGGTTGTTTTTTAATGTCCGCGGAATCAAGAATTGTTCACCACAGAATTCCGCAGAATCAGGATTGTTCTCCGCGGAATTAAGAATTTTTCTCTGCGGATTCCTGGGGGGACTAAGTAGTTGATGGTTGCTGGTCGGGGATGAGATTCAAAAAGAAAAAGAAAAACAAACAAATTTAAACTATATCAGATCAGGCTCTTGGTGAATGTTTTAATGTTTGCTCTGTACTTACAGTATAATAAATGTAATAATTACCTGATAAAATGTTGTATATAAATTATACTTGTAATATGTTATAATTACAATCCTACTGAACACCTGATGTGTGAACTACTGATCAAATCAAATGTATTTAATTTTGATTATTCTTTTCACATAAATAATTCCTTCGTGTGTTTCTGTACTGCTGTACTGTTTACATTTTGTCTAATAAAGTATTTTGATCAATCAGTCAGTCTGTCAATCAATTCTAGCATAAACCACAAGAATAAAGTCAGGTGTGGTGCTGCACCAGTGAACTGTGCTTGATTTTCACGTATTTTATTTATTTATTTTTATTTTTATTTACCACCCGCTGCCGAAAATAGCCGATCTAGGCCTATATCAAGGGACCAGGGGATCACTTTGAGAAGCTCTGGAACAAAGCAGTGAGTGATGAAGTGGTTCATGTCAGGGGCGTCACAAGGGGGCCCAAGGTGGAGGGGCCCTAATAACTTTAACTATTGAAAAATAGCAGATATACAAGCTCGCAGCGCGGCACCGAGTGTAGATCTGCTATTTTTGAAAAGTTGTGAAAATGTGTGAAAATCTTTGAATATTATGTATTTTTTAAGCAAACATTTCTAACACAAATTTTGCTTCTGGGGGGTCCCTGGAACTAAATATTTTGAGATTGGGGTCCGTGGCCAAATACATATCATCTTGGGGGTCCTTGACATAGGTTTCTTGCACACATTTTCACGATTTTTCAAAAATAGCAGATCTACAAGCTCGCAGCGCGGCACTCGTGCCGCGCTGTGAGCTTGTATATCTGCTATTTTTTCAATAGTTAACATTCTTGGGGGGCCCGCAGTGAATCCTTGTACCCAGGGCCCAGAGTTTGGTGTGACGCCCCTGGTTCATGTAACTGCTTGATGAGAGTGAAAATGGACGCACGCCTTGAATGTGACAGCTGAGACACAACATGACACGGCACATGTTATTATTACTGCTGAAATGTGTGCCGTTTGAGCCCTGTTTGTGTGTACGTGCGTGCGTGCGTACGTGCGTGTGTGCGTACGGGAGAGAGACAAAGGCTGGGGTCATGTGTAAGTGTTCACTGGTCCCCGTTTAGAACTTGCAGCACAAAGTAGAAGATAATTGGGAACAGTTGAGGCAACCCAGTGCGTGCGTGTGTGTGAGTGTGTGTGTATACTATAGGTGTGTGTGTGTGTGTGTGTGTGTGTGTGTGTGTGTGTGTGTGTGTGTGTGTGTGAGTGTGTGTGTATAGGTGTGGGTGTGTGTGTGTGTGTGTGTGTGTGTGTGTGTGTGTGTGTGTGTGTGTGCGTGCGTGCGTGTCTGTACACTTGTCACTTAGGCAGGTAATTGATCGCCCCTGCAAGAGCAGGTGCTGCATGACTGATTTCTCGATTTTTTACTGCACACATTTAAACGCACACACACACACACACCACACACACGCATGCGTGCGCGCGCGCGCACACACACACACACACACACGCACACACACTAGGGATGGGACGATATGAAAATTTCATATCACGATTATTGAAAAAAACACAATTTACGATATTATCTCGATATACAAAATCCATTATCCTGGGGTGAAACATTTGCCAAAAAATAGCAGATCTACAAGCTCACAACGCGTCGCAACGCAACACGGCGCGTTGTGAGCTTGTAGATCGGCTATTTATTGGGCAAAGACATTTGATAGAAAGTGAATAAAAGACTGTATCAAGTACATATAAGTATAAGTACCTTTTACCAATTATAGAGGGTTTAAGTGGTACCCGATATGCAGCTTGGCAAATAAAAGGTGAATTGATCCCAGTGCATGATGGAGGATGATATAAAGATAAATTAAATCCCTACGATACAATTATCGTGAGTGTTTTTTATTTTACGATAAACGATAATATCGCACATCGTCCCATCACTAACGCACACACACACACACACACACACACACACACACACACACACACACACACACACACACACACACACACACACACACACACACACACACACACACACACTAACAGCATGTTGGTACACAGTGAAGGGTTTTATAGGTAGCGCAGTGATCAAGGTGAGTGAAGGGCGGCCAGGTCTGCAGGCAGTGAGCTGATGGATGCGAGCACACACCACACATCCACTACCAGTGGTCCTCAACCTTTTCAGGCCGGGGACCCCCAAAATAATCATATTGGGGGGACCCCCCCACCCTGACGAGCATTAATTGAGGCATTACATTTTGTATAACACGGTTCTATTGTGAAAATAGCTGATCTACATGCTCACAACGCCTCGCGTTAGATCGGCTATTTTCACAATTTCAGCCTCTAATATTTGAACATTTGACCAATGTATAATTTGACATTTTAGATGTATTAAAAAGTCCTTAAATTGTCACTTTAGACATGTGCAGATACCCTCTATACACTTAGACTTTATGTTGGTTTGTTCACTGTTGAGTGAGAAAACAATGTTTCACATTAAGTTGATCATCTAGGGACCCCCCAAAATAATTTGGAGACCCCCCTGGGGGTCCCGACCCACAGGTTGAGAACCACTGGTGTAAAGTACCGTACATTTACTCAAGTACCTTACTTGAGTACACTTTTGACTTATTTGTACTCATTAATTCCAATTTCCAATACTTCTACTACACTACATACAATTTACAATTCAGGCATTTAGCAGAGCGACTTTCAATAAGCAGTTAATACAACAATACAATAAGCAAGATAATAAGCAAGAGAATATGTCACTACATCAACAACAAATGCATAAGAATATCAATCTAGAAAACAATAACGTAGGTAGAACACGCACCTAATCAGCAAAAACCTTTTAACCCTTTAAGTGCCTATCCCGAACATGTTCGGGATATTAGGGATCAAAAAAAAAATTTATTTGCTATTTTACTTACCCCGAGCTGCTTGGAGCAACGTGGGTGGTCCCGGCTCGCCCAGCGCTCACCAACGAGAGACGCTAGATGCTCCGACGATTTATTCCATTGAAAATGGTTTAAAATAAAGTTTAGACCCCCCCCAATGTTCACCGAATGTTCATTGTAGGCGGCGCGACGTATTCCAGGGTGCCTATCCCGAACATGTCCGGGATATTTAATAAAATGAATTATTTTATCGGAGGCCTCAACGAAGCCCCGGTCTAGACGTCCATCCTTGGCCGGGACTCAGACTCGGCCATCCACGGGCCGTATTCGCGCTAACGGCCAAATCGCGCCGCCCACTCCAATAATAAATCACATCTTTAGACAGGATTTTCTCCGGATTGTGTCCCCAGACCCAAAGAGAAAGTTTTTTGCGGCTGAAATAGCTTTAGATCGGGCTTCTAAATGGGTTAGCATTTTGGCTACGTGTCAGCTAGCTTCCTCCTCTCGACACCCATAGCTTTGACTGGAGTGAAAACACAAGCCAGTTGGGAGAGGGTCGACGAAAGCTATAAAGAAGGTCAATGGAGACATTTCTGGCACTCTAGCACCCCTTGTGGCCGGATGGCACTGTATGAGTTAATACAGGGGGTCCTCCAAATCTTTGTGTGATAGAAACTTGTTTCTTCTTTTTTATATTAACCACTTGAAACCTAGTGTCCATATTCTGAGAACTTTAGCCAAAAATAGCAGGTCTACAAGCTCACAACGCCTTGCAGCGCGAGGCATTGTGAGCTTGTAGATCGGCTATTTTCGGCAAAGAGCTTTGGAGTAGAGTGGCAAAAGAGACTAAGTACAGTGAAAGGGCAAGTTATTAAGTATTGACGGTTCAAGTGGTTGTATCTGAAAACACAAACTGACATGAATCCAAAATACTCTGATGATTGTGCTGTCAAACAATGAAACTATATGGAATCTATGAAAAGGTTGTGGGGGTCCCTGCTTCATGTTTCTCTGAACTAAGGGGTCCTTGGCCTGAAAACGTTGAAGACCCCTAGTATATAGCTTTCATGTACAGTATGGTCATGGAGGGTATAGGCGAGTGCTACAGTAGTGCTATGGGTTTAGGAGGTGGAGACTGAAGAGGTGAGTCTTCAGTCCACATCTCGCTGCTTGACAAGTCAGTGTTGCTGCTGTTGCAGATCAGTCACACATACTGTACAGTGCATCGCCCCTAGTCTTGCGTAGCCTGACGAATCTGTACCATTGCAAAGAACAATTGCCCTTTAGTGATATTGTCTGGCTATGCGAGGCTACATCGCCCACACACGGGGGTGTAACGGGTGTAAACCTCTCCAGTGTGTCTGCCTGAACCATAACTCAGCCCAGCTATTATGCATCTCCATTCATGTTCTTGTGTCCCTTTTACCGGGAAAGTACGAGAGTATATTGTCGTTGTCGGGTGGTAACCTTGTATCTCCAAGTTTCAAATGTGTATGTTCTTTCGCAAAGTAAAGCCCTGCTTCATCAGACAAGGCTGTCACACAAAAAGTAGTGAAAACAGCAGATCTACAAGCACACAACGCCTCGCGGTGCGAGGCGTTGTGTGCTTGTCGATCGGCTGTTTTCACTAGTCTAAATCATTTTTAAAATGATAAATGCAAAACAAACGGTTTTGGACAAACAAGGTTTTCTTATATAGAGAAACGATATAGAGAACAAATAAATACACTGTAGATTCCAGCTCTGACTGAACATCCACACATTAGACCTCGAGGTCGGTCGAGTTCATTGAAAGGAGAACACGAGACGTGATAATTATGCCTCGTGTTGTCGTCGTTAATTAACAAATCAAACGTGCATGAATATAATTATGGATGCGTCACCGTGCTTAAGACCTCGAACATAATTACCATATCCAGATATAGTGATTCACACTCCTGTGTGTGAGTACATTGATTGGAAGGTGCTAATGGAAGACGTAATATAGACTCATTTTAAGTACGGTATCAGGAGTAGTAAGGCTACTCCTGTGTAGAAAGATTCAGTGCTGATTTGACAGCACATTTTGATTTATTTTTAGTCATAGTCTTTTGGATAAAATTCCATTTAGTATTAGTCATGTTTTAGTCATCTGAAATGCTTTTAGTCCAATCTCAAGTCGACTGAATATCATAAGATTTTAGTCGACTAGATCTACAGTTGATTTTGTCAACAAAAATGTATTTTGGCCGTCCTTGACACTTGCATGCTGAAAATAGCCGCTATTGAGTGAAACACCAGAGCGCAACCAAACATGAAATGACTTGTTTTTTAGGTCTACTGGAACTCTTCTCCACTAGTCCCTCCCTAACATTTTAGTCTAGTTTGTTTGTTGTTGACGAAATCGTCAATACATTTTAGTCTGAGCTTTGGTCATCATAGCTTTGTTCTTCATTTAATTTTCGTCAGTGAAAAAAGATAGTCGACGAACATTTTTCATCATCGTTTTTAGTCGACAAAATCAACACTGGTAGAAAAATTGGAACGGTGGAGATGAAAGCAGTGCGTTCTTCTGGTGAGCCCCAGCAACAGATGTGACACATTGTGACAGCCTCCGAATTACTCATCAGACAGAATTAACCCTGCAAGGCCCAGCGTTACTTTTTGGCAACATTTTTTAAATCATTTAAAAAAAAATGTTATAGTTAGTTTTCCTGTTCTTTTTTCACATTAACATCACCATTAAATCCTATTGCCATTGGCCACGATATTTGCATATAAATACCCCCCACAGGGGCTGACATTCACACCTCACAGAGAAGTTGAAATTCCAGCGTCTGGACGAACAACATCTCACTTTTTAACTGAAGCTATTCCTCATTAAAACATAAGTAAAATGCCTGTAATATATTTTTTTGTGATCATTAGAATGTCTAGAACATGTACATGTTATTATTGTGAAAAATACCCCCAAAATGCAAATTAGAGCATGATTTATGATTTAAGATTTATGGCTATACAACCTTACAAAAACATTATTAATTTTTTAACATTACATTTTCCTGTGATTAGGACTCCTACAACAGCATCTGATTTGTTTTAATTTTTTTTGGCCAGTAGAAATTAATTCGGGTCTTGCAGGGTTAAAGCAGTCGGTTTCATCCTGGGATAAGTCTCCCTGCGCTGCTGCTGCTGGCTGGAACGTTGCCAGACAAGTCCTTGGCGCGGGGAGAATAATAAGATTTGATGCTTCTGTTCTGTGGATGATTGATTCAGGGCATCGCGGACGTTGTGAGAGACTTTTGCGGTAGATCCCGTTATGGATACCGAGGAGGGTAACTTCAGGACAACTTATTCTTTAACCCATTTAGGGCCTAGAATTATTGAATGCTTTAACCAGTGGAAAAATAGCAGATATACAAGCTCACAGCGCGGCACCGAGTGCCGCGCTGCGAGCTTGTAGATCTGCTATTTTTGAAAAAGTCGTGAAAATGTGTGCAAATCCTTGAATATATATGTATTTTCAAAGCGAAAGTTTGTAACGCAAATTTTGCTTCTGGGTGGTCCCTGGAACTAAATATTTTTGAGATGCGGGTCCGTGGTCAAATACATATCATTTTGGGGGTCCTTCACATGAAAAGGTTTGAGAACCCCTGACATAGTAGTCTCTCAAGAACAGACTAACTGAGCTCCAGTTAAGTGAAAAGGACCTTTTCTTTGACGATGGCTGGCCAGATTGCTGACATAGAAACAGGTTTTTCAAAAAATCTTAGAAGGATTCAAAAGACACTTATAGAATCGGGTCAAAATTCAAATTTTCACGATTTTCCAAAAATAGCAGATCTACAAGCTGTGAGCTTGTATATCTGCTATTTTTCAATAGTTAAAGCATAAAATAATGATACACAATATAGTGTACCCGTTCTGAATGGAATAAACAGCTCCGGGGGGACGTAATACTGTACAGCTAAGCCAGCGGTTCCTGCAACCTGGGGTCTTACTGGGCCCCCCTTGGAGGTATGCCAAAGATCACAGGAGGGGGGGGGGGGGGGGGGGGGGCATGAGACTGTGACCTTGTCTGTTCGGAAGTAGTCAAATTCTTTTTGAACCGTGTTGCATAAATTCATTGACTATTCCCACATGCACCATGATTATGAAGCACACTAGCATTGTTTAAACGTGTTGCATAAATTCATCGATGATTCCCACATGTACCATGATTATGATGACGCACACTAGCATTGTTTAAATAAAAATCAAAAAATTGCAAGGCCGAAGGCGCGGCCGAGTCTATGTTTTCCAACCCTGTCTGTTTGTGTGTGTGTGTGTGTGTGTGTGTGTGTGTGTGTGTGTGTGTGTGTGTGTGTGTGTGTGTGTGTGTGTGTGTGTGTGTGTGTGTGTGTGTGTGTGTGCATGCGCGTGTGTGCGTGTGTCAGTCCGTCTCTGTACAGCTTAATCTCCACCACCATTGGCCCCATCGACGTTAAACTGTGCACACACACTCCCTGGATGCCAGAGCAGAACCTCTGCCCCAAATGTTTCATATCGGCCCGTTATAGCGCCACCAGGAGGCCGGTTTTAGCTTAAACACATTATTTTATATACTATTACGGATTTTGTCCAAACAAATCGATACATATTATCTCTATAGTCACGTGAAGACAGATCGCTCTGATGTTTCACAGTCCATCCTGATTGGCTAAGATCGTCTTGTTTTGAACAAAATGCCTCAAATCATGAACGCAGTGTCCTACTGGTTTCACACCATACAGCAAAGATGTATGTATGCGTTCGATTTTTCAGATCCCATTCCAAGTGGCCATGACCAAAGTTAGCTTGCCCTGGGTATAGGCAAACCCGGCCTGGCGGAGACCTGTGATCCGAGGAGCACACTTTTCTAGTTTAGTCAATCTCCACCGGCTGTCCGTCAGTCCCTCCGTCCATCCCTCCGTCTGTTTGTCACGTCATGTCACACTTTTGGCCCTACTCTTATCTCCGGCACCGTTGCCCCATCCATGCAAAAACTTTGCACACACACTCACACCACAACCTCTGCCCCTGATCTGCCCCACTCTGTAAAATAAATTATTTTTGTCATGAAATAAAACGCATCCAACTCGACCGCCACTTATTTCCGGATTGTGAACCATTGTGTTTGCGGTGGCCGCTTGGTGGCTCGGGTTGGGTGCGTTTTATTTCATGACACAAATAGTGTATTTTACAGAGCATCAGTGCAGCTGACGCTCTGGACCAGAGCTGCGTTGCCAAACTTTGCACACACACTCCTTGGCTGGCGAACTACAACCTCTGCCCTTGATTTCTTACATGCCCCTCTTCTAGCGCCACCATGAAGTTGCTTTTTGCAGACAACATACAGTACATGCGACCTGGTGGTCGCTTATCTCCCGATTAGGGAGTCTTACTACTAGTTTAGTCAATTATCTCTCTCAAAGTCATCATGACTTTGGGGGCTAAACAATGGACGCATGAATACACAAACAATTAGTGCAATATGACTTATATACTGTATGACTCATTTGCCTGGCCAATTAAATACGTTGTCAATGTGCCGTGCGCTCTGCAATGGGAGAAGATTCTCAAAGCGTTTTTTTCTTTTCCCGAAACACACCCAGACAGAAAGAGACATGGAGAGGTTGAGGGTTTGCTAAAGGCTAAAGGATTGACGTTTTCCATGTATTGTTGCACGCATGACAGGAAAACGGAGGGAAATGGCACATTTACATAATCTATTTATTATCTAGAGACCATCTGATTGTTATCCCGACATTTTCTCACCCTGCACACTGTGGTTTGGCTGCCATGGAAAATGAAGCAATATACTGTAAGCAGCCAGGGGCGTCACAAGGGGTAGGAAAGTGGGACTGAGTTACTGGGGCCCAAGGTGGAGGGGCCCTAATAACTTTATCTATTGAAAAATAGCAGATATACAAGCTCACAGCGCAGCACCGAGTGCCGCGCTGCGAGCTTGTAGATCTGCTATTTTTGAAAAGTTGTGAAAATGTGTGAAAATCTTTGAATATATGTATTTTTTAAGCGAACATTTCTAACTCAAATTTTGCTTCTGGGGGTCCCTGGAACGAAATATTTTGAGATCGGGGTCCGTGGCCAAATACATATCATCTTGGGGGTCCTTGACATAGGTTTCTTGCACACATTTTCACGATTTTTCAAAAATAGCAGATATACAAGCTCGCAGCGCGGCACTCGGTGCCGCGCTGTGAGCTTGTATAGCTGCTATTTTTCAATAGTTAACATTCATGGGGGGCCCGCAGTGAATCCTTGTACCCAGGGCCCATAATTTGGTGTGACGCCCCTGTAAGCAGCTGTGTGTTTGAGCAGGTTCTCTCTGTATACCATGTGCATAGAGTTGAATTAATCTGAACCAGAACAGAAAACAGAAAAGACTTTACCGCCAAGCATCAGTACATGCAAGGAATTTGCTTTGGCCGGCGGTGCTGCGACGACAACAACAACACAATGGTAATCACTTCATTCCAACACGCGTAACAACACACATGACTCACATGACCGCCATGCACTGCATGCACACTGCAGGAGGTGCATTCAGACGTTGGACCAGTGAATCCTCAGCAGTGTTGCTTTCGTAGACTGAAACAGTATTTCTCAAACTTTCAAATGTCAAGGTCTCCCCTTACTGTAACTCTGGCACAAGGGGTCATCTTGTAGTGGACATTTTTGCCAAGGACATACAAAATCCGTGGTAAAATATTACCAGAAACACAGGCCTGAATGACCATAACAGGTAGGGGTCCATTTAGTTCCATTTGTACACTCTCTGTGTTAAGGGGATCAGTGGCGGCTCCAGGGGGGGAGGGGGGCTAGAGGGGGCTGGTGAAGGCTTAGCACCCCTAAGCCCCCCACCCCACACACCCAATTGTGATGAAAAATATTTAAGGAACAAATACATTAAATATATGAATATGTGAAAGACAATTGACTGACTTCTATGTAAATCAACTATGTAAAACTGTACTTTTTTTATGCTGGAAAGCATCTTCAGCCTCACAAAAACCCTATTTGATCACCTACAGTCCTCAGATTTGGAGATTTGAAAACTGCCAATGATCTGGTCTCTTCAGTTGTTAATATTCTAAGCCAGAGAATCTTGTTTGTTATATTAGTATTATTCATTAGGGGCGAAAACATACTCTCCCCCTGCCTTCGGCTGGTGGAGACAAAAATCTGATATCATTTTTACATGGGTACATACTGTACATACTGTACATGTGAAATGTTTGAGAACAACTGCTTGGAGTGACTGGTGGGTAGGTGGGTAGGTAGGCAGGCAGACAGACAGGCAGGCAGTACGATATGAGTAGGTATGTACAGTAGACAGACAGACAGACAGACAGACAGACAGACAGACAGACAGACAGACAGACAGCACAACAGTAAAAGTATGAAAAAGCTACAGTAACAGATGTGTCCAATCATCTCTCCCAGTGCAGAACAAGAGACTCTGTCGATAAGATTAAAGTATACAGAGCGACCTGTCGACTCTCTGTACAATCCTCCTGTCTGATGCCCGACATGAAAGGGAACAGGCCTTTAATCATGACATCAGCACAGACAACAGGTAACATTACACGAGTGGAGGGGAAAAAAAGCACTTTTTTACTTTAAGTAAAAGTATCAATACTGCAATGTAGAAATACTCTGTTGCAAGTAAAAGTCCGGAATTCAAAATTCAACTTGAGTAAAAGTACAGGTTAGTAGACCCAGGAGAAGTGACCACATCAGGGACGTGCTGGCCTTTGGGAAAAGCGGGACAACTCCCGAAAGGCCGGTTCATTCCCGGCCGGTCCAGACCGGCCATTAGGAAAAAAATAAAAATAAAATGTCGGCCTTCGTTCCATTTTGGGGGCTGGGCGGCCAACAAAGTAAATCGTCACTGTCGGGCAGAAACCTCGTATCTCCAAGTTTCAAATGTGTAAATTTTTTCGCAAAGCAAAGCCCTGCTTCATCATACAAGGCTGACGCACAAAAGTAGTCACAAAAGTAGCGGTGCGAGGCGTTGTGTGCTTGTAGATCGTCTGTTTTCACTAGTTTAAATCATTTTTAAAATGGTTTTGGACATACAAGGTTTCCACCCGACAATGACAAAATATAACTCACGTAATTGGCCCACTGGCTTGTCACTCACTTGTCATGATCTGAAATGGCAAATCTTTGAGTAGCAGCAGCGCTATAGAGAGAGATCTCTCTCTAGAGCGCGCAATGAGGGCCTCTACAACTCTTTTTCCCCGGGCTGAATCAGGGGCCCAGCATGTCCCTGGACCACACCCCTTATTACCCTCACCACAATGATTCAATAAACAGGCAAACATTAAGATGCATTGGATTGTAGTTAGGTGTGTCCATTGTCCTCAATCATTGTATGTCAGTGTGTATAGGTGTCACGGGCTGCATGCCTGTGACAAAACTAGTTAACCCATTTAGGCCTAGAATTATTGAACGCTTTAACCAATGAAAAATAGCAGATCTACAAGCTCACAGCGCGGCACTGAGTGCCGCGCTGTGAGCTTGTAGATCTGCTATTCGTGAAAATGTGTGAAAATCTTTGAATATATTTATTTTCAAAGTGAACGATTGTAACTCAAATGTTGCTTCTGGGTGGTCCCTGGAACTAAATATTTTGAGATGGAGGTCCGTGGCCAAATAAATATCATTTTGGGGGTCCTTCACATGAAAATGTTTGAGAACCACTGACATAGTAGTCTCTCAAGAACAGACTAACTGAGCTCCAGTTAAGTGAAAAGGACCTTTTGTTTGACGATTGCTCGCCAGATTGCTAGCATAGAAACATAGGTTTTTCAAAAAAACCTTAGAAGGATTCAAAAGACACTTATAGAATCGGGTCAAAATTCTAATTTTCACGATTTTTCAAAAATAGCAGATCTACAAGCTCGCAGCGCGGCACTCGGTGCCGCGCTGTGAGCTTGTATATCTGCTATTTTTCACTGGTTAAAGCATAAAATAATGATACACAATAATGTGTACACTTGGCAGTCAATGGAGCCCAGACAAAAACTTGACTTCACCTTTGTGGAACTCTGCTTCTTTGTGGACGTACAGTCACAGTGGACGTAGAGTCACAGTGGACGTAGAGTCACAGTGGACGTACAGTCACAGTGGACGTACAGTCACAGTGGACGTAGAGTCACAGTGGACGTACAGTCACAGTGGACGTAGAGTCACAGTGGACGTACAGTCACAGTGGACGTACAGTCACAGTGGACGTAGAGTCACAGTGGACGTACAGTCACAGTGGACGTACAGTCACAGTGGACGTACAGTCACAGTGGACGTAGAGTCACAGTGGACGTACAGTCACAGTGGACGTAGAGTCACAGTGGACGTACAGTCACAGTGGACGTACAGTCACAGTGGACGTACAGTCACAGTGGACGTAAGTCACAGTGGACGTACAGTCACAGTGGACGTACAGTCACAGTGGACGTACAGTCACAGTGGACGTACAGTCACAGTGGACGTAGAGTCACAGTGGACGTACAGTCACAGTGGACGTACAGTCACAGTGGACGTACAGTCACAGTGGACGTACAGTCACAGTGGACGTAGAGTCACAGTGGACGTACAGTCACAGTGGACGTAGAGTCACAGTGGACGTACAGTCACAGTGGACGTACAGTCACAGTGGACGTAGAGTCACAGTGGACGTACAGTCACAGTGGACGTAGAGTCACAGTGGACGTACAGTCACAGTGGACGTAGAGTCACAGTGGACGTACAGTCACAGTGGACGTACAGTCACAGTGGACGTAGAGTCACAGTGGACGTACAGTCACAGTGGACGTAGAGTCACAGAGGCCGTCAGTGTGTTTTGGCACCGTGCCCGTCCCCACGCACGGTCAGGTCCCATCGGTAGATTGAAATGTCAAAGTCAGCCATGTCATCATCCCAGCTGGTCAGTGAGATGTCAAAGTGACAAACAGCTATCCAAACCAGCCATTGTGCAACCTTCAATAGACCTTTTTTCTCTGCAGAAGTTTTGACGTGAAATAGTGGGGTACGTATAAACATAGACTGTAAACAAATAAATTGTTCCTACAGACCGTAAATGAAGCCTATTTTTCCAGCAAGTGCAAATCTGCCATCTTTTTTAAATTTGAGGGGGAACAAAGGGGAAGAATACTGAGCCACCTCTCTTCTTCTCCCACCGTAGCACCGTGCTGTCCTCCCAAGACCTAGAAACTCCTGTTTAGAGCAGCGTTTCAACCTCTGCACATACACCGCAGCCTAGACCAGTGGTTCTCAACCTGTGGGTCGGGACCCCCAGGGGGTCCCCACATTATTTTGGGGGGGTCCCCAGATGATTAACTTAATGTGCAACATTGTTTTCCCACTCAACAGTAAACAAACCAACATAAAGTTTAAGTGTATTTATACATTTCTAAAGTGACAATGTATGGACTTTTTAATACCTCTAAAATTACATATTAAACATTGGCCAAATTGTCAAATATTAGAGGCAGAAATTCGCGTGTGAGCGTGTAGATCTGCTATTTTCACAACAGAACTGTTATACAAAATTTAAAGCCTTAACTCTTAGTGCTCGTCAGGGTGGGGGGTCCCCAGTTAAAATATGATTATTTTGGGGGTCGTGACCTGAAAAGGTTGAGGACCACTGCCCTAGAAAACAGTCCACAGCAGAACGGTAAGCCCCTGCCATAGACAGAACAGGTTTTGTTTGTACAGGTGGTTGGGGCTCCATGATCTCCCTGACAAAAGGAGCAACACCTCTGGCTCTACACGGATCAAAGAAAGGTTTTAGGTGCAATGGAAGGAAAGTAGGGCAGAGCGAATGGAAACTATAGCATACTAACATACTGGCACCGTCCCATACAGTCATGAAATCACTGTTAATATTTTCAACTAAAAGCTATTTGTACACTCTAACGCATACATGGTCAACTGGCCGGCCCGGGGCCACATACGCTTCACTTAGTGCGGCCCTCAGGTTAAATAATACTATAATAATAATTAGTAATACCGGTGTTTAACAATACTTTAACTCTTGAGAGTGTATAATGAAACCAAAATGTGGTTCTATTTTACACTCAAGAGTTAAAGGTCTATAAGGGTTAAAGATCTATGAGGGTCCATTTGGTTACCAACTCTCCATCATTTAGCTGAGGACCACCTGGAACCCCCTCAAGGACCACTGGTGGTCCCCAGACCACTGGTTGAGAACCACTGCCTTAGCTCATAGAGAGATGAAGCAGGGACCCCCCCACTATGATGGTTATAGCATTATGCGTGGCAGATTCAACTTTTTAAAATGTAGCTTCATAGACTTTTATATATTTATAACACTAAGACACTTAAATCCGTCAATAATACAATAAACTTGTCCCTCTAGTCTCTACACCAAACCTCTTTGCCTGATATAGCTGATATACAGTACATGCAAGCTCACAGCTTGTAGATGTACTATTTTTGCTTAAAGTTCTCCTCAGAATAAGGATGCTAGGGTTCAAGTGGCTCATGTAAAAACTATTATCCTCAGAATAAGGATGCTAGGGTTCAAGTGGTTCATGTAAAAACTATTATCCTCAGAATAAGGATGCTAGGGTTCAAGTGGTTCATGTAAAAACTATTATCCTCAGAATAAGGATGCTAGGGTTCAAGTGGCTCATGTAAAAACTATTATCCTCAGAATAAGGATGCTAGGGTTCAAGTGGCTCATGTAAAAACTATTATCCTCAGAATAAGGATGCTAGGGTTCAAGTGGTTCATGTAAAAACTATTATCCTCAGAATAAGGATGCTAGGGTTCAAGTGGCTCATGTAAAAACTATTATCCTCAGAATAAGGATGCTAGGGTTCAAGTGGTTCATGTAAAAACTATTATCCTCAGAATAAGGATGCTAGGGTTCAAGTGGCTCATGTAAAAACTATTATCCTCAGAATAAGGATGCTAGGGTTCAAGTGGTTCATGTAAAAACTATTATCCTCAGAATAAGGATGCTAGGGTTCAAGTGGTTCATGTAAAAACTATTATCCTCAGAATAAGGATGCTAGGGTTCAAGTGGTTCATGTAAAAAACTATTATCCTACCACAAAGAGTATCTCACAATAACACATTATTATTGTGTCTCAATGCTGGCTTTCATGTTTTGTTGTGAAGACTGCATTGCCCTTTTTGTATGTTGCCCCCAGATGTGAGAGAATAAATGTTTTAATCACAATGCTACACACTGCACACATTTGAAATTATTCAAAGTCAAATCCAACGTCTTCCTTAAAACAGAATCCATCATCAAAGACGTTCACACACCAGATATCCTCCAGTAATCTCAGCTAAACTCATTCCCCTCGTGCTGTCATTACGATTCCATTAAGTCATTTTCTCAACCACCGATTTAATCCCTAGAACAGTGGTTCTCAAACCTTTTCATGTCAAGGACCCCCAAATTGACAGAACCCCATTTGACAAGATATGCCAGAGATCCCCCCATGAGTGAAGATTTGTACAGCTCTAGCAGTGATTCCCAATTAAACGATTAAACTGAGGATTTGTACTTTACTTGAGTATTACATTTTTTGATATGTATTACTCTTACTTTCCAAGGCCAAATATTTTACTTAAAGTTAACATAAGTATAACTAAACGCATTTGAAATAAATGAAATCTTTACTTTTCAGGATTCAGATTAAAACATTTGCAAAAATAGCAGATCTACAGGCTCAAAATGTGTCAGACTGCAACACGTTTGAGCTTGTAGATCGTCTATTTTTGCTACTTTTGTGTGACAGAACGACAAAGTAGGGCATTCATTTATGAAAAAAGTTAAAATACAGAGATAAGCGTTTTTTTGCCCGACAGTATATCGTCGTTGTCAGGTGGAAACCTTGTATCTCCAAGTTTCAAATGTGTACGTTCTTTTGTAAAGTAAAGCCCTGCTTCATCATACAAGGCGGTCGCACAAAAGTAGTGAAAACAGCAGATCTACAAGGCGTTGTGTGCTTGTAGATCGGCTGTTTTCACTAATTTTTTAAAATGATGAATACAAAACGAACGGTTTTGGACATACAAGGTTTTCACCCGACAACGAGTGAGAGTGGAAATAGTGTCCCTCTCCATCATCAAAGCTGCCCACCCCTGGTCTAACAGACCCCGCCCCTTGGGCCATGGCTATCTTATCAACCAACCACCCAAGATGCTCCCCGTGTGTTAATCAGCTCTCCAGTTACCACACCCCACTACACAGATAGGCTTCAAGGCAGCATCTGTGCAGATAAGCAAAAGTATTTAGGATTCCAGTCACGGCAGAAAGTGCACCTTCTGTGGGACTGAGAATCTACAAGTTATAAGCATTTACAAAAGGGATGTGCCGAGCATGTTAGAGAGGCAGGGGATGACATTTCTAAAAGGGCCTTTTGGTGAAAATAATGAAAATAGCAGATCTTCGGTGCTTGATACCGCACTGAACTAAGCATAATCAAGTCAATAGGCCTACTGGAGATGTGGCGTAACGGCATGAATTTCTACACCGAGAGGGCGATTCTTTCAACATAAGATGCTGCATTCGAGTTCAAGAGAGTTTGGACGAGGCAATTCTCTTGAATGCTGCCTTCAGGTATGGCATGGAAAGAGGGCATTTGCATTTCTTTCACCATAGTAAAAACGGCATTCATGGTCTGGAGAGGGCACTTTTTTTACACACGGATAAAAGGGCAGGGGCTCAAGCCCCCTTTGATGTCTATGTGTCGTGTGCACGTGCCTGATGCTGAACATTAGGAAATGAGTCGGTCAGGCTGCTCGGTCACACAGTGTGTTTGTCCCTTTATCTGTTCAATAAGGCAGTGGTTCTCAACCTGTGGGTCGTGACCCCCAGGGGGGTCCCTAAATTATTTTGGGGGGTCCCAACCATAGACATAGAAAGGTAGACGCCTCCTTCGGCTAGGGGGCGTATGCATTGAGCAACTAAGGGAATCTTCATCGCTTCCTTGTTCATTGCTTCAGCGTGCGTCACACATACGGAAGTCGGTTAAGCCAATCAGAGGTATGTGGAGACGGGTCTTTACGTATGCAGCCTGTAGGAAGTAGCTGAACCGCACAACATCCTAACTGGCTCTGTTGAAATGAATTATAGTACTTGGATAACTCCCGGAAAAGTCGCGCTGGCCAGTAGTCACTTTGACTGACAGCGTTCCCTTAGTTTGCACATCGCTCCAATTAACTGCAGAGGCATCCTAGCTCTTTATATCTGTGGTCCCAACGGCCCTGTAATGTTTAAGTGTATAGAGGGTATCTGCACATTTCTAAAGTGACAATTTTAAGGACTTTTTAATACCTCTAAAATGACAATTTGAACATTTGGCCAAATTGTCAAATATTAGAGGCCGAAATTGTGAAAATATTTTCATAGAACCGTGTTATACAAAATGTAATGCCTCAACTCTTAGTGCTTGTCAGAGTTAAAATATGGTTATTTTGGGGGTCACGGCCTGAAAAGGTTGAGAACCACTGCAATAAGGGACAAGTGAAAGTCATGTCTTTTAGTTTTTTCATATAAGGCACGATTTCATGTTTCAAGGGACGGTTGTTGGCAACCCGAGTGAGACAAGGCGTGGTGAGCTGTGAAGAGAAGTGTAGTGAAGTGAGGTGATGGTGAGGCGAGAAGAGACGTGACGAGACAGGATGACAGCTTGGAGACCTGCCTCGCAGCACACAGCACCATCCTCTCATCTTAACGACTTTTAAAGCAGAGACGCCACTAGAAGATATAATCTTATAATCACTACTTATAGCATATTATTATAAATGTATCATTCTCAGAGGGAACATTGTGTTCCAAATGTGCTTCCGTCGCAG
This sequence comes from Nannobrachium achirus, assembly GCF_963921795.1. NCBI lineage: Eukaryota > Metazoa > Chordata > Actinopteri > Myctophiformes > Myctophidae > Nannobrachium > Nannobrachium achirus. The sequence goes on along the minus strand of NC_137825.1, from coordinate 13,891,699 downwards.
AGACAAGCGCTGGCGCTGAGATAAAGAAGTCCTCGGAGATCCAAAGAATGGCAAGGCGAGACGGAAACTCGTGAACAGACAGACAGACTAAGGCCGTGCTTAATGCATTCTGCTTTTTTGTACACGCAGTCCAGGAGCAACAGGCCCAGGCTCGGCAGGACCGTGTGGGGTTGCATAATCAACCTGTTATTTACGATTCACAGGGGACGGGGATGGAGAGCACAGGAGACGCCCAGCGAGTCCAAAACCAGGGGAACCAACATTGGAGGGCACCAACAGGGGGATAAGTATAGAGTTGTACTGATACCAACAAACCAGTATATCGGAAAAGCTTCCGATACTGCCTAGAACTCTCATATCAGTATCGGCGAGGTATGCCAGTCGGGCGCGTAGCAATATTACGACGTCCCATTTGTCCAATGTCCCGTTAGTCTGACGCTGGTGAATGCTAACCTGGTGAACCCTAGGGATGCGAAGATAAACCGGTACGGATCGTAATCGCGATACAAACGTGCGCGATACGAGTGAATCGGTTCATTCACTGTGGATCGGTACAATTGACGGCTGGAATCGTGATGTATCGTATCGTGAGTGTCTGGATCGGTACACTCCACGGTTGGCACGGTTTTTGCATAATAGTATTTCATTCTATCCTGTGTTTCCGAGGCGCATTGAATGCCCCATCAGCCCTCCCCCCAAAAAGCACTTTTAGCGACTCTACAGACATGCGTCTTCCACACTACAGCAGCACTGCGCTGCTCAGCGCAGCGCAGTGAACACCCGACCCGACCGACTGCAGATAGACAGCACTCGTGAGCCCACTGGTTAAACATGCAAGATTAGTAGCTTTGTTCTTCTTGTCGAGTCTGCGACGGAATTGATTTAAACAAAGCAGAAGCTTCCACGCTTTAACTACACACACGTATGAACTACAACAACGATACTGGGCGTGCAACTAGCGATTAAAACAAAGTATTTGACACTGTTTCACAACTTGTTACTGTAGTTGCAGGCAGCACACTCTTCTGCTGCTGCTGTTCCCAACTTCCCTCTGCAAAGAGAGGCTGGAGCCTGATTTATACTTGGCAGCTCGACGGTGTCGCGCACACACCTAAATAGCAGACCTACAAGCTCACAACGTGACGCGTTGTGACTCAAATATCTACGTTTTAAAACATTTTGGCTAGAAATGGCGACATCCTTATATTAATACAATATAATAATAATACAGGTCAAGGATCCTTAACTGAGAAGAGAGAGATCAAGCAGGGACCCCCACTGTAGGCTATTATATAAAACTGTTGCAGATTAAAACTTGTCAGAGACTTGTTTGACAGCACTATATCATCAGTGACATTAATACAATTTGGAGTCTGTAGCACCAACCATGTGCTGTCAGGGCTCTTTCATGCGATTCAGGCCAATTCGGACTCGCGTCCATTGGCTTCAATTAGTAGTCAGGACTCCGCATATGGAGATTCCGAACCTTTTGCGTTGGTTCCGGAAAACTGTATATCGGGTCGGGTCGAGGCCGGGCACTGCACTACCTGCTGCGGCAGGGAACACGCGTGCTGAATTTGAAGCTGGTGGGACGAACGGTTCTCAAGATACACGGATTACATACATACATACATACATACACACTCACAAAGATTTTTTGTTGACTCATGTGGCGTATGTGATGTCAGAGCCTTTTATGAAGTGATGTCACAATGAGTCAGCGCTTGCTCCGGAACGGCCCGATGTCAGTCATCTCCGCATACGGAGATTCCGAACCTTTCGTGCCGGATCCGAAAAACTGTGTATCGGCTCGAGTCGAGGCCTAGCTAAGAACGTAGGCAAAGGTCTGAGCTATCTGTGTGCGAAATTTGGAGTCTGTAGCACCAACCATGTGCTGTCAGGGCTCTTTCATGCGATTCAGGACAATTCGGATTCGCGTCCATTGGCTTCAATTAGTAGTCAGGACTCCGCATATGGAGATTCCGAACCTTTTGCGTTGGTTCCGGAAAACTGTATATCGGGTCGGGTTGAGGCCTAGCTAAGAACGTAGGCAAAGGTCTGAGCTATCTGCGTGCGAAATTTGGAGTCTGTAGAACCAACCATGTGCTGTCAGGGCTCTTTCGTGCAATTCGGCCTCGGCTTCAATTAGTAGTCACGAATCGTGACTCACGATGGATTTATGTTATTCATTATAATCCATGAATTATTATCTCTTAAACCCTCAATGTTCCCCTATAGGGTTGCTACTTGCTAGGGTTCAATTGGTTACTGTAAAAACTAACTATTAATATTTGTCCGCCTCATAACTCTGAGGACCCTAGGGGTCCCTGACCACCTGTTGAGGATGTAATGATATATAATAATGATATAATGATATAGTATTAATCAAACAATTCTACCAGCCAGCAAGGAGTGTTCTCCCTGATTTCAATAAGTTGGGTTGTTAGACAGAGCCTAGTACTACAGTGAAACAATAAATTGTTTGGAAATTAAATGTAATGCATTTTAGTAATTCTTTTGGGGGGAAATTTACATGGACTTTAATATAAATCCTTTGCATTGTGTTGAATCGCACCGAATCGTGAATCGTATCGCATCGTAAGGACCAGGGGTGTATCGCAAAGTATCGTGAATCATATTGCATCGTATCGGGGTCAGGGGTGAATCGTGATGTATCGTATCGGCAAGATTTCAATGTATCAGATTCAGATTCAGATTTCTTTATTAACTATTGTGTAATACACATAGGAATTTGCTTTGGCATACTACATTTTTAACGCAACACACGTAGTCACCACAGCAGCCATGGGCGGCGCTATCTTGGAATCGCAATTATATCGTATCGCTGGTAGTGTATCGTGATGCGTATCGTATCGCCTCAGTGGTCGAGATTCGCATCCCTACTAGCCACCAGTAAGACTCCCTAATCGGGAGATAAGCAACCGTTAGGTAGCATAATGTGCACCACTTTGCACGATTTTTGGCCAAAATCTGTAAAAATGAATCGGCCTCATGGTGGCGCTAGAAGAGGGCCATGTGAGAAATAAGGGGCGGAGGTTGTGATTTGCTAGCCAAGGAGTGTATGTGCAAAGTTTGACATGGATAGGGGCAATGGTGGCGGAGATAAGAGTAGGGGCAAAAGTGTGACGTGACAGACAGACAGAGGGACTGACGGACAGCCAATGGAGCTTTTCATAGTAACTTGCGACCTGATGGTTGCAATAACCTCAGTAAAACTATGCCTAAACCTAACCCTAACGAGCCCCCCCCCCTGGCTATTTTCAAATGGTCGAAATGTGTATAGGGCCGAAGTGGTTAATGCATGTAAAGTTTTCAAATAATTGTAGTGGAGTAAAAGTGTAATATTTGCCTCTGAGATGCAGTGGAAGTAAAAGTACAGAAAGTTGGAAATACTTCAGTAAAGTAAAAAATACCTCAAAAGTGTACATATAAGCACAGTAAGTACTTGAGTGAATGTACTCAGTTACTTTACGGCACTGCTCAAAGCCAAGCCCACGTGTCTAGTAGATCCCCAAGGACCCCCCATTTGCTCCACTATACCATCTCTGACATTAAAAAAGTAATATTTTCCATCTCGATCGATTGTTTCAGAGGCTTATTAATTTGTCCTTCCTAGACGAGGCGACAGGGAACAGTTAATCCATCTGATATGGACGGCCGGGGGGGTGTCAAGACATGACGGAGAGAGAGAGAGGGAGAGGAGGAAAGAGGGCAGGGGCATCACAGGGGGGGGGTGGGGGTGGGACTGAGTTACTAGGGCCCAAGGTGGAGTGGCCTTAATTATTTTATATACTTTAGCTATTGAAAAATAGCAGATCTACAAGCTCACAGCGCGGCACCGAGTGCCGCGCTGCGAGCTTGTAGATCTGCTATTTTTGAAAAGTCTTGAAATCTTTGAATTGTATGTATTTTTTAAGCGAACAACTCAAAGTTTGCTCCTGGGGGTCCCTGGAGCTAAATATTTTGCTTCTGGGGATCCGTAGCCAAATACATATCATTTTGGGGGTCCTTGACATGAAAAAGTTTGACCGCCACTGACATAGAAACATAGGTTTTTTGAAAAATAGCAAATCTACAAGCTCGCAGCACGGCACTCTGTGCCGCACTGTGAGCTTGTATATCTGCTATTTTTCAATAGTTAAAGCACACAATGATGTTTTCCCAGTCTAAATGGGTTAAACCCCCTCCCCCTATGAAGAACATTCATCATGGGGGGCCCGCAGTGAATCCTTGTACCCAGGGCCCAGAAATTGGTGCGACACCCCTGAAAGAGGGCGATGGACAGAGAGAGAGAGAGAATGATTGAAATGTGAAAGCGGCAGTGGACAGGGAGACAAAGCCACGGAGATGGAGAGAGGATTGAAGGGGCGAGAGAGATGAGGCGAAGAGGCCGGACAAAAGAGAAGAAATGGGGCACGATGGGAGGAATGAGAGGATTGAGACGGTTTGAATCACTCTGAGAGAGATCAGAGAGAAGACAGCGGAACAGAACAAAGATTAGAGAGAGCGAGGGAGAGAGAGAGAGAGAGAAGAGAGAGAGAGGGAAAGAGCAGGGGTCATCAATGTGTCCATCCATACACAGACAAAATGTGTCAGTGGCAAATTCTAGATTTATGTTTTACATAATATCATATCGTCAGGGACGTGCAGAGAATGTTAGAGAGGCAGGGGCTGACATTTCTAAAAGGGCATTTCGGTGAAAATATCAAAAATAGCAGACCTCCAAACTCACAACGTGTCGCAGTGCGACGCGTTGTGAGCTTGGAGGTTGGCTATTTTCGGTGTGTGATACCACACTGAACTAAGTATAATCAAGAGAGTACTGGAGATGTGGCGTACAGCATGGATTTCTACACAGTAAGGGCAATTCTTTCAACATAAGATGCTGCATTCAAGTTCAGGAGAGTTTGGAGGCAATTCTCTTGAATGCTGCCTTCAGGTATGGCATGCAAGAAGGCATTTGCATTTCTTTCACCATAGTGAAAACTGCATTCATGGTCTGGAGAGGGCACTTTTTTACAGACAGATAAAAGGGCAGATGTCTATGTGTGCACGTACCTGCATATCGTTCTTATTTTGATCATAAAGACCCAATTACCGGATGTCAGTCTCCAGGTTTTCTTCAGAATATGTACAGTATATGACACACAGACTACAGTATGACACTATGGCATGTTATGAGTCCACTAGTACAGTGGTTTCTCAAAATGTTTCATTTTCAAGGACCACCATGAAGGGCTTTGCACACAGACGCATTCTTTTCCGCACGGAAAAAACAGACGATTTAATTTAAAAGAAAACAAGGATTCTCTATGACCTCATGCACACCCGATCAAACCCAGTTCGATTTGTGCGTCTTGTCGCATGCGGTAAAAGCACATTGACTCCTTTTATGACTCCTTTTCGGATCCGCAGTGTGGATTCCGCACAGCCTTGCACACCAAATCCAATGCGTTTTAACCATGCAGCCAACGGAAAAAACGCAACGGCCCTTAACTAGTTCACAGCCAAATCGCCTTCCATCGCCATTTTGAGGAGGGTGAGGCAGCCAGATCGCCAAACGTCGCCTTGGGGATCATTTTCTGATCATTTTGGTATTTTTTTGACATTTTTTGAGCTATAAATGACCTTTCTAGCTTAATTTTAGTCTAAAGTTACATATTCGAAGGAAGTGACATCATCGATTGACGTAACCCGGAAGTCGTTCGGCCATAACATAGAATGGGCCTTTTTACAGCATTGAATGTTGACGTTTTTCTTATCAAACTTTACCATATCTAGACCGATTTTCATTCGGAAAAAAATGGCTGGACTGACAGATTGGTCACTCAAGAGCAAAAACGAGTGTAAATGGCGTGTGCACGACGTTCGGATCGTGTTTTATAGCTCCCGTTCGGCGGACCGGGAGACATAATGGCCGCCAATGGGCGCCGCCATTATGGGTCTACTGCTGTCCACTCGCTAGTCCAGACTCTAGGAGATTATCGTTGGGCACACTCTAGTGGATAGTACTAGTACTACATTCTACAACAATATGATCCCTGTTGGGTTAGATTAAAGCTAACTTGGAAATTAATAAAATTCCTGGCAGTATAGGCGCACAAGCCTATTGTAAATGGCTGGGAGAGAGTTTTAACTCTGAGTGTACAAATGGAACCAAATGGTTCCATTTGTGCACACTCAGAGTTACAGACCTGTTATGGTCATTCAGGGCTACTGTAGCTCTTCATGTGTTTCTGGTCATCTTGTTGTATGGCTCATTTGCATGTCCATGTCGAAAGTAGAATTTTGACAAAATGTCCGCCACAAGCCAGCAAGGCGATGACCCCTGCGAGAGAGAGAGAGAGATGCCAACAAGATAGAGGAGGGGAAGGAGAGTGAAAGACGGAGGAGGGAAAGGATCGGTTGTAAGATTTGAAGATATTGGTTATGCTAGCATGCAGCGGCGCGGCAGGGCCTTGGCATCTGCCATTACTGTGATAGATTAGCCCTTAATGCTACGCTGGGACGGACGCCTTAATAGGAATACGGAATGCTGCTGCTCGCCCGGCGCGCACACACTCACGTGCACACTACTGTATGCAACACGGATGCATACACACACACACACACACACACACACACACACAGCACATTCGAAAAACATACAACGTTCACTTATTTTATATGTAGGCTACTGACTGAGTGACTACCCTACACATACATTATGTAATATATGCACACACACACACACACACACACACACACACACACACACACACACACACACACACACACACACACACACACACACACACACACACACACACACACACACACACACACACACACACACACACACACACACACACACACACACACAGCTCGCAAGAGCCCCTAGTCCATCGTATCCGATGATTAATCTTTTCCCTTCTTTCGTTTAGTATTCTTGTGGCTGAACAACACCTAGTTTATTTCTCTGTTGTGCGCACCAAAAATAGACAATCTTTTGCGTATATGCGACGCGTCGTGAGGATACGTTTGGCAAAGTTTAAAGTAAGTATTGTGAAGAAGTGTAGGCTAAATCAGGTCTTAAAGGAGTAGTTCACCCCCAAAATAACTTTTTCCCTATTGATTACTCATGCCATGGAGACTTGAGTTCAATAATATTTTTTTGTATTTCTCTCATTCCCAAGACTATCATTTGATTATAGTAAATGTATCCACTGATTCCGGATGGGGACCCAAATGCATTCGGGTCCCCATCCGGAATCAATGGGGGTAAATTTATTGTAATGAATTTATTGTCTTAGGAATGCAACTAAAACAAACAAATATTATTGCACAGTGTTGATCAAATAGAATCAGTTTTTGGTTACTGCATTGAATGATCGTCACGCATGGTCATCTATTTCTCGCTTCAAATGTTTTAAAAAACATTCTTGAGAGCAACGTTTAGTTGTAAATGACATTGTGTTTGTTACTTTGTTTACATGGCTGTCATGTTGGATACAGCATGAAAATCACGCAGTGCACCGAGCACAGCCTTGTGCTTTCAGCCAGGGACGTGTTGGCCATTGGGAAAAGCGGGACACTTCCCGAACGGCCGGTTCATTCCTGGCCGGTCCAGGCCGGCCATTTGGAATAAAATTAAAAAAGAATGTCGGCCTTCGTTCCATTTTGGGGGCTGGGCGGCCAACAAAGTAAATTGTCACTGTCGGGCAGAAACCTTGTATCTCCAAGTTTCAAATTTGTAGATTTTTTTCGTAAAGCAAAACCCTGCTTCATCATACAAGGCCGTCGCACAAAAGTAGTGAAAACAGCAGATCTACAAGCACACAACGCCTCGCGGTGCGAGGTGTTGTGTGCTTGTAGATCGGCTGTTTTCACTAGTTTAAATCAGTTTTAAAATGATAAATACAAAATAAACAGGTTTTGGACATACAAGGTTTCCACCAGACAACGACAAAATATAACTCATGTACAGTAATTGGCCCACTGGCTTGTCACTTGTCATGATCTGAAATGGCAAATCTTTGAGTAGTTGCAGCAGTGCTATGGAGAGAGATCTCTCTCTATAGTGAGGACCTCTCCAACTCTTTTTCCCGGGCTGAATCAGGGGCCCAGCATGTCCCTGTTTTCAGCTATGGATTAGACAGTGGTCTGTTTATAGAGCAGAGTGCTCCTTATCCAAAAATTACAATCTACGACCTTGCAACAATCCCGTAGACCTGCTATTTTTGGCTTAACCCATTTAGGCATAGAATTGTTGAATGCTTTAACAAGTGAAAAATAGCAGATATACAAGCTCGCAGCGCGGCACCGAGTGCCGCGCTGCGAGCTTGTAGATCTGCTATTTTTGAAAAAGTCGTGAAAATGTGTGCAAATCTTTGAATATATGTATTTTCAAAGCAAACGTTTGTAACTCAAATTACTGGGGGTCCTTCACATGAAAAGGTTTGAGAACCACTGCCATAGTAGTCTCTCAAGAACAGACTAACTGAGCTCCAGTTAAGTGAAAAGGACCTTTTCTTTGACGATGGCTGGCCAGATTATTGACATAGAAACATGGGTGTTTCAAAAAACCTTAGAAGGATTCAAAAGACACTTATAGAATCGGGTCAAAATTCGAATTTTCAAGATTTTTCAACAATAGCAGATCTACAAGCTCGCAGCGCGGCACTCGGTGCCGCGCTGTGAGCTTGTATATAAAATAATGATACGCAATAATGTGTACCCGTTCTTGGGTTAATGTTTCCCCCAGAACATGGGGAATATAATAAAGTAGTTAATGTAATGCAAACATACAGACAGTAGTGGCATTTCCATAAAACCGTTTAATGCGCATTAAGGCTTTTGCGCACAAATCTATTTTTTTTGGAAACACTTCAAAATTCAAATAAACTTTCATTATTCGCGAAAACATTTATGCGCTTAATGGAGGAGGTGGATTTTGAGGCTTTATCGAAAAAACTAACAAAATGCGAATTATGTTTTGAATTAAAATGCATTGAACTCGCGGGAAGGGCTGGTGGGGGTCGGCCGTCTCTTGGTTGTACCAAGTTACCAACACGTTCAAAGTTGTCGCATGCACAGAACGGCCGAGAACAGCAGACCTCCAAGCTCACGTCGCATCCGCAACGTTACCAACACGTTCAAAGTGTCGCATGCACAGAACGGCCGAGAACAGCAGACCTCCAAGCTCACGTCGCATCCGCAACGAGCTGTGATGAGCTTGTACTGTATATCAACTGTTATCATGCTCAATGCTGTTGCGGGTTGTGGATTGGAGGGTCTTCTCTTCCTCCCTCTCTCTCTCTCTCTCTCTCTCTCATCTTATGAAATCTATAGGCTGAAGAGCCCTGGGTTAGAGTGCATGTTCAATAATGTGTCTCACTTGACTGGAAACTCTCTCTCTCTCTCTCTCTCTCTCTCTCTCTCTCTCTCTCTCTCTCTCTCTCTCTCTCTCTCTCTTCTCTCTCTCTCTCTCTCTCTCTCTCTCTCTCTCTCTCTCTCTCTCTCTCTCTCTCTCTCTCTCTCTCTCTCTCTCTCTCTCTCTCTCTCTCTCTCTCTCTCTCTCCTTCTGAAATCTATAGGCTGAAGAGCCCTGGGTTAGAGTGCATGTTCAATAATGTGTCTCACTTGACTGGAAAAAATACCACCTGTCCGACTGCTTATTCGAATAAGCTTTATGGAAACGCAACTACTGAGATCTTATATCTTTTTCCCGGCGTCCCTCGTTTTTTCTAGAAATAAGGGACAAACCGGCACGTTGTCCTTTATCATTTGAATGTCAGGTTAGTTGACAACCCTGTGGCACGTAACACTCACCCTGCTGCCACATCAGTGCCCCGTTCCAGATGTTAACCTGCAGCTGTGGTCAGGGGCGTCACAAGGGGTAGGAAAGTGGGACTGAGTTATACTAGGGCCCAAGGTGGTGGAGGGGCCTTAATTATGTTATACTTTAGCTATTGAAAAATAGCAGATATACAAGCTCACTGCGAGCTTGTAGATCTGCTATTTTTTAAAAGTCGTGAAAATGTGTGCTAATCTTTGAATATATGTATTTTTTAAGCGAACGTTTGTAACTCAAATTTTGCCTCTGGGTGGTCCCTGGAACGAAATATTTTGAGATGGGGGGTCCATGGCCAAATACGTATCATTTTGGGGGTCCTTCACACGAAAAGGTTTGAGCTCCACTGACATCGAAACATAGATTTTTAGAAGGATTTGAAATATTCAAAGATTTTCATGATTTTCAAAATAGCAGATCTACAAGCTCACAGCGCGGCACTCGGTGCCGCGCTGTGAGCTTGTATATCTGCTATTTTTCAATAGTTAAAGCACAGGGGCCCCACAGTGAATCCTTGTACCCGGGGCCCAGAATTTGGAGCGACACCCCTGGCTGTGGTGACGATAAGACTGAACCATCTGAGCTGCAGGTCGTTCTGCAGACACACGCTTCTCTGCCACGTGATTCCCAGGTTTCTCTGGAGTCACTCGGTGTGGAAGGACTCCAACCTGCTGTTTAGAATAGTGGTTCTCAACCTGTGGGTCGGGACCCCCCCCCCCCCCCCCCCCCCTCACTCAACGGTAAATAAACCAACATAAAATGTAAGTGTATAGAGGGTATCTGCACATTTCTAAAGTGACAATTTAAGACAATGACAAATTTTAAACATTGGCCCAAATTGTCAAATATTAGAGGCAGAAATTGTGAAAATAGCCGTTTGTGAGCATGTAGATCTGCTATTTTCACCGTGTTATACAAAATACAAAATGTAATGCCTCAACTCTTAGTGCTCGTCCGGGTGTGTGTGTGTGGGGGGGGGGGTCCCCCAGTTAAAATATGATTATTTCGGGGGTCACGGCCTGAAAAGGTTGAGAACCACAGGTTTAGAATCAGCTCCTGATGTCTTTGGCAGTGTCCTGCGAGTCTCATTCTCCTGGCTGCAATTTTCTCGCTCACCCTTGGTATTCCCTCATACAGGATCCTTTCCATGGGTCCATATGTACATGTGTTGTGCATTTTTTCGTTTTCAGCAAAACCAAAACAAACAGCGGAGGCGATAACAGCACGGCTGCACTGAACGCGACGCAGAAAACAAACAATTCACAAAACAAAAACACATGGACGCCAGACAAGAAGGATGGACCGGTTGACCTCTGGCAGAGATGTAATCCTCAGTTTCTCTGTTTTTAACAGAGTTTCACACAAACTCCCAGCAGCGGACACCGAAACATCCCTCTCGACCGATCCCTGAGCATCATGCTACTAATGTCACATCCATCCTTGGTTGTCCCACAAAAGCCACAACACTCTGCTAAACAGATATGCTGTTATGTGTTTTGCCAAGTCCCGGCCAGTACAGTCACTTTGATTGATGCAGTTGTGCAGAATGTTCACCCCAAAATGTGATTTATGAGACTGTGGCAGCTTGTGTGGGACAACCAAGGCATGGATGTGTTTGTAATGACAACTAATAACACATTCATGAAAACACTTTTAACCACAACAAATAGTGTAAAAGCGATAGGCTTATGGGCTCCACTCTATGCTATGAGGGCTGCTGCGTTCTGCTGGGGAAACTGGACAACAGGGGCATTTCTGCCTAATAGACCCCATGGAAAGTAATTTTGGATCAATAATAAGTAGGAAAATGATCCTATATGTTATTTAGGGCAGAGTTGTCCTTTAAGGCGGTGCTACGAGGTTAATGTCCGAAACGCCATAGATCGAGACCAAAAAGAGAATGTTAATGTTAAGTCTCCCCCGGCTGTAACCAAACTAGTGAAAATAGACGATCTATATAGCCGAGTGAGTAGTCTTTGGAACACTCTATGCCAGAGTGCATGCTTCAGAAACGTCATAGATCGAGACCCAAAAGAGAAATGTTAAGTCTCCCCCGGCTATAACCCAAACTAGTGAAAATAGACGATCTATATAGCCGAGTGAGTAGATCGATCGGTTTCCACGGATCTGTTTTCTTGCGTGTTTTTTTATGATGGTCAGTCCCATGGTCTTCTGCATGCGATGCAGGGGGAGGGGTGTGCGTGCGTGCGTGCGTGCGCATAGTGTGTGTGTGTGTGTGTGTGTGTGAGCCAACAAATTGGCGTACACTGGGAGCTGGGCGATTAGTTCCAGCCCCAGCTGCCTTGGTGCTCACAGTCCTCTGATGTTGAAGAGATTGAAGAAGTTCAGTCACTTCACTGGGTACGCAGTACAGTACACTGAAGGGATTAGATTTACACTGTACACACACACACACACACACACACACACACACACACACACACACACACACACACACACACACACACACACACACACACACACACACACACACACACACACACACACACACACACACACACACAATGTAGCCTACAGACTCGGGCCTATGCATGATTAAATACATTATTTCACTCCACATACTGTATCTCCGAGCGTCTTTTAGATTTTTTATCCCACGGACGTTTTATGCACATTAAGTTTCCTCCTATCGTCCCCGTCCACTCCCCCCGTCCCCTGCTGTGCATTGGCCAGCGCCACTGGAGCATACTGTGTGTGTGCTTAGCATGATAGAGAGAGAGAGAGAGAGCGTGTGGGAGGCAACTAAATATAGGGAGGAAAACCACTCCATTTGGATTTTCAAAACCCTTTTCATTCTGATTTTCAAAAATCAAACCTCGGTTCGAAGTGAAGCGGTGAATTTTTATTCTATGTGTTCTAGAGCTATGAAATCTGTGTTCTAGATCTATACATTCTGTGTTCTAGATCTCTACTTTCTATGTGCTTTAGTTCTATATTTTTATGAATTCTGAATGATTTTGTCTCGAGGGCCAAATTGTCATGTGAAGCTTGACCAATCCTCAATTCTGCATGCACGGGACATGTACGGGACAGACAAAGCCACTCCTTGAGAATCTATGGGAATCCTCAAAAAAAACATGTACGGGACAAACAAAGCCACTCCTTGGAAGCGGCTTTCACCGCTTCAAAAACAAAGAACGCAGGGGTTTTGATCGATTGATCGATCGATCGATCGAATACTTTATTAGGAGTTTGCATAGGAAATGCACAAGACAGTTCAGACACACTAATAGGATTTAAACCCAAGAAAGCACTATAATGGCTTGTTTACATTGGGGTCCTTTTGTTCTCAATTCATAGAGACATTACATGACATACAGGGGCTCAGGGGTAGAGAAACCGGCATTAGATCACGAGGGTTCCTGAAGGGTTCCCAGTTCGAATCCGGGCTCCCCCAGAGTTAGTGTAGAAGAGTCCTTAGCTCCCGGTGAGCAGGTTGGTGCCTTAATGATTTCCTCTGCCATCGATGTATGAATGTGTGTGTGAATGTAATGCACAATCTATGTAAAGCGCCTTGGATAAAGGCGCTATAGAAATGCACCATTTACCATTTATGACAGACAAATATACACAGTACTATGCACAAGTAAGACGCCCTAAGGCCGAGAAGCGACCTTCAGGTCGCGCTGAAAAGCAGCTGACGGAGCAGTGTTTGGTTAAACCGCATGTTAAAGCCTGTGAAATCCAACAGCCAATCAGCGCCGCGCCACAGACCCATGTGAGTGAGTGTTACACCAAATGTGTTACTTACAACTTTTTGTGACCTGCCCTACATGGATGGAATGGGAGGGAGGAAGTCGATAGGTAATGAAATGTTGTGTATTAGCGTGACCACAGTGCTTCATTTGTCAATGAATAGGTGCCGGATCCCAGGCTGCGCTCACACACGGGCTGCTCGTGTGAACTGTCACACACGAAAATGTACAGGGTTGACATTGATTTAAGAGTTTATTAGCAGTTTGCAATAGAAAAAAAAATACAGTTTTGGCCAATCTATCAATTTGGAATGATCAATCTGAATAACTGGCAAATTGTTAACAAAATTCTATGACACCATGTACTGTATGTGTGTAGACTATAGTTTGTCTATTGTGTGTCACGGTCACCTATGAAGCACCACATCAGAACAATTACAAGAAATTGAACACAGACATGAAAATGTAAAGTAAAGGAAAGTGCTGAAGCCAAAAATGTCTCTATTTGGAAGGATGAAAACATAAATGACCAAACAGCACTATTTTGATTGACAGGGAACCGTATCCAATCAAATAGGTCCTGGATCCAATCAAAGAGTTGAGGGAACATGTTCATGTTACCCCTCAAATTAAGCACTGGGCGTGACTCACGGTCCGGACATGAGCTGCAGGTTTTCATACCAACTGCGCAAAAACATCATACAACAGGGTGAGTATGGGGCTGTTAAGTATGACATCATTTTGTAGGCAGAGGAGAATTTCTGCCCCCAGTTTCCGTGAATCTTTTTACTATTTTTACTATTTACACATTTTTCTTCTCTTTGTTGTTGAAAGGAAAGTGTTAGAATTATACTTTAGTCGTTATTTTTTAGTCGTTGTTTTTTGAAATAGCGAGGGACAGAAAATGCTCTGGGGGCAGATTCTCCTCTGCCTACAAAATGATGTCACGGCTTAAAAGCCCCATAGGCTACATAATGGTGTCTCCAATCACATCATTCCAAAAGTTTACACAAAAATTTAAAACAATTAAAAAAAAAAACAAGACACATAATAGTATGATCAAGTTCATGCGATACCGCACAGTAAATGATACACTCTCGGCCTAAACAGATGTAAAGCAGCAAACGACGCCATTAATAGCGTCCAGCAATGTCATAATTTATACATTCATAATACATTTATCAATTCATATTCCAAATGAAATAGTCACGATGCAGCGAGCGAGCGAGCGATAAAAATAACCCCACACTTTCTATTTTCACCTCGTCTGCTGCTGTCTTCCCCGTTTCCCCCTCCCCTCCCCTCCCCTCCCCTCCCCACAACTATAACAGACTATTCTTAGCTCGAGACAGTGTGTGTGTGTGTGTGTGTGTGTGTGTGTGTGTGTGTGTGTGTGTGTGTGTGTGTGTGTGTGTGTGTGTGTGTGTGTGTGTGTGTGTGTGTGTGTGTGTGTGTGAGAGGGAGCGAGGGGCACTTGTCTGCCACGGGCCGACACGTGCAGCCTTCCCCGGCACGTGCCGTGTGCCATACGTCCACGCGTCCACACGGAGCCCAGGATGGTCGCCGTGCCAACCAGCATAGAGAGAGAGAGAGAGAGAGAGAGAGAGAGAGAGAGAGAGAGAGAGAGAGAGAGAGAGAGAGGGAAGGTGAGGCGGAGATAATAGAGGGAGGAAAGAAAAAAGGTTGATGTGAGAGAGAGGTGACGATGAGGCACATGCATGACTCACTGGAAGTGTGTGTGTGTGTGTGTGTGTGTGTGTGTGTGTGTGTGTGTGTGTGTGTGTGCGTGTGCGTGTGCGTGTGCGTGTGCGTGCGTGTGCGTGTGTGTGCGTGTGTGTGTGTGGTTTTGTATATCGTCGTTGTCGGGTTTTGCATTTATCATTTTGAAAATGATTTAAATTAGTGAAAACAGCCGATCTACTTGTAGATCGGCAGTTTTCACAAATTTTGTGCGACGGCCTTGTACGATGAAGCACGGCTTTACTTGCCGAAAAAAAACGTTTACATTTGAAACTTTTTTGAGATACGAGGTTTCTGCCCGACAGCGACGATATGAGGTTTCATGTGTGAACGTATTTATAAGCCGCTTAACATAAACGAGAAGTGCAGTATGTGTGAATGAGAGGTGTGCTAAGGTGACTCACTCACTTGTTGTAACCACGTTAGACACGGTCTAACTATCATTTTGGCCACGTCGTGATAAAGCTTTACATTTTTTATTTCTTTTTTACACGTCTTCAAGCTCATAATAAGCTTGACAAGATGGAAAACGGAGTGATTGTTTTGTCAGCTTGCCACGTATACGTCCATGTCCTCACACCACAATACCCACAAGCACTGACATTTACAGACATTTACACATGCGCATGCAGGCACTCACACACGCACACATACAGTACGTTCACACATGCACACAAACCATTCACCCATACACACACGCACACAGTTGGTTTCTTTTCCTGGCTTTGTGGTGCACAACAATGCCTCTCATGTGATTGAGTTCCCGGAAACAGTTCCATCACATTTGGAACCCTTTCCGAAACCAGGTTTTATCTCACTATGTCAGAGCTCTATGTGGACTTCATGTGCAGTACAACTAGAAATGCACTCTGTCCAGGTGCCAACTTGCGCCTGGCGAACAACTAGGCCATATTGTATGGCCTGCTTGAGCACAAGCAGAGCACACCATGAGGTGCGCTCACCACTGGCATCACCACTTCCAAAAAACTGATATATTATGACCAATATCACCACTGGCATCACCAGGAATACTGCTCCCTCATTGCCTGTTAATGATGACGTTGCCAGAGATGCCGGTCCCTGATTGGGCTACGGTCTTAAACAAGAGAGGACACCGTCCGACCTACTATACATACATGCATACTGTACATACCCAGCCGATCCCAGTACTTGCACGCTCTGCTTGCACAAATAATTACAATAGCGGTGGTTCAAGGCCTGTCCATAGTCTCGCCAAAACCCAACTATTCTTCGGAGAGTTCCGACTTTCCGACGTGCAGATTTCTGAACTCTAATTCGATGTAATTGCTTTCCGGAGGTCGCGTAGTCGAAGGACCACCATAACTCTGAGAGTGTACAAAGTGACACTGTGGGCACTGGGGGCGTGTTCGCTTCTCTATCATCAGTTCCAATACCCTTGGTGGGGTTGGCGAAAGGGCCTTTTCTACCACATCAATACAGCATGGAAATGTGGACAAAATCGTATCCAACGATAACAAAAAGGTTTTGGGTCTGAGAGGTTAAATCTCATCAAATGGTGGTCCGTGGCTCTAATGCCGAATAAATAATGGACCTTGATGTGAAAAGGGTAGAAAACCACTGTAATAGTGTATGAATCATGCTTTTCAGTCATTATAGTGATAGTGTTTTGCCCATGTGTGGTGCGGGTGTGTTGTGACTCACCTGGTTCCTGTGTGATGATGGGCTGTGGACACGCTCCATCACTGGCCCAATGGTTTGGAAGCTGCTCTGCTCTCAGTCGCTCTGTGATGGAGCGGGTGGTGCGGACACTGCACAGAAGATCTGCGAGTGTGAGCTTCCCTCCTCAACAGCCGGTGTGTCGCCAAAGCCTGGACCATGGGAAGTTTGTGGAGTCGCGGTCCCATCGAAATGGGACAAAATACCAAAGCCTTGTGGGCAAGACAGAAAGAACACAAAGAACTTTATTTAACAAGCGATAAGACTTTTGAATAAATAGTGTTTTGACATAATTATGTTTTAGTGGATAAAATCAAGATTTAAAAAAAAAAAACTTAAATTACTCTTTTATTGAACATTTTAGCTTTATTATGTGATGATGCTTCTTTTTTATGACTAGAAGCTGGGCCGCCCGAGTCGGCGACCTGGCCAACTCGGAACAATGTAAATAGGGAATGAATGCCCCGCCCTTTAATGCAAACCCCATTATACCTGTTTTCATAGGACCCGTTTTGACCATCTGTCTGCCTGTGTCCATTTATGCCCATATATGGAGATATCTGTATCTGTCTGTCTGTCTGTCGGCGTCCATTTTATGTCCATATATGGAGATCACTGCAGTTATAGTTCTGGGTCCATTTTATGCCCATATATGGAGATATCTGTCTATCTGCGTCCATTTTATGCCCATATATGGAGTATCTGTCTGTGCCTCCAACTGTGTTGCAGACACAGTGCCGGTTCCCCCTTTAATGCAAACCTCATTATACCTGTTGTCATAGGACCCGTTTTGAACATCTGTTTGCCTGTGTCCATTTATGCCCATATATGGAGATATCTGTATCTGTCTGTCTGCGTCCATTTTATGCCCATATATGGAGATCTTTGACCATCTGTTTGCCTCTGTCCATTTATGTCCATATATGGAGATATCTGTATCTGTCTGTCTGCAATCCATTTTATGCCCATATATGGGGGCATTCATTTTATGCCCATATATGGAGAACCTGTTTTCATAGGACCCGTTTTGACCATCTGTCTGCCTGTGTCCATTTATGCCCATATATGCCCATATATGGAGTATCTGTCTGTGCCTCCAACTGTGTTGCAGACACAGTGCCGGTTCCCCCTTTAATGCAAACCTCATTATACCTGTTGTCATAGGACCCGTTTTGAACATCTGTTTGCCTGTGTCCATTTATGCCCATATATGGAGATATCTGTATCTGTCTGTCTGCGTCCATTTTATGCCCATATATGGAGATCTTTGACCATCTGTTTGCCTCTGTCCATTTATGTCCATATATGGAGATATCTGTATCTGTCTGTCTGCAATCCATTTTATGCCCATATATGGGGGCATTCATTTTATGCCCATATATGGAGAACGCGCGTGCCCGTGGGACGAACGGTTCTCGAGATACGCGGATACATACATACATACACACTCACAGAGATTTTTTGTTGACTCATGTGGCGTACGTGATGTCAGAGCCTTTTATGAAGTGATGTCACGATGAGTCAGAGCTTTCGCCGATTTCCTCCGGAACAGCCTGATGTCAACAATCAACCCCGCATAAGGAGATTCCGAACGTTTCGCGCCGGTTCGGGAAAACCGCGCGTCGGGTCGGGTCGAGACCCGGCACTGCACTCCGTGCCGCGGCGGGGAACGCGCGTTCAATTTTTTTAAAACACATTACAACAACAGACACATACAATACACAATGGAAATAAAAACAAAGACAAAACAACACAAACACAAAAATAAAAAAGTACAAACGCACAGGCGTTTGTAAGGCTCTTAATGACTGCTCTAGCTTTTTAGCTTTTTAGCATCTTTTAAAATTTTTTATTATTTTTTATAACATCTCGTTTGGAGTCAGCTCAACAGCAACAGCCCAGAGGCCATGAATTGACAACCTAGGATGACTCAGGATGACTCATCTCTAATGTGCACACTGAACGCCGTTCCAACTCAGCAGGTCCAGTTTTCTGGGCCTCGTTGGTAAGTCTCGCTCCAGCTCGACCCTCAGTGTGCACTGCCCTGGCTCTCCAGGCTAAAGGCCTACATTGGTTCTGTTGCTAGACACATCTCGTCCAGTCATATTCTGCTTTTACTGGCCACAGTTTCTTTCCTTCCTCCCCAGCCACCACCATCATGCCAAAAACACTCACCGTACCATCTGGCTGCGGCGGCTGTCATCGCCTCTCGCAGAGAGTGTCGGAGTTGGAGGGCCGAATCTCACAACTGCACCAGATACAGGACGGCGAAACGTTTCTGGACCACATGTTCAGCAAATGTCAAGACGCTGTTGAATCAATCCTCAATCCTGATTCACCCGATGAGGAGATTTCAGTAAGCCCATATGTAGCTGGCCCCACCACGGCGGATGAGCTGGACGCGACAGTCCCCGCTGAACCGGAGAGGCTGCCCATGCGGGTTCTTGTCGTGAGGGGAGAGTTGGACGTGACTGTCCCCGCTGAGGCGGGTAGGCTGCCCCGGGCCCTGCCTGTTCCAGTCGCCCCACGGCTGGATGCCTCTGTCCGGTGGGACCTCGATGGTGCTTGTCCCAGGCTGAATCCTACTTCCAGTTCCACCCCGGTCCCCTGGACCAAAGTTGCCCGGCCAAAACACGGAAAAAATCACAATAAATCCAATCAAAGTTCCACTCGACCCCATTTCACTTTACCCCAAGCCCCCCCGCTTGCTACCAACAATACTTTTTCCGTCCTAGACATTAATGATTTCCCCCCACTGATTCAACGCCCCCCAGTAACTCTCCACGGCACCCCCCGAGCTGTTCCAAGCTCCCCCAGAAAAAAGTCCAGGCTGCCGGCCTCCAGCCTGAGGAATGAACGCCACAAACAATTAAAACTGGCGGTCCAACGCCGGGTGGCGAGTCCCATCTCTCAACTGCCGTCGCTGATGCGAACCTCTGTAGCCCCCCCACATAAACAGAGCAGCGCTGGTCCATCTGGATCGCCCCCCATGGCACCGTCTGCCGCGTCCGTTAAATCGCCCTCTCCACTGCTCCATCTTCCATCCACAGCCATCATTGGAGATTCTTTAATAAAACGAGTCCAAATCGCAAATGCCATTGTACACTGTTTCCCTGGGTTAACCACGGCTAAACTCCTTGAAAAAGTCCCCGAAATCCTGGCCTCTCTTCCGTCGTCAGTCACCAAAATAATTTTCCATACAGGGGCCAACGATCACTTCTCTGAAGTAGCGAGGATGAGCTTTAAACGCCTCTTCGATTTATTAAGTGGCTGTGGGAAAACTGTCTATATCTCCGGTCCCTTGCCCACCATGCCCTACCACGGGAATGTTCGCTTCAGTAGGCTACTTTCACTGCATTATTGGCTCCAAACCACATGTCCCTCTTACAATATCACTTTCATTTCAAACTTCTTTTTGTTTTGGGACCGCCCCACTTACTATGTTTCTGACGGCCTGCACCTAAGCAGATATGGGTCTCAAACGCTCGCATTTAATTTGCGACGCGCTGCGGCTATACAGCCACAGCAGCCACCCCATTGACTGTCTGTTTCACTTTCACTTCCAAATGATCAGTATGTTTACATCACGGATACAAGTACTTCCGGTTATTCCCGATTTACTTCCGGTTCACAGCATATTCTCGCCCAACAGCATGCTGGCTCCCCCTTATGGCCAGGTGGTCTTGTAAAACCTGCCACTCTCACTCCTACTACATTTCACCAGCATTCACAACCTGTAATAGCTATTTCTGCCCGTCAAGTCACCATACCCATCTTACATCCCAACATTAATTCGCATTAGACATCCAAAGTTGGATGTTCCCTGCTACAGCCGTGGCATTGGTCACACCAATCTCCGTGCTTGCAAAGCGTGCCCCATCCCGTCCTAGCCCAGTGGTTAACCTTAATATGGTCCTGTTTAATACTAGATCACTCACAGGCAAATCTTTTATTTTAAATGACCTGTTTACTTCGTGTCACTTGGATTTTATGTTTTTAACAGAAACCTGGTCCCATGCTGGCGATTGTGTGTCTTATTCTGAACTGCTTCCCCCTGGCTGCACTTTTTTCAGCTCCCCACGCACCACTGGTGGTACTGGTGGGGGCACAGCCTCAGTATTCAAAGACACCTACAAGTGCCATCTGATCCAATCCGAAGTTAGCTACCCCAGTTTCGAACTGCAGTCTTTTGAATTAAAACTGTCTTCCCCTGTTTTTTGTGCAGTAATATACCGGCCCCCGAAATATAACAAGGACTTCATCAATGATTTTAATGACTTTCTCTCTGGAATCATGGTGAAATATGATTACATACTTCTGTCTGGTGATTTTAACGTGCATGTATGCTGCGAGTCTAAACCCTTAGTCAAGGATTTTTTAAATCTTTTGGATGGTTTTAATCTCACTCAGTCTGTCAATGGTCCGACTCACATAAAGGGCCATACATTGGACCTTGTTTTGTCCTATGGACTTTCTGTTTCCCCCATTACACTGTCCCCTATTTCCTCAACCATTTCCGATCACATTCCTGTCTTATTCACGGTTTCAATTCCATGTGCAGAGCCTATCTCATCTGCTCCCACACGCCGTTCACGTGCAATCAACTCCTCAACTCCATCACGATTCTCTGCCATTTTTAATGATTCACCGATGCACATTCTTAATGACATTGGTGATCTCAGTGCAGAAACAATAATTACCAGTTTTAACCTTACGTGTACTGATATTTTGAACTCTGTTGCTCCTCTCAGAACTACACGCATTAACACATGGGCGGCCAAGGTTTATAACATTTATAGCTGTTGCTGGTGCCACCATTGACTTACGTTATGTTTTGATGAGCCCCGCAAGCTTCGTGCGTGTGCACGTGCGTGTCCAGAGAAGATTGAGGAGGTACTCCATTTGTTTACAAACGCTCGCGAAACTCGCGGTAAAAAAATCGCGGTAAATTCGCGGTAAAGTGTCGCCGTGAAAACAATCAGCTCTCTGCCTCCATGGGGCTGTTTTTACCTCATTCTCAGATAAAGCCGTTCTTATGTTTCAAAGTAGAATCTAAAGCCATGTAAAATCCTTCCGTGTGGGGAGAGACAGGGGGCTTCCTGCCCTGGCTGGGTGACGTAATGGATTCAGGGCATGCAAAGGGAAGCTGCGGTCTCGAAAAGTTAACTATTTGTTGACTCGTCCCTCGACGATATAACTTCCTGTGGCAGGGTGACATCTAGTGGCCATAACTCGTCACTGAACGAGTTTGGCTCCCCAAGTGTTAAGGTACTTTATGAGCCATGGCTCAATGATACAACTCGAGCTCTTAGACAAGCTTGTAGGCAAGCAGAGAGAAAGTGGCAAAAAGATAAACTGCATGTCTCTTTAGAGATCCTACGGGGCTGTCTTACTGATTATCAGGAAGCGGTCAAACGTGCAAAAACCGAACACATTTCCACCATAGTGTCAACAAATTGCCATAAACCCCAGGTTCTGTTTAATGTATTTAATTCCCTAATTAATCCCTGCACCACATCATCCGTTGTGCCATCAACCACCCTCTGTGAGCGTTTTTTAACATTTTTTATTGATAAAATTGCAACCCTTAGGTCAGCTCCTACGCCTGCAACGCTTTCCCATGCTCCTTCCCTATGTCATGCACCTCTTACTAATTTTAATCCTATTTCCCTCTCCGCACTGTCGGACATAGTCAGTCACCTATGTCCTACTAATTGTCCATCCGACTGTATTCCTTCTCGCCTTCTCAAAGATGTTTTTAGCTCTGTTGGCCCTACAATTTTAGCATTAATTAATAAATGCCTTATCACAGGTTGTGTTCCAGCTGCCTTCAAACATGCTGTGGTGCAGCCCTTAATAAAAAGAAAAAGTCTGGACCCCTCTGTTTTATCAAATTTTAGACCTATCTCACAGTTGCCTTTTTTGTCTAAGGTCCTCGAAAAAACTGTTTATGCACAGTTGCAACAGTTTTTAACCACCCATGGTATCCAAGAGAAATTTCAGTCCGGTTTTAAACCAGGCCACAGCACGGAGACGGCACTTTTAAGAGTTTTAAATGATCTCCTTTTAACTGTGGACGACGGTATCCCAGCTGTTCTGGTGCTTCTCGATCTGACGGCCGCGTTTGACACGGTCGACCACAATATCTTATTATCTCGCCTCGAACACAGAGTAGGCATTACTGGTACCGCCCTACAATGGTTCAAGTCCTACCTAACCAATAGGAGCTTTTCCGTGAAGCTCGGGGAGTTTTCTTCCAATATAGCTCCTCTCACCTGTGGGGTCCCCCAGGGCTCGATCCTGGGCCCCATTCTATTTTCACTGTATATTCTTCCCCTAGGAGAAATTATAACCAGGCATAATATATCATTTCACTGCTTCGCAGACGATATTCAAATTTACCTGCCTCTTAAGTCACAACACAAAAATACAGTCTATAACCCACTACAGCTACTGCAAAACTGCCTGGCAGATATCAAATCCTGGATGGCTTCAAATTTTCTCAATCTCAATGACAGTAAAACCGAAATCATCACCTTTGGTTTAGATTCTTCAATCCCGGCCCCTGCCATCCTAGGACCCCTTAGTCCCTACATACGCACCTCTGTAAAAAACCTTGGGGTCATCTTGGACACAGCCTTTAAATTAGATAAACAGGTCAGCTCTGTCGTCAAAACTAGCTTCTTTCATCTGAGATTATTAGCAAAGATTAAACCATACCTATCCCGTAATGACCTTGAGAAGGTCATCCACGCATTTATTTCATCGAGATTGGACTACTGTAACTCTCTGTATGCCGGTATAGATCAATCACAACTCAGACGCCTACAGTTGATCCAGAATGCAGCAGCACGCCTCCTTACCGGCAAAAAGAAGCGCGACCATATTACCCCAGTCCTAGCTTCGCTCCACTGGCTTCCTGTCCGCTACCGAATAGATTTTAAGATTTTAATGTATGCTTTTAAAATTAGGAATGGGATGGCACCCCCTTCACTCGCTGATCTCATCTCTAACTACTCCCCAGCCAGAGCTTTAAGGTCGGCCGACCAGCTGCTGTTGTCGGAGTTACCCACGAATAGAGTAACAAGGGGCGATCGGGCCTTTGCAGCGGCAGCCCCTAGGCTCTGGAACAATCTGCCCATATATATCAGAGCCGCCCAATCAATAGCTATTTTTAAATCCCTGTTAAAAACATATTTTTTCTCCCTGGCTTTTAGTGACACTTGATTTCCCTTATTGCTGCTAAATGTCTGTTTGTTGTAATTTTATTTTTATTTTCCTACTGCATGCTTGCTGTTTTGTATGATACTGCAATGTTGCTTTTGTTTTAACCTGTACAGCACTTTGGTTGACTTGTCATGTAAATGTGCTATATAAATAAAGTTGAGTTGAGTTGAGTTGAGGAGCATTACGGACCACAGTCAAACCAACATGATACTGAACACGTGTCCCAGACCAGTAGGTATATTTCACTAATGAGCATGGTACGCCTCACAGTCCCGATACGTGAAGGTGATAGTGACCCCATTTAAGCTCATAGAAGTCCATCCTATTATGTATGTGATGATGCCTCTTGCATATATTCTCTTTTCTACTAATGAACTGCAAGTCTGATGAGCCCTGACAAATGAATTTCACCCTTCTTTTTACTGTAAAGTATTTTGAAGGTGTGACAATATAAATCTTGGATTCTGAACTGTCTGCTACACATTTTATTGATCCCCGTGTTGATTTCGTCTCGACTGAAACTATGAAGAAAAATGTTTGTCGACTACTTTTTTACAAGCTTGCAAAGCTGGTCAACAACAGATAGACGGCCGACGAGGTCAACAAAATCTGGATTCTCAGATGTTATGCGGGTCTGTTGCCTATAGTGCTGAGGCAAAGCAGGGGGTCCTTGAAATAAAAATGTTTAAGAACCACTGTCTCAAAGAATTACCTCAAACTGATGCATTCTTTTTTCCTTAAATTGGGGGGGACAGGCATCGTGCCTGACAGGGTATCGAACGGAGATGTTTTATTTTTAGAGTCAAGTTGAATTTTGCAGTCTTTACGTGAGCGCAGGCGTGCAGGGAATTGTAACCTTGGCACAATAACCTTGGCACAACAAACTTTCTTAAAAAAAAAGAATGTCAGTTTCCCTCTTGGGGAGCAGAACAATGTCACAAACAAGTCAATTTGTTGTTTGGCCATCCTTGTGGAGACGTGGACTGGATTGTAACACGTTTTAGCACGCATCCGAAATCGCGCGCACGCACGCACGCACACACACACACACACACACAGACACACACACACACACACACACACAGTGGTGGAAAAAGTATTCAAATGTTTTACTTAACTAAAAGTGCTCTGTTAGGGTGCCCTCACACCAAAATACCTATGAGAGTGGAATCCGCGTTCTGCCAATGCATTTCAATGAGAGTGGAGCAGTTTTTGCAGAAATCCTCTACTGGCATGAAACCGCTCCATTCTCATTGAAATGCATTGGCAGAACGCGAATTCCACTCTCATAGGTATTTTGGTGTGAGGGCACCCTTACAAGTAAATAGTCCGGAATTCAAAATGTACTTGAGTAAAAGTACAAAAGGTATCAAAATGTACTTAAAGTACCAATACTCATTGTGCAGAATGTCCCATTTCACAAGTTTTCAAATGTATAAGCAGACATGGCGACGTATCGTAGTATAGTTTGTAGATCAGCTATTTTCAGATGGCCGAAATGTATACAGTATATGGTGGTTAATAATAGTCCAAATCTGCAAAGTAACTAGTAAAGTTTTTAAATAGTGGTGTAAAAGTACAATATTATAGTGGAGTCGACGTAAAAGTACAGAAAATTGGAAACACTCCAGGTAAAGTAAAAAAATGCCTCAGACTTGTACTGTACTTGAGTAAATGTACTTGTTTTACCTCACTGCACATACGTCACACAAGTACACACGCATGCACACGCGCGCGCGCGCACACACACACACACGCACACGCACACACTGTACTGTGTAAGAAAATGGATTCCTCCCCCTGCTGAGAGGAACATGGGAAATGTAATAACTGCTGTCCTCTTCTTCCTATTATAGTTCAGTTCAGAGTTCACAACAACCCGTGTCCTGCTTTAACCCTGCAAGGCCCAGCGTTGCTTTTTGGCAACGTTTTTTAAATCATTTTTTTTTAAATGTTATAATTAGTTTTCCTGTTCTTTTTTCACATTAACATCACCATTAAATCCTATTGTTTAGTATTACAATGCCATTGGCCACGATATTTGCATATAAATACCCCCCACAGAGAATGACATTCACACCTCCCAGAGAAGTTGAAATTCCAGCGTCTGGACGAACAACATCTCACTTTTTAACTGAAGCTATTCCTCACTAAAACATAAGTAAAATGCCTGTAATATTGTTTTTCGTGATCATTAGAATGTCTAGAACATGTACATATGTTATTATTGTGAAAAATATCCCCAAAATGCAAATTAGAGCATGATTTATGATTTATGGCTATAAAACCTTACAAAAACATTATTAATTTTTTAACATTACATTTTCATGTGATTAGGACTCCTACAATACCATCTGATTTTTTTTTTTTTTTTTTTTTTGGGCCAATAGAAATTAATTCGGGCCTTGCAGGGTTAATTCTGTCTTTTGTCCGCTCTTCTCCGCAGGAGGTCTTTCAAGGAGGAGAACAAGCTCACTCGGCTGCTGATGTGAAAACTTTCAAAAGCAAAAGTTATTTGTGTGGAATGGATGTGTGTGATGCGTTTCCAAGAAACATCCCCTGTGTTAAAAGCAGTTGGTGGAAAGTGATTATTAAGTACATAAACGCATCTCTAAATCCGAGGCCATGGTTCTCAGCAGGAAACCGATGGATTGTGCAGTCCAAGTAGGGAATGAGGCTTTACCCCAGTTGAAGGAATTTAAGTATCTCGGGGTCTTGTTCAAGAATGAGAGAAAGGGGAAGACTGAGAAGGAGATCAGCCGGAGATTCGGAGCAGCAGGAGCGGTTTTGCAGTCGCTAAATCGCACTGTGGTGAAGAAAAAAAGAGCTTTGCCGGAAGGCAAAGCTCTTCATTCCTACTCTCACCTGTGATCATGAAGTGTGGGTCATGATCGAAAGTATAAGGTTGCGGGTACAAGCGGCCGAAACAATTCAGAACCGGGCCGATATGCAAGCCAAAATGCTCGGGCCCCATAATCTCCCCCCCAAACTGGCCTGGGAACGCCTCAGTATACTCCCTGAGGGAGTGGAGGAAGTTGCTCAGGATAAGGAACTCTGGAAGTCTCAGATGGAACTGTTACCCCCACGACCCGATTCCGGATAAGCGGTTGAAGATGGATGGATGGATGGATTATGGAGTAGGCCATTTTGGATTTTCAATGCTTTTACCTCTACTCCATTACATCTCAGATGCAAATATTTTACTTTTTACTCCACTACAATTATTTGAAGACTTAATTTACTTTGTAGATTTTGATTATTATTACAAAAGATACATTAACCAACTTCAGCCCTATACTTTGACTATTTGAAAACATCCGTTCTACAAGGGTCATGAACTTGTGATGCCCATTGTGAGCTTGTAGATCTGCTATTTTCAAAAGATCTTTATACACTTTGAAAACTGGGACATGAGTGCTTTTACTGTAAGTTTATTTTTATGCAAATCCCTTTGCATTTTAGTAGAAGGCTTAATGTCGGTGTCAGCCAGAGTGAGAGAGTTTATCCAATGCAATGCACTCAGGATCACTAGTAGCAAGAGCCTCCAAAAAGGCTCCTGTACATTCTAAACAGCACTGCTAGGATCCTGATGAGAGTGCGAAAATAAGACCATAATTACACCCATCGTCTGCTCACTTCAATGGCTCCCCATCTACACAAGATCTCCTCACACACCAGTGTATCTATATGGCAATGACCCCACCCCCACCCCACGCCCGAACACCACCTTAAAGAACTTCCCAAACCAAAACCAGCCTCTTGAAGCCTCCACTCTTCTCCTCACCCCCGACTCCAACCTCCGCACCATGGGTGAACGGGCCTTCTGGCCCCTTCTGACCCCATATCATGTCTGTGGAACACCCTCCCCGAACACCTGAGAGCACCAGGTGTTTAAAAACAGACTACAAGGCTTAAAAATATATATATCCTGGGCTTGTTTTTGGTCTCTGCCCTGTTTTTGCCTAGTTTGAATTTGACCCATTATAGTCTAGCCAAGTTGGGTCACTTGTAATGGACCGGTGGGCCTGTATGCTGTTCTTATATGCCATGCTTTTAAAGCCTGTAGCAATTTGAGATTCACAAGAATGTAAAGTGCATTATAAATAAAATGCATTAGGCCTATTGGAAACCAAATTAGATCATAGACTCACCTGCTGCCACGGAGTCGAGGTCCAAAGAGAGATCGCATTTCCAAAGTGTCTACATTGTGTGTACGTCACATGGTTATCTTACAATCCATAGAGTTATGGTTTAATCCAAGTCTGTTGTTTTGCTTATCCACAAGTTTCCTGTGTCCCATGAGCCCTTGCGTGAAAGGTGGGCATCACTTCCTGTTCCTCAGCTGTTTCATTGTGACTTTCTTTTCTTCATTGTGACTGGTTGCTGTTGTTGTTGTTGTGAGCCTGTGACACCTGAATCTGCATGTTGATTACTTGGTGCTTTGTTAATCAGCTGTGTGCAAGGAAGATCAAAGAAGGAAGGGACACCAACGTCATTTTAGGCTCCATGGCCATCCGCCATGACACTTTGGGTGGCGGAAGTGGCACCGGAGGTTCGGTGAATAACATTGCGTCTATGAGCTTCGGCTGGGACAGCTCATGAACAAAAAATAATTCTGAACGATAGAGACCTTTATA
Organism: Nannobrachium achirus; assembly: GCF_963921795.1. Classification (NCBI taxonomy): domain Eukaryota; kingdom Metazoa; phylum Chordata; class Actinopteri; order Myctophiformes; family Myctophidae; genus Nannobrachium; species Nannobrachium achirus. The sequence continues at coordinate 13,862,828 of NC_137825.1, read as the reverse complement.
AAACACTCAGCTCAGGAATATAAAAGAAAACATGTCACACATTGTTTTGTGCTGTGTTGCTTTTCGGTGAGTACACTGTACAACATTATAGAGGCATCTAAAGAGCACAATTTACGTTTCTGAACTAGATAGTACTGCGAGACTCTCCACCATTCCCTGTCTGGAATCCAAATCTCGCGATAGCTCCGAGACAGAAACGGCTGCCGCCGCTGTTTAGCTGCCTCAATAACATTATGTACCGTGCACATCGAAAAGCAAGTGATTGTAAAAATACCTGTGATATGTCTTCTTTTATATTCCTGGAGCGACTATACAACAAAGGTCTCTATCGTTCAGAATTATTTTTTGTTCATGAGCTGTCCCAGCCGAAGCTCATAGACGCAATGTTATTCATCGAGCTTCCGTTGCAACTTCCGCCACCCAAAGTGTCATGGCGCATGGACCGTGGTGTGGGCGTGACTTCCAGTGACTTCTCCTTCTTTGGATACTTCTTGGCTGTGTGGAGGAAGTTCCCCAGTAAGCTCACTGGGAAACTTGTGGATATGAAGTGTCACATGGCTTTAGAAGAACATTGGAACTAAAACTGTGAGGCTTTCAAAATAAAAAGTGTGTTTTTGCACAATTGCAGTGTATTTTCTTCCAAGATTATTTAATTATTTATTTTTATCATCGCTTGTAGATCGTCCAAAGATTTGTTTTGTTAAAATGTTTAAAAAAAATAGCAGATCTACAAGCTCACAACACGTTGCGATGCCTTAATTTTTTATACGAGTATAAAGTGTTAAACCGGTTGAACTGATTTTGATGCCACTTCAACTCTTTCTGCCGGGGAGTGGGGACCCTCTGGAATCCCCTCAAGGACCCCTGCTGGTCTCCAGAGACCCCACTTTGAGAACTGACCTAGACCTTCTGTGTGTGCCAGGCCAGCAGGGGTATCTAGGAGGCAGCTGAGGGGTAAAGGTGTCCAACAAAGTGTGAGAGAGAAGCACAGAAGTGGAAAAGAAGTATAGGTGTGTTAAAGAATGAGTAGACTGTAATTGAGAGCTGTGTCACTGCTGACATCTAGTGGTTGAGGAACAAACTGCATCCTGGAAGGCACCAACACACCAAAGTATGCGATTTTAGCCTTTGCCAGCAGGGGGCAACATTTATACCATTTACAATATTACCACTTGTGAAATGTGTGGCAAAATAATGTGCAGGACAACTCAATATGGACATGTTATGATAGGGTTCCTGTTCCAAGTATGTCTGCTCATTTCTTTGTGTCATTCCAGTTCCACTTATTTATCCTGTATGAATTCTCTCTCCTGATTAGATAAAATGGGTATCCTGTCCTGAAATGTCATGCAGTTTCTGTTTACTCAAGAGCTGTAGAGATTGGAAGAGCCCATTACTGAACAAATACAATGGTTGCTGTCAGATGGTAGAGATATTTAACACTTATTTAAATAGAGAATATTTAAACACATCCAAATCACCCCTTAGATTATAAAGCTTAACCTTTCCTAACAAACAAAGACCCTATCACTTGAAACTAGCCTACTGTGTTTTGCTCCTGCATATGCATGCAGTGGTGTAAAGTAAATAATGCATTTACTCAAGTACTGTAAATAAGTACAATTTTGAATTGTTTGTACTTTACTAATAGGCCTATACTTTACAAATATTTCCAATTTTCCAATACTTCTACAGTATAGTCTACTCCACTCTCGGATCCAAATATTATACTTTTACTCCACTACAATTATTAGAAACCTATTTGTAGATTTTTTTTATTATTATTACAAACAGCCCTATATACATTTTGGCCATTGGAAAATAGCCAATCTACAAGCTCACCATGTGTCGCATATCACGGCACATTGTGAGCTTGTAGATCTGCTATTTTCGAAAGATTTTTTACATATTTCATACACTTGAGAAGTTTCGAAACGGGACATTCTGAATAATGAGTACTTTCTTCTTTTGGTACTTTAAGCTACATTTTGATACCTCACACTTTGGTACTTTACTCAAGGAGGCCTACATTTTTAATTTCTGACTTTTATACAACAAAGGTCTCTATCGTTCAGAATTATTTTTTGTTCATGAGCTGTCCCAGCCGAAGCTCATAGACGCAATGTTATTCATCGAGCTTCCGTTGCAACTTCCGCCACCCAAAGTGTCATGGCGCATGGACCGTGGTGTGGGCGTGACTTCCAGTGACTTCTCCTTCTTTGGATACTTCTTGGCTGTGTGGAGGAAGTTCCCCAGTAAGCTCACTGGGAAACTTGTGGATATGAAGTGTCACATGGCTTTAGAAGAACATTGGAACTAAAACTGTGAGGCTTTCAAAATAAAAAGTGTGTTTTTGCACAATTGCAGTGTATTTTCTTCCAAGATTATTTAATTATTTATTTTTATCATCGCTTGTAGATCGTCCAAAGATTTGTTTTGTTAAAATGTTTAAAAAAAATAGCAGATCTACAAGCTCACAACACGTTGCGATGCCTTAATTTTTTATACGAGTATAAAGTGTTAAACCGGTTGAACTGATTTTGATGCCACTTCAACTCTTTCTGCCGGGGAGTGGGGACCCTCTGGAATCCCCTCAAGGACCCCTGCTGGTCTCCAGAGACCCCACTTTGAGAACTGACCTAGACCTTCTGTGTGTGCCAGGCCAGCAGGGGTATCTAGGAGGCAGCTGAGGGGTAAAGGTGTCCAACAAAGTGTGAGAGAGAAGCACAGAAGTGGAAAAGAAGTATAGGTGTGTTAAAGAATGAGTAGACTGTAATTGAGAGCTGTGTCACTGCTGACATCTAGTGGTTGAGGAACAAACTGCATCCTGGAAGGCACCAACACACCAAAGTATGCGATTTTAGCCTTTGCCAGCAGGGGGCAACATTTATACCATTTACAATATTACCACTTGTGAAATGTGTGGCAAAATAATGTGCAGGACAACTCAATATGGACATGTTATGATAGGGTTCCTGTTCCAAGTATGTCTGCTCATTTCTTTGTGTCATTCCAGTTCCACTTATTTATCCTGTATGAATTCTCTCTCCTGATTAGATAAAATGGGTATCCTGTCCTGAAATGTCATGCAGTTTCTGTTTACTCAAGAGCTGTAGAGATTGGAAGAGCCCATTACTGAACAAATACAATGGTTGCTGTCAGATGGTAGAGATATTTAACACTTATTTAAATAGAGAATATTTAAACACATCCAAATCACCCCTTAGATTATAAAGCTTAACCTTTCCTAACAAACAAAGACCCTATCACTTGAAACTAGCCTACTGTGTTTTGCTCCTGCATATGCATGCAGTGGTGTAAAGTAAATAATGCATTTACTCAAGTACTGTAAATAAGTACAATTTTGAATTGTTTGTACTTTACTAATAGGCCTATACTTTACAAATATTTCCAATTTTCCAATACTTCTACAGTATAGTCTACTCCACTCTCGGATCCAAATATTATACTTTTACTCCACTACAATTATTAGAAACCTATTTGTAGATTTTTTTTATTATTATTACAAACAGCCCTATATACATTTTGGCCATTGGAAAATAGCCAATCTACAAGCTCACCATGTGTCGCATATCACGGCACATTGTGAGCTTGTAGATCTGCTATTTTCGAAAGATTTTTTACATATTTCATACACTTGAGAAGTTTCGAAACGGGACATTCTGAATAATGAGTACTTTCTTCTTTTGGTACTTTAAGCTACATTTTGATACCTCACACTTTGGTACTTTACTCAAGGAGGCCTACATTTTTAATTTCTGACTTTTACTTGTAAGGGCACGCTCACACCGCACTTTTATTCTACATGTGCCTTTTCAACTCTTCAGTTTGTACTGCTCTTTTCCAGAAAATGTCCTGCAAATACATTTTTCCACAGGTTTCTTTCCCTGTTTGGACTTTATATTTTTTTATGCACAAGGGAGCTCATTTTTGCAGAAACTCGCAAATGTCAAGAAACCACTCCATTCCCATTGAAAAGCAGAATCCACCTTCACGGGTAGATTTCAACATCGAAGTCAGAGAAGGTCAAATAGCTGATCATGTCCGGGACCCCTAGGGGGTCCTCAGAGTTACTACAGGGGGTCCTCCAAATATTTGTGCGATAGAGACCTTTTTCTCCTTTTTTATATTAACCACTTGAACCCTAGCGTCCATATTCTTTTGCCAAAAACAGCAGATCTACAAGCTCACAACGCCTCGTGCTGCGAGGCGCTCTGAGCTTGTAGAACGTCTGTTTTCAGCAAAGAAGATTGGTGTAGAGGGGAAAAAGAGCAGACTAAGTACAGAGTCAAAGGTCAAGTTCATTCATTTACGGTTCAGTGGTTAAATATCTGAAAACACAAATTGACATGAATCCAAAAAAACACTGATGATCGTGCTGTCAAACAATGAACTATATGAAAAGGTTGTGGGGGTCCCTGCTTCATCTTGCTCAACTAAGGGGTCCTTGGCCTGAAAACGTTGAAGACCCATAGCATGGTCCCCCCCCCCCCCCCCCATAAACCAATAAGGACACGGAGACGTGGCGGTGGTTACGCCCCCTGTGGGAGTGCATTGGTAATAACTTTATTGCAAAAATACAGGTTCCCTCTTTTCCCAGAGCAACACCAACCCCAGAACTAACAGCAACACACACGCGCACACACAACCTAACACACACCCCTCCTCCACATACACAAAACCAGCTACAGCTGGGTTCAACCCATCTCTCTTGTCTCTCTGGTCAGCCGTCTCTCTTTCTCTCTCACTCGCAAACAAACACACACTTTCACACTCTTGTCTCTCAGCAGCTTCAGTTTCATAGCATATATCAACGACATACGGTATACACTCTCTCGTTCGTTCGCATTCGCCCTCCTCGTTGCTCTATACCTCTTGCATTCCACACCGCCGGTTAAACACAGAAGACACACACAGATGCAGAACTACAAAAAGTTCCAACCAGCAGCATTGCATTGAAATCTCTCCTCCGTCCGTTCAGTTCCGTTTCGCCCGTCAGTTTTTCTGCCTCTGCTGAGTCCGTGAGTGGGTGTGTCTGTGTCATGCCTCTCCCTGTCCATCTCTGACGAAAGATCGCGAGGGAAGGTTTGATTTGCATAGCGGACTCATGCGCTACAGTTTTGCTACATTCTCCCACATACCAGAACCGTAACGTAAAAAAATGAAAACGGACTCCGTCCAAATAAAAGAACAAAGAAACTAAACTAAACTAAAAAAAATAATGTAATAAACCAAACAGCCATGTTAAATACACTATCTGAGTTAAGTGCCAACCTTTGGTTTTAGTCTCAATAATTCATTAACCTTCGTGAATTCTTTACTGATTTCACATTGGCCAGTTTTCACCCAATAAGGTCATGTTAACCACTTAAACCCGATATACTTTGTTATACGTCAAATAATCAAAATAGCCGCACGACAAGCCCACAACATGTTGTGACAACAGGCTCAAACATGTATGTTTGAGCTTGTAGATCTGCTATTTTTGGCCCAATATTCACCTATTATGATATGACCACAATAGGGACGCCGGGGTTCATGTGGTTAGATAGAGTTAAAGCATACAGGGGGACAACGAGCATATTCTGCAAAGAGGGGAACGCTAACCTCTAAAGCAGTGGTTCTCAACCTGTGGTCCAGGGACCACCAGCGGTCCTTGAGGGGGTTCCAGGTGGTCCCCAGCTAAATGATGGCGAGTTGGTAACCAAATGGACCCTTATAGATCTTTAACACTTGAGAGCGTAAAATGAAACCAAATGGACCCGCAAGGGTTAAACCTCAGCAGTACTTAGTTTACAAGAAGTCTACACAACTAGAAATACTGTTCCTACGAAACAGTGTGGGCTCTCATGTAACACCATGTATGGGCACAAAGATGTACCCTTTGGCTGCACCTCATTGGCTAAGGGCCCTGCCTTTGTACTGTCGGTACAAAGGCAGTGTCTTACGTCATTTTGAGGAGAACTTGACTGATAGATAAATAATGAAGATAACATACGTGTGCTCGCTTTCAGCGAGCCCACAATTAGAGAGGGTGCCTGTTATCTCTATGGTACCAACATCAATACAGCATGGAATTGTGGACAACGACTTGTCCAACAATAACAAAATAGTTTTAGCTCTGAGAGGCTAAATCTCATCAAACGGTGGTCCGGGGCTCAAATGCCCGAATAATGAATGGACCTCGATATGAAAAAGGTTGAAAACCACTGCTCCAAAGGGGAAGGGGGGGGGACGACTAAAACCAGAACTCTCCAGAACCAAGAACTTTCAAGAACCTGTGAAGTTCCGGGACCAAGTTCTGCTTACGTTTCCATGTAACCAGACCTAACCGGGAAGGTCCCCAAAAAAAAAGAGCAGCAGCGCTGCTGGCCCCTCCCATAAGGTTCCCCAGAACTAAAGTTTAGTTCTACCTCAGGAGCAGGACCTAAAAAATGGTTCCAGGAACCTCGTCTGGAACAGGGCCGTACGCAACGGAAACAAAACCAGAACCAAAAGAATAGGTTCAGGTTCCTGAAAGTTCTGGTTCCACCTTGCAGTGGAAAAGGGGCTTATGTGAGTGAATTAACTGTTAACGGTCCTCACAACTGCTTAATAACCGAGGAGCGGTCGACATCTCTTGTGAATAATAGCTCGTTGGCTGAAAATCTCTAATAATGTGAGTGTGGATCCATTAAGTGCCATTACAATTCAACCCTAAAGGCCCTAAAAGTAAAGGTGATCTCACTGCACTCTTCAGCCCCTCCAGGGAAGTCCTTTATATCAGTCAAGCACCCTTGTCTGAGGGCACACCTCGGAGAGTGACCTTTTTATTTTGCGATGCCAAGTGCACTTGAGCCTCAGCCTCCACCAGAGGAGGACATTGGTCCCGGGTGGACACTCACTCACTCACTGGCTCACTCGCTTGTGTCCTTCCCTCCCTCTCTTGTTAGTCACTCCCAGAGTCGCTGGAGCCTGGTGACATTCCTACTGCTCTTCAGCCCCGGCCACCTCCATTGTAACCGATTGTCACTCGACCAAATCACGTCTTTTCCACCCTTTTAACGCATCCACGGGACTCTCCCAAGTTAGGCAATATTATTATTTCACGTATTAATGTTTAATGTAAGACAATTGACTTTATTGACTTTTAAATTATTTACTTTATTGACTTTAAAATTGACTTAAATTAACTTGGAGAGGCCCGTGAATGTGTTAAAAGGGGGAAAAGACGTGATTTAGTCTACCGGTACTTACCAGCGAGTGAAAATGCCTCGGTTACAATGGAGGTGGACGAGGCTGAAGTACGTTAAACGGTGACGTCACGTCCGCTTTCCACGCTTACAATGGGAGTCGACGTAAGTGTCAGAACTCTCTCTATCAGTGGGTCTGGTCACTCCTACACTTTAATGGCCTGTTTAGCCAGCATGCTGCTGGTGCTACCGTTGTCTGACAGAGGAAAAAGGAGGGAATGAAGGACTAAAAGAAAGAAAGAACAAAAGGAAAGGAAAAGCAGAGGGAAAAGGAAGCACTTGTCTCGTTTTAAATCTCCCAACAGAAACGGGAGAAGACTGTTATTGGGGGTCGGTGAGTGATTGAAGGGGGAAGGGAAGGGGGGCGTAAACTCCAGCTAGACACTTGTGAAGTGTACTCCGCTCCTCGTTGAAATGCAGACATGAGGAAGTACCACTTAAAGTTTATCAATATTTCATTAATTATCATTATCAACATTCCATAAGGTCTTATTAATTAACATACAGGTGTCATACATGAGTTTTTCTGTACATGACGTTTTAGTTATTAGAGAGTTCAGTCTCATGGGGGGATACAGTTTTTTTTTTACTGTGCGCGGCCCGGGCGCGCAGGCTTGCACTCACGGGAGAGAGAGAAAAAACCCAAACCAAACCAAACAAACAAAAACAAAAAAACGTGGCTGTCCCTCTATAAGTCAGCATGGCAACCGTAGGACCGTGAGAGTTCAGGCAGAGCGCATGGCCATCAGAAAGAAATGCCCGTGAAGAAAGAAGAAGAAGAGGCGTGGCTACTTGATAAGAACCTCCCCTTGAGCTTTGGGGACCCCCCGTGTGGACGGGCTATGTCCCATGGAGAGTCTTTCCTTTCCAAAAAACCCAGGCAAGCAACGCTAAAAGACAGGCTAGGCTAACAGCACCGGCCTACAACAGCACCTGGCTAGCTCGCCGGCTGGCTAGCTAGCGAGTGAGCTAGCTAGCTAGCCAGCTAGAGAGCTTGGCTAGTGAGGTCGACAACTGCACACAGCAGGGAAGCCAGAGGGAACCCCACGCACGGGGAGGAATCAACAGTCCTGGGGACGTAATAAAGGCGATTCATACTTCGTACTTCATCACGCGCGCCCCCAAAAATAGCGGACCTACAAGCCCCACAACAACGCGCGTTCGCGGGCTTGTAGGGGCCGCTGCATAAATTAGTCTTTTATAGGGTTAAGGTTGTAGATCTGGGCTCCGCAGCTTAAGCGTCGTTTAGGGGGGAGGCAGCAGGGAGGGGGTCAGAGTGACTGCATAGACAGAGTAGAGGACTAGGGGGGGCTAAGCAGAGCGTGCGTAGTTGGGGAGGGGATGTGTTATTGTAGATGTATTTGTGTGTGTGTGTGTGTGTGGGGGGGGGGGGATGAGCCTCCTGAGCCGGTGTTTGGGGTGAGGGGGAGGGGGAGGGGGGGTTGTGGGAGACATCATCAGTGGAGGAGGGCGGAGGAGGAGGGGGGGCTCTTGTCGGAGGGCAGCTTCACCCCCGTCAGACAAAGCCAGAAGCTCCCTGCACTGCTGGACTGCTCCTGCGAGAGGCGGCAGAGAGACAAGGAATGAATGGGTCAGAAGAGAATATAACAGAACAGTACAAGAGCAGAACAGAAGTGTGGGTTTAGTGTCATTCACAGCCATTTAGACCTAGAATTATTGAATGCTTTAGCTATTGAAAAATAGCAGATATACAAGCTCACAGCATGGCACTCGGTGCCGCACTGTGAGCTTGTATATCTGCTATTTTTGAAAAATCTTGATTTTTTTTTGCAAATCTTTGATTATATCTTTTTTTAAAGGAAACATTTGTAGCTCAAATATTTGCTTCTGGGGGGTCCCTGGAACAACATATTTTGAGATGGGGGTCCACGGCCAAATACATGCAATTTTGACATGAAAAGGTTTAAGCACCACTGACATAGAAACATAGGATTTAGATGACACTAATAGAATTGGGTCAAAATATTCAAAGACGTGAAATTTTCACGATTTTTTCCAAAATAGCAGATCTACAGTTTCGCAGCGCCTGCAGCTATTCTTCAATAGTTAAAACATTAAATAATTCCAGGTCTAAAATTAATGGAGGTGAAATAATGGGACATGGTGAGGAAGCTGCAGGTTATGTTTACTTCTTTCATCACTTTTTACCATTTTTTGCATAGCTAGGAAATATGTTTCCTTGCAATGCACACATGATGCATTACTCTACAGCAGGGATCAGCAACCTTTTTCATGTTTTTATTTTCTAGAGCAGGGGTCTTCAACAGGGGGTCCGGGACCCCTAGGGGGTCCTCCGAGTTACTACAGGGGGTCCTCCACGTTTTCTCCCTTCTTATATTAACCACTTGAACCCTAGTGTCCATATTCTGAGAACTTTATCCAAAAATAGCCGATCTACAAGCTCACAACACCTCGCAGTTATTGTTATAACGATCATTAGACCCAGAGCAATAATCCACCTATCTCCCCGACTCCCTCCCCAGTCAGAGTTCAGAGTTTTCATGAATGTGGAATTTTGTGCAAAATGTAATTTGCTATAAATTAGCTAACTTCATTTAATTGACCATACATTTGTTTTTAAAATAAAAATCCTCTCTCACACTTCTGCCAGTGTGCCAGTGATCACCCTCTCCTGTGCCAATGTTGGCACCTAGTGCCTAAGTTTGCCTACCCCTGCTCTATAGGTTTGTTGATTCGACTAAAACCATTGTCTGGGTTTCTGTTCAACTAAAGCTATATGCTCTATAATCAAGGTAGAAATATGAGGCCGCTGCGGGTCGGCTCATTTCCCACGAGTGAAACACAAAAACAATACAGTGAGTGCATATTTACTGGATGTAGGTGTTGAGACAGCAAGGGAAAAATCGACGAAATTGCATTTTTATTGTGTTAGAGGTACAGCCCTGCATCGCGAGTGGGATTTCGTGGGTCCCACTCGTGGCAGCCGAGGCAAATAGTAAGGGAGCGGGCGTTTGGCGGTTGTAGGTGGGAAAGCAGGATCAAAAAATGATAATCTCGCTCCGTACCGCAACAAACCAGCTACACTATGTGCACCTGTAGCAGTAAACCTGAAGCTGTGGTCTTGCTTTTCTTTATACATGGAGATCCGTACAAATACATGTGGCAAATACATTATGTACTAAAAACTAAAACACGCAAAGTGAAATGTAGGAGCGCTTTGCACCGCTCAAAAACAGAAAATCGCTCTGTGTTGCGCTCGAGTGTTGGGCTCGGAAAATAGCAGTTTTGTTTTTGTTGCGTGCTAGATCGGCTGTTTTCAGCATGCAACCAAGTAGAGGTGTGCATTGGCACTAACCTCACGATTCAATTCGATTACAATTCACTTCAATTCGATAACAATTCACCAGGTAACGATTTCGATTCGATTCTACAATGCATTGTGATGCATTACACTTTTCTATATAACTGCACAACATGGCAGATTTCAGTCATTACAAGCAGTCAGATATACTGAACAACATATTTTATTTAGAATTATGTTAAATAATATTATATATACAGCATTATAATTATATATAATTATATTTAGGCTTCGATTATCGATTATGCCAAGTTGCTGCATTGAATTGAATTGAACTGAATGGAACTGAATTGCGATGCATTGCTCAATCGATTATTGTTGACACCACTACAACCAAGTATAAAATCAGGCATTCCGACACCATCAAGGCCTGCCAAAATAGACTAAAACTAAAACTTAGCGCTTGTAGGATGTTTACACTCTTTTCGGTGTTCGATGGCGTTGCACAGTGAAAATAGCCGTCGCACAAGCTCACAGATCCAACGTGTTGTGAGCTTGTAGAGACAGAGACAGACACAGAGAGAGAGAGAGATGTCGTCTGCTATTTTGGGGGCGCAAAATCGCAGAACAGATGTGAACTGACACTGATTTTGTGCTTAACTTCGAATAAACATTAAGATAAAAAATCAAACCTCTGTTCGAAGTGGAGCTGTGTGTGTGTGTGTGTGTGTGTGTGTGTGTGTGTGTGTGTGTGTGTGTGTGTGTGTGTGTGTGTGTGTATTGCAGTTGATGCTCAGGGCAGGCTAGACTCAACAGCACCTCTCTGGTCACCCAAGATCATGTGTACCGATTTTTGTGACATTTGAAGAAAATATGTAGGAAAAGGTGCAAAAAGTGTGTTTTGGAGAAAATTCAAGATGGCGGAAAATCTATCCTGGCGCAAATGGGCGTGGCCTATATGGGGAGATGCGTCTTGACCCAAGGAATCCAGGGGAAAAAGAATTTTAATTTTCCGATCTACGGTTCAAGAGTTACGGGGCAAAACGTAAAGTGGGCCGTTATAGCGCCACCATGAGGCCGAGTGATGTAATTATTTTTCGATTCATTCTTAAAATCATTATGAATCTCCTCTCCGAGGTTTGAAACTGTAGCTCCTATGGTTTACGAGAGAAAAATACTTGAAAGTGATTTCTTGCATTGTCCCATTATAAGTCAATGGGGACAATTAAGCGTCGTTTTTTGCCGATTACGTCGGCATGGTAAGGCGGATCGGAACGAAAGGTAATAGAACACCATTCCCGGCCGAGCCGCACATTTTGATGTATATATTGCGCGAGTGGCGTAAATGGTGCGGCACTAGTTACGCGCCGAAGTTTAGGCTACATACAGACACGGACGGAGACAGACAGACCCACACACACGGCCACGTATAGGGAGCTTGTGTTCCACACAGCTCCAAAAAATAGCTGTTGGATGGCTGGAGACAGACAGGGAGACCCCTGCTACTTAATTTAACATACAATCATGTTCTGGTAATGAAGCTTTAACCTTTCAACAAAACAACCAACGCAACAATATCACTTATACTGTAGACTACCTTTTAAAATGAACGGCTAACTTTAGGCCCATGCCTACACTCAACCGCCAGGGATGTGCAGAGAATGTGAGAGGCAGGGGCTGACATGTCGGCTATTTTCGCTCCTTGATTTCTACACAGAGAGAGCAATTCGTTCAACATAAGATGCTGTAAGTTCAGGAGAGTTTGGAATTCTGCCTTCAGGTATGGCATGGAAAGAGGGGCATTTGCATTTCTTTCAGCATAGTAAAAACTGCATAATGGTTCTGGAGAGGGCACTTTTTACAGACGTATAAAAGGTCAGAGGGTCAAGCCCCCTTTGATGTCTATGTGTGCACGTGCCTGGTGCCCGCCCTTAGCTAACATTAGGACCAATGCCTAAACATGACAGCCACACCAGCTGTTCCTGCAGTGCATCATGGGTATACTGTCCTGCAAACTGATCCGGAGAAATGTGAAACCATGCCAAGTCACAGGAGACCAACGAACCACAGACGCTGTGCAGTCGCTATGGTGTCGTTTGACACCATAGCGTATACATATATATATATATATATATATATATATATATATATATATATATATATATATATATATATATATTTGGAAACCTCATATGACCGTTACTTCTTCAGGATTCAAATTAAAAAGTAGCAGATCGACAAAAATGTGCAACTTAAGCCCAATTTTATACTTCGGAAGTATTCGAAAATAACCAATCTACAAGTGTCTTACAATGCGTTGTGAGCTTGTGGATTTGCTAGTTATATACTTGTAGATCTAGCCTGACACTCAGCCTGAATTAACATTTCGTTTCACTTCATTATTCAGTCTGAACTCGGTTCCGCCTACGGCGTTTGCAGGGATGGGCGTTGCCAAAAAGAGGCAGTCTTCAGCGATTGGTTCACCGACCAACACATGACATAGTGTTGTTATGTGTGACTGGCTAGTGGCTAGCCTGTTGCTTGCTAGTGCTACTTGCTAACCAAAGAAACAGTCAGAATAGGAGCACTACGAACTAGTAATCAAACACAACATAACATGCCTGCTACTGGTGTTTCATAGCGAGATCGATACGATCACATTTTACCGCAATTTACCGCATTTTATCGCGACGCGATGCGCGGTACGGTACGGCGGTGGCGCTGGTGTACTTGGAAACACACACGAGTTCTGGGAAACCCCCACCCACGCTGATCACAAGACGCTGATTCACGACGCTGATTCGCCGATCGGATTTTCAACCGAGGCAGGCCCTCCTCAATGAGAGCGATGCTAGATCTGAATCGCCAAACAAAAAAATTAAAGGGGTGTGGCTAGCGATTCAGGGTCTGGAACTAGGCTATTGTAGATCTGCAATTTTGAAACATTTTTAAAACATAAACAAGTGGTTGTGAACATATACTGTATGAAAATGTTCATCCAATGAGTGTATATATATATATATATATATATATATATATATATATATATATATATATAGTTGACACATTCAAATAATCGCATCACGATGCATTGTGAAAATGACTTTCTTTCTATTGATTACTCACTTTTGATTACAATAAATGTATCCCCATTCATTCTGGAAATGCATTTGGGTCCCCATCCGGAATCAATTGGGGTAAATTTACCATAATAACAATTTTGTCCCTGGAAAGCGACACATACTAAAAAAATATCAATGAACTCAAGTCTCCATGGTGTGAGTAATCAATAGAAAAACTGTCATTTTGTGGGTGAACTACTCCTTTAAAGGTCTGGTTTAAATGCATAACTGTTTTAAACGGTTGCCAGTTGTTTCTATCAGAGACAGCAGGGTTAATGTGGCTGCTATAAGCGTTACAATCTAACGTTGGTGCGTGCGGTGCATTGAATGCAGCGTTGCATCCAATGCGGTGTTTACCTGTGACTCAGTGCAGGGAGGAGGAGGAGATGAGGAGGTGATGATGGAGGAGGAGGTGAAGGTGGAGGAGGTGATGAAGAAGACAGTGGTGGAGGAATAGCAACAGGAGGAGCAGCTCAGAGCAGAGGAAGTAAGCAAGGAGGAGAGGCAACGACATCAGGCTGCTTCACCTTGGAGACGGAGAGAGAGAGAGAGAGAGAGAGAGAGAGAGAGATGGCGAGAGAGAGAAAGCAAAAGAGACAGACAGACAAACAGAAAGATAGACAGAGAAAGAGAGAGAGAGAGAGAAAGCGAAGGAAAAGGAGAGTAAGAAAAGACGAAAAAAGCAGGAAAGCAAGGACATCGTAAAGCAAGGCAAGAGGACGTAAACCCAGACAGGTGGAGTAAGGTGGGGGTGGGGTGGAGCAACAAGGTGTAGACAAGCAGTGGTGGACAGTAATGAAGTACATTTACTTGAGTACTGTTACTTAAGTACATGTTTTCAGTAGCTGCACTTTACTTGAGTATTTGTCTTCTCGACTACTTATAACTTTCACTAGATTTCACAGACAAATATTGTACTTTTGACTGCGTTTATTCGGTGCACTTGGTGCGTTGTCGTTACGAAATTCAGTGCGCTGTGCACCGGTGCACACCCTGACCGACCCTACTCAGAAGTTGGGGTTTGACAGTGTGGTGCGTCAATGCAGTGTTTTGATTGGTTGATTTCTCATGGTGGTGTCTCGAGAGCTTCTCAGCGGTGAACAATGGCGTAGGAATGCACCACCAATGTACCACTTGATTGGTACTTTGGGCTTTATAACACACACACATCAACATGTAAACTAACAGCAGGTAGGCCAATGTTATGAATTAAATTACCTATCAATAGCAAAGTTACGTTAGCTACTGCTGCTTTTCAGAAAGCTTCCCTTCAGAGTTCAGACTGATAAAGCGCACTGGTCGTTCGTAAATAATCCACACTGAACGCACTCTACAACGTCACCGAACGCATCATATATTACAAGAAGAGGAGTTGATGCGTTGGGACTGGAGCTAGTAGATCTCCTATTGTCACTGTTATTGAGATTCATTTGGAAAATCTCTGGGAAATATTTCTTTTTTGTGTGAGTGTGTTACAGTAAGTGTTTTTATATATTTTTGAGCGGTCCTACCCGCTCAAATATGTGACTTTGTGTGTATGTTCATGTGGGGATAATAAGTATTTGATTTCTCCATTACATAGAATGGAGAAAATGGCAGAATGGAGAGCTCTGCAATTTTCCCTTTTATGATTGGACAATGAGTGAAGTGTGATGTTAGCTAGCCGTGGACTCTTCAGACTCCACCTAAATCCATAGCACTACTGTAACACTCCCCCTTCCCTCGATGACCACATATGAAGCTAGAAAGCATTTTTAGGTTTTAGAAAAGTTTTTGTACTGCTTAGGTGCGTGGTCTACCTATGTTATTGTTTTTTCTAGACTGATATTCCTATGCATTTGTCGTATTGTTGTTGCTGTACTGACATATTATCTTGCTTATTATATTGGTGTATTACCTGCTTATTGTAAGTCACTTTGGATTAAAAGCGTCTGCTAAATGCCTAAATTGTAAAGTGTAAATTGAGCACCGCTCACGTCACACGGGTGTGTTTTTTAGGCTACACCTGAATACTTCAACTCAAGTACAAATTTGACAGAGCAAGTTTCACATGTAGTCAAGTAATATTTGTTAAGTAAAGTACTTTGTCCATCACTGCTGATACTGAGGAAGAGTATAAAGGAAAAGCTGCAGGTTCACAGCCAGGACACAAGGGGGCGACAAAGCCACAGGGAAAAGAAAAACAAGGCATGGCAATGGGAACTCACAAAGCTGCGCGTGGCCGTCAGGCGGCCGCGGCGCACGGTGCCCGCCGCCATGGGGCCGCTCAGGCTGCGTCCCATTGGCCGCAGGACGTCCCCGTCACCGGGCTCCGCCCCCGGACGCAGCAGGTCCCGTGACACCAGTGCCTGGGGAGAGACAACACCTGATTGGAAACTGGAGAAAAAAAAAGAAAATAAAATGTGCGTGTGTGTGTGTGTGTGTGTGTGTGTGTGTGTGTGTGCGTGCGTGCGTGCATGGGTACAGATCCCTCTCAAAAAGCAGCAGATGCCAGAGCACCACAGATCTGACTGCGGAAACTTCAAAAGCAACTCTGACTTCAGAAGGTTGACATTTCTGTATCTGAATTTAGATTTTCATGAGCTGTATGCCATAAAAATTGCAGGGGCTGACATTTCTAAAAGGGCCTTTTGGTGAAAATATAAAAAATAGCAGACCTCCAAGCTCAGAGCACTGGAGGTCGGCTATTTTCGATGCTTGCACACTGAACTAAGCATAATAAAGTCAATACTGGAGATTTCTACACAGAGGGGGCAATTCTTTCAACATAAGATGCTGCATTCAAGTTCAGGAAAGTTCGGACCAGGCAATTCTCTTGAATGCTGCCTTCAGGTATGGCATGGAAAGAGGGGCATTTGCATATCTTTCACCATAGTAAAAACTGCATTCATGGTCTGGAGAGGGCACTTTTTACAGACGAATAAAAGGGCAGGGTACCAAGCCCCCTTTGATGTCTAGGTGTGCACGTGGCTGTTGGGAGCGGAGCACCCACCTTGTTGAGGTAGGTGGGGGGGTTGCTGGTGGCGCAGTCGTCCCCGTACACACTCCTCTCCATGTCTGCACTGGGGGTCTGGGAGTACACACTCCTCTCCATGTCTGCACTGGGGGTCTGGGAGCGAGGCTGGCTGGACACCCTGGAGATGAGACGCTCTGACGGGCTCCAGTCTGCAAGGAGGGATGCCAAACATACATGCATTACAAGCACACCCAGGGCCGGATCTAGCCTGTAGTACTAGGGGGGGCAAGAATAAACAGAAGGTGGGTGACCTTCTAGGAAATAAACATTTTAGGGAGTAAAAAACCCCAAAACCCCTAGAATGCATAGAAACTGCATTTGGGCACAGTTATACCCAGGCCTGGAATTTTTTCATTTTAGGGGCAAGGCCACTTGGCTTTTGGTGTTGTAAATCTTTTTAGGGCACAAAGGCCAAATGCCAGGGCAGGAAGGCCATCAAATAAAACAAGATGTTATTCCATTAAAAAATATCCCCCATAAATTATGTAAATTAGAGCATGATTTATGATTTATGTCTATAAAACCTTACAAAAACATTTTTTTGAAAAAAAACATTACATTTTCCTCTTATTAGGACTCCTACAACACCATCTGATTTTTTTCAATTTTTTATTTCAAGTATTTCTATATTTGGGCCTTAGAGGGTTAAAAGAATTTGTTGAATTTAAGGGTTAGGGATGATAACCTAATCTGCAGTGAAATAGATACATGATGGTATTTACAATCTGATCCATGCTCAGCCCTGTACCCATCAAAGTCACTGGATTGGTTTAAAGATGGGGACTCGGGGGAGTTACGATTTCAGAATCTCAACAAAAAATACTGGTGTCTACATGTCTACTGTCTACATATTGACAGGAAAGAGACAGAGTGCTACAGTCAGCTGGGGCATTAAGGCCACTGTGGTCTCATTGGTTTGAGGGGCACAAGGCTAAACTGAGGGGCAACGGCGGCCAAGGCCTTCATGGCCTCCATGAAATTCCTGCCCTGGGTATACCTATAACACACAACAAAACACAACAGGTCTTACACCTGCATCAGGCTACTGCATCACACTGACTGTAACATGGTTGTAACATGGTTGTAGCGGGCAAGATGCACATCTTCATTTTAGCTATTCTTTGAAATGGGTCTGAAGTGGACCAAAACAATGGAGCATCATGCATACCGTACCGGTCCTGCCGGCCTGCAGACTGGCGTGGTAGAGGGAGTCCAGCTCGGTCAGGTCAGCGTCCTGGCGGGGGAGGGGGTCATGCTGCTGCCCAGAGGCATGCTGGGAGTTGTAGTGCCCGCCGCCAGGGGGAGACGACTGGCAGCCATAGTTGTAGTCCTGTGGCCTGATGGGGGCGCTGCAGCGGTCCGGGGGCGTGTGGTAGGGCGTCACCACGGCGTCGGGGCGGTCCAGGCTCCAGGACGACCAGTGGCGCTCCACCACCGCCTCGGGAGGGGGCGGGGGCAGCGGGGGGGCGGAGGGCCCGTGGCTCGGCGGCCAATGGCGCGACGTCGTCGGGGGGGCGGGACTACTGCTGCTGCTGGCGGGAGGGGGGCCGCCGCTGGGGCGAGGGGGCTGCCACAGAGGGGGCACGACGGGGGGCCTCCTCTGCTGCTGCTGCTGCTGCCCCGAGAACTGCTGCCCTGAGAACTCAGACTCTCTGGCGGGCAGGGGAGGGCGCGGCGGGGGCAGGGGCGGAGGGGGAGGGCGAGGGAGCCGTGCGCGGAGCGTGTCCGGGCGGAAGGGTGTCAAGGTGTCCGGACGGAAAGGGTCCGGACAGAGGCTGTCTGGGGGGCGCAGGGTGTCTGGGCGGGCGCGCGGCGGCTCGGGGGACCGCGCCAGAAGGGGGGGCTGTGGCGCGGTGGGCGTGGCGGCGTCCCCCCAGAGACGCAGGGGGAGCGAGGGCAGGGAGATGGCCATGTGCTTCCCCAGGGGTCTGACCACCACCCCTCCCGCCTGCAGCAGGTCGCACAGCCTCACGCCGCCGGTGGGTCTGGGACCCTCCTCGCCCGCTGGCGCTGCCCCTTCCTCGCCCCCCTGCTGCTGCTGGTCTCCCCGTTCCTCCTCCTCCTCCTCCTGGCCTGGGTGGCTCCGCGGGGGGCCGAGGGGCCATGTGGGAGAGGGCCTGTAAGGTGGGGGAGGGGGATGCAGGGGCGGGCCGATGGCGACAGCGGTGGCGACGTCACGACGAACCAAGGGCGCCGTGTCGTCCGTGTCATCGTCATCGTCCTCTTCTTCCTCCTGATTGGTGGTCAGCAGTATTTGGACCGGGCCAGGCTGTTCACTGGAGAGGACAGAAGGAAAGGGGGGATGCAGTATGGTGGTAGGTAGATAGTTAGATGAGGGATGCAGTATGGTGATACGTAGATAGTTAGATGAGGGATGCAGTATCGTGGTTGGTAGGTAGTTAGATGAGGGATGCAGTATCGTGGTAGGTAGGTAGTTAGATGAGGGATGCAGTATGGTGGTAGGTAGTTAGATGAGGGATGCAGTATGGTGGTACGTAGATAGTTAGATGAGGGATGCAGTATCGTGGTAGGTAGGTAGTTAGATGAGGGATGCAGTATGGTGGTAGGTAGATAGTTAGATGAGGGATGCAGTATGGTGGTACGTAGATAGTTAGATGAGGGATGCAGTATGGTGGTTGGTAGGTAGTTAAATGAGGGATGCAGTATGGTGGTTGGTAGGTAGTTAATTGAGGGATGCAGTATGGTGGTTGGTAGGTAGTTAAATGAGGGATGCAGTATCGTGGTACGTAGATAGTTACATGAGGGATGCAGTATGGTGGTTGGTAGGTAGTTAAATGAGGGATGCAGTATGGTGGTTGGTAGGTAGTTAAATGAGGGATGCAGTATGGTGGTACGTAGATAGTTAGATGAGGGATGCAGTATGGTGGTAGGTAGGTAGTTAGATGAGGGATGCAGTATGGTGGATGGTAGGTAGTTAGATGAGGGATGAAGTATGGTGGTAGGTAGGTAGTTATATGAGGGATGCAGTATGGTGGAAGGTAGGTAGTTAGATGAGGGATGCAGTATGGTGGTAGGTAGGTAGTTAGATGAGGGATGCAGTATGGTGGTAGGTAGGTAGTTAGATGAGGGATGCAGTATGGTGGTAGGTAGGTAGTTATGGCTTTATGGCTTTTGGTCTAATTGTGAACGGCCACAAAACACACTTCTCAACCTGTGGGTTGGGACCCCAAGGGGGGGTCCCCATATGATTTTGGGTGGTCCCCAGATGATTAACTTAATCTGCAACATTGTTTTCTCTCTCAACAGTAAACAAACCGACAAAGTTTGAGTGTATAGAGGGTATCTGCACATTTGACAACTTAAGGACTTACCTCAAATATTAGAGGCAGAATCTGTGAAAATAGATGCTCAATAGATGCTCACAAAGCCTTGCAACGCAAGGAGTTGTGAGCATGTAGATCTGCTATTTTCACAATAGAACCGTGTAATACAAAATGTAATGCCTCAACTCTTAGTGCTTGTCAGTTAAAATATGATTATTTTGGGGGTCGCTGCCTGAAAAGGTTGAAAACCACTGGTGTAGGCGGGGTCAAGTCAGCCAGCAAGCCGGGTGGGTGCAGGCCAATCAGAACCCAGCAGGGAGCTTTGTGCTCTGACGTCATTGGTTGAGTTACCGCATTATTAGAGGAAGGTCACAGTCACACACACTCAGGAGAAACAGAGCGGCACACAGGTACACTCTCGCTGGCCCGCGCACATGCACGCACACACACACACACACACAAACTCATTCACAAAAAAATAAAAAATAAACGAAAACAGGCATGCGGTTTGCTTTGCCTTGCAGGTGCATTAGACAGTGGTGTAAAGTAACTAAGTAAATGTACTTAAGTAATGAACTTAAGTACAATTTTGAGGTATTTGTACTTTTCTTAAGTATTTCCAATTTCCAATACTTTTACTTCTACTCCACTACATCTCGGATCCAAATATTGTACTTTTACTCCATCTACAGACCATAGACCCCGCCCACTCTCAGAGTGGACTGTTTCTCTGGTCTGGAGCTGAGTACATGAATCGGCAGTGATCAGCCAAAATCTTCGGCTGCTCCAATGAGCGCGGGGGGATGGGGGTGGGTCTAACGAATATCCAATCCAATCTGCGCCGCAACCCGTTTTTCAAGAGACGTCATCATCAGAGCGTCATCATTAGAAGACGAGGTGCTCACGTGGGTGCTCACGAGTGATTTTTTTTTTTAAGTCAAAGCACCTCCCACCCCCCTCCCTTCCAGAAACCGCCCACAATAGGGCACAGTTTCAGACTACTGCGTGAGCTGAGTCTGAGATCAGGCTAGGTCTGGGGGACTTGTTTCTTTGGAGAATAGGAGAATGGACTGGTCGTGGCTGTACCGGGTGCCTGGTTATGGATGCATTGGGGCCTGCATGCTGCTCCCATACATCTGGTTATGGATGCATCAGGGCCTGCATGCTGGTCCCATACATCTGGTTATGGATGCTGGTCCCATACATCTGGTTATGGATGCTGGTCCCATACATCTGGTTATGGATGCATCAGGGCCTGCATGCTGGTCCCATACATCTGGTTATGGATGCATCAGGGCCTGCATGCTGCTCCCATACATCTGGTTATGGATGCGTCGGGAGGCCTGCATGCTGCTCCCATACATCACGGCTGTGGGATGGATGTGATGGCTCCAGGAGAGCCATTTGGCCTCGCTTCGGCCGCTATATTACCTTATTGATTTACATAGCGCTGGCATGTGCAGGATATGATGTATGTACGGCATTAATCGACCACGTCTGAAGAGGCTGGAGGACGGTGGAGCGATGCAGCGGCGGGATTATGTTTGTCTGCTACTTTATTAGCGTGTGTGTGTGTGTGTGTGTGTGTGTGTGTGTGTGTGTGTGTGTGTGTGTGTGTGTGTGTGTGTGTGTGTGTGTGCGTGTGTGTGTGGGTGTGTGAGTGTGTTGCGTGCGTCTATAAGAATTCAATATCGCACGCAAAAATCGTGTGTCAATTTAACTCTCATTGTTACACTCAAACTCAAACGAACATTGCTATATGAACATATTTTTGTGTGTACGCACCCTGTTGTATCGCGGTTGTACAGTGTAGAGTGCAGTGTGTGTGTGTGTGTGTGTGTGTGTGTGTGTGTGTGTGTGTGTGTGTGTGCGACTGTGCGTGCTTGCTTGCATCGCGTACAGTACAAGCCTGTGTAACTTTGTGTCCCGTGTTATTGGTCGCTTTATATACTTTGCGTGTATATTCACTGCATGTTTTGGGCCTTGTGTCTGTGAGTGAGAGTGCGTGCCTGCACGCGCCTGAGTATCAACCCCCATCCCCCACATTAACCCCCCCCCCCATCTCCTCCTCCAAGCCTCAGTAATTACCCAGCAGGCTTTGCAACAGCGGGCCATAAATCAGAGGGCTCGGCGTTGATCAATAGAGGAGAGAGAGAGAGAGAGAGAGAGGTAATAAAAGCACAGAGTGCTGAGCTGTACCTCCCTCTCTCCTCATCCTCATCTTCCTCTCTCTCCACTGTACAAGCACCTAACGCTGGTTTTACCATAAACCAGACACCAAGCGAACCCACAGAGGACCAGGGCCTGAAGCTGGTTACACACCAGTTCCGTGGACACGCAGTCTAAGCGCATAGAATGTAATTCGGTCCTTCTCCAGTCAGCAACGGCTGTTGTTGTTGCCCTCCTGGCCCCAAAACTGTGGAATAAACTCCCTGTCGCACTTAGAACAACAGACTCACTCCCTAGCTTCCACCGTGGACTGAAGACTCACCTCTTCAGACTCCACCTTAGCCCATAGCACTTACTGTAGCACTCGCCTACCCTCAATGAACATACATGAAAGCTAGAAAGCTTTTTTTTTTGGTTTTATATAAAGCTTTTACTGATTAGGTGCTGGTCTACCTACGTTATTAGATGTATTGATGTTGATGTATTGATGTATTACCGTGCTTATTTGTAAGTCGCTCTGGATTAAGAGCATCTGCTAAATGCCTAAATTGTAAATTGTTGTTTGACAGTCACTCTGTTGGATCACTTCCCTCTCACAGCCACACCTACACGCAGAGCAGCGCTGCTTTCATGGGCTTCACAGAGCTTGAATAAAGTCGGTTGAGATAGACTTTATTCAAATTAGATCTGTCCTTGTCAGTCCGTCTGATACGGGGCATCAGCTTGTACTTTGCCGTATCGCACTAGACGGACTGTCACGCATGCTCCCGTTGGAAATGAATGGGATGTGTGCTGTCATTCAATGTTATATGAGTTAAAGAAGAACCCGATTGAAACCAGCACAAAGCTTTTTTGAATATCCATAGTTGACCTTGTACCAGTGAACTGTACTGTCATGAAACTGTGCCCTTTCCTATGCAAACTACTAATAAAGTCTTCAATCAATCAATCAAATCAAAATGGGTTAGGGAGACAAAAACAAGGAACGAGTCGCGCTGCGACTCGTGAGCTTGGAGGTTGGCTATTTTCGGTGCGTGGTACCACACTGAACTAAGCATAATCAAGTCAATACTGGAGATGTGGCGTACTACTCAAAGAGGACAATTCTTTCAACATACAATGCTGCATTCAGGCTCAGGAGAGTTTGGACAAGCCACTTAATTCTCTTGAATGCTGCCTTCAGGTATGGCATGAAAAGGGTGCATTTGCATTTCTTTCAACATAGTAAAAACTGCATTCATGGTCTGGAGAGGGCACCTTTTACAGATGGATAAAAGGGCAGTGGCTCAAGCCCCCTTTGATGTCTAAGTGTGCACATGCCTGTTAGCAGCATTTAGCATGGAGGATTTTTACTGCACGTCGTAAGTTCGTACTGCACCTGCAGCACACACAGCCAGCAGCACGGCCAGAAGCTTTGGCAGCAAGCACACATACACATAGCAGCACAGTGAAGCACAGCACACAGCCTGGGTGTCTCTCTCTCTCTCTCTCCCTCTCTCTCTCTCTCTCTCCCTCCCTCCCTCCCTCAGTAGCGGCGGAGCCTAGCAAAGCAAGATTTGTCTTTTTTGCTGCACTGCAACACACACTCACACACACACACACAACACGGCAGGTTAGAGGAAGTTAGAAGTTTATGTACTGGAGCGGGTGCACGCACACGCACACGCAACACACAAACACACATACACGCGCACGCGCGCACACGCACACACTGTACACGGTGTAGTGCTATTATACGGATACAAAAGGCCAGGGGTCGCGGGATCTGGGACCAGGGGCGTCACAAGGGGGGGAAAAGTGGGACTGAGTTACTAGGGCCCAAGGTGGAGGGGCCTTAATTATTTTATACTTTTGCTATTGAAAAATAGCAGATTTACAAGCTCACAGCGCGGCACTCGGTGCCGCGCTGCGAGCTTGTAGATCTGCTATTGTTGAAAAGTCATGAAAATGTGTGCAAATCTTCGAATATTTGTATTATTTGAGCGAACATTTGTAACTCACTGGGGGGTCCCTGGAACTAAATGTTTTGAGATGGGGGTCCATGGGCCAAATAAATATAATTTTGGGGGTCCTTCATGTGAAAAAGTTGACATAGAAACATAGGTTTTTAAAAAAAAAAATTAGAAGGATTTGAAATATTCAAAGACTTGCACAAATTCTCACAATAAAAAAAAAATAGCAGGTCTACGAGCTCGCTGTGAGCTTGTATATCTGCTATTTTTCAATAGTTAAAGCACAACATAATGCGTAATAATGCGCTCATGGGGGGCCCGCAGTGAATCCTTTTACCCAGGGCCCAGAATTTGGTGCGACACCCCTGTCTGGGACGACACACATAGTATGAGGGTACTGGAAGTGCTTCGGGGCAGGCAAGCACCGTAGTGTAGGACACGCACACACACTCATGCACACGCACACAAGGGGGTCCCAAGGCTTTCGCTCTTTCCAGGGGTCATCGTCATGCTGGCTTGTGCATGGTGGACGTTTTTTGTAAAAATTCCATTTTTGCCACCGACATACATAATTAGCGGACAGAAAATATTACTAGTAAGACTCCCTAATTGGGAGATAATCGACCGTCAGGTCGCATACACAAACTTTAGAAGGCAATGGTAGCCAATCAGGAGGGATTATGGGAAATGGGACAGATCCATGTTGATGACATGACCTTAGAGATACTGTGTACCCCTTTGCGTGATTTTAGGGCAAAATCTGTAGGAGCAGTGTCCAAAAATGTGTTTTGCAAGAATCAGCCTCATGGTGGCGCTAGAAGAAGGCCATGTGAGAAATGAGGTGGAAGTTGTGGTTCGGCAACCAAGGAGTGTGTGTGCAAAGTTTGGCATGGATCGGGGTAACGGTGGCGGAGATATGAGTAGGGGAAAAGTGTGACGTGTGACGTGTGACTGACAGACTGAGAGACAGCCAGTGGAGGTTTTGATAGTAACAGTAACCTGACGGTCGCAACCAGAAACACACAAAGAGCTAGCCCTGAATGACCATGACAGGTCTGTAACAGTTAGTGTTAAAATGGAACCAAATGGGTCCATTGGTTCCACTCAGAGTTTTGGGGTTCCTTGCAAATTAAACAACCACTAGTACCAGTTGGACTCATAATGTGCCATAGTGTCGTAGTAAATCAGTGTCAATCACATTCTGAAGAGAACCTGGAGACTTGACATTCAGTAATTGGGTCTTATGAATGAAAATAAGAACATTATAATGGTGTGGTAAATATTGTAACAATTATTACATAATCGTTAATCGTAATTATTTTTGTCATAATCGTTATCAATGTCATAATCACATGTTGCAAAATGTTCATATATTTTCAAACATTTTCAAAAATGTCCACTATCAATGTCCTTTTTTAAGTATAAAGTTGTCAAACGTGTCAGTCATGTCTTTGTATATTCAGGTTATGTGTTGTATCTACCATGTGCAACTTCAAAGCCTACAAGCCAAACAGAAATGTAATTGTCAACGACAAAAAACACAATTAAATCGTTAATTGCAATTAAGTGAGTGACACTCAATTGTCATGTGAAATGTACGGACATATTCATGACCCCTCGGTTCTTTCTTTTTGGACAAGCAGTGCAGGACACACACACACACACACACACACACACACACACACACACACACACACACACACACACACACACACACACACAAAATCAACGATTGGGGGGGGGGCGTGTGGGTGTGGTGAGATGGGGGTGGGGGTGGGCGTTTCAAGGCAGGGGTTTCCGGACAGGCACCACTTACTTACCAGTGGTGGAAAGTAACTAAGTAAAGTTACTAAAGTAACTTCTGGCTCATAATGACTTAATTTCATTCTTGAAAATTAAATAATCTACCCTGTTAAGCTGTCTTGTCTCTTATGCCTGTGTCTTGGTATTAGTTGCTCTCCGCCACCTAGTGGTGGTGGCATGGAAAGAAGTGGTACCTCAAAATGAGGTGGTGCCACCGACATGCCATTGTCAGCACTTTCAAGGTACAACTACTGTACTTAAGTAAGAAAAGTGAGTACTTCCTTCCACCACTGTTACTTACGGACACACAGGAGGGAGGGGTGAGTGGGTGGGTGGGTGGGTGTGGTCATGGTACCTGTGAGGCCCCGCCGCCGCCTGCTGTGGTTGGGGGCGGGCGCTCGCCGTCGCCGCTTCCCGCTCCACTTCCTGTTCCTGCCTGCGTTTGATTGGTGGGCCCCCGCCGGCCGCCGCCGCCACGGTCCTCGTCACGCACGACGACGACGCAGCGGCTACAGCCAATCCGCCGTGGGCGTTAGGCGACTCATGCACGGGCCTGAGCACAGCTGAGAATATTATAATCAATAGAACGGGGGAGGAGGAGCGGGGAGGGGGGAAGGGGAGGGGTTAAAATAGAAAGAAATAAAACAGACAGACGGACAGATAGACAGACAGAGGACGGGCAGGGGGAGGCGGAGATGGAAGGTAAACGAGGGAGGAAGAAGGGATGACGGAGAGAGAGAAAGATGGAGGTGTGGAGGCGAGCGATGTCCAAGGAGAAGGAGGGATGAAAGAAAGACAGGCAGAAAGAGAGAAAGAAGGAGAAGAGGAGAGAACAGAAGCAGAGCAGAAGGAGTGGTTATGAGGGGGTTTGGCATGCAATACACTACTCTAGTGTGTGTGTGTGTGTGTGTGTGTGTGTGTGTGTGTGTGTGTGTGTGTGTGTGTGTGTGTGTGTGTGTGTGTGTGTGTGTGTGTGTGTATGTGTGTGTGTGCATGTAATAGTGCTAGGTATGTGTTCATGTGTGTTTGCGTCCACGTACAGTGTTTCCACAGTATGTGCAGTATGTGATAGTGTCATTTAAGTTATAATGAGTGTATGTCTGCGTGCGTGCGTGCGTGCGTGTACGTACAGTAGACATTATGTGAAACATGTGCGTCAGTTAGCTGGTCAAACAGTTCAAACAGAAAAGTGAAGGACATATTGTGGGCTGCATTCACTAAGCCACCTCTGACATTGACCTAGCCTCGCATAGCCAGACAATAATCTTGTTGTTACAGAAATATTCAAAGTTTCAAACAGACTCTATTGGTTAGACCTTTAACCAATCAGAGTAGCGCAAAGGTGATACACCCGCCCTACGTTTGCATACTGGGTCCTGGTTGGTTCCTCACAACTTGTTCTCATGACTTGCGAGCCGTGACATATTTGAATAACTGAGCGGGGCCAGACCTGATCTGCCAAGGGCAATTTTTCTGGCAGATTCGTCTGGCTACGCGAAGCTAAAATTGGCCTCGTCCAAAGGTAGTGTTGAAGAGCAGAAAGCATACTGTAGTCTAGCTAGTGAACGCAGCCCGTCATGGTTACTGTTAGTCACTTAAAGCAGTGGTTCTTCTCAAAATATTTTTATTTTTATTTCAAGAATCCGCCTGTTTGGTCTATAGAGTACCAAAGTCCTGACGTTCATCCCCCTGCGTTGCGGAAGTTTTTCTCTATTGAGAGTAACATTGGTTTATCAAAAAAAAAAAAAAAAAAAAAAAAACGTCTCTGCGATATCGTCATTTACGATAGTCAGTCACTCATATTTGAGTGAGCGAGTCTGTTTTTGTATTAATTCGATGGCCGCAAGATTAGCGCCTTCTCACCGTCAGTTGATTCTTCATATCCATATAGGGTTGCCACCCGTTCCGTATAATACGGAATCGTTCCGTATTGGACAATTAAAAGATGCGTTCCGTATTGAACCAATACGGAACGCGGTTTGTTCCGTATTTAACCAAATGCCCCATAAAGGTCTGTCACACAAACCTCAACACAGAATTTAACAAAAATGAATGAAATAAAACACAGGAAAAGACAGCAAAAGGAGGGAGAGGCACGAAGGACCGCCTGTGAGGCGGCTCGCAGTCGCTGCGGTGCGCTCTACGCTCTGCCTATTGTCTCCTCTCCTCTCCTCTCCGCTAGCCCGGCCCCTGTCCGCATATGCACTGCATGTCGCTGTCAATCACCGTTGCCTAGTTACAGTCAGTGATCACTGAACTTCCTCCTTCCACCAGGCAGATGCACACCGCGCGCTTTAAAAGCAGAAAAGAACTAGTGCTGCATGGTTAATCGTTTTCAAACCGAAATCGCGATGTGAAATCCCGCGATTAGCGAATCGCAAAGGCCACGGTTTCTCTGCGAAGTAGACTTCCCAAGCAATATGTAGACGTTTTAATTTTTAAAATCCCTTCATAATTGACTAAAGCAATGATCAAATCAAACTGTGGTGACTTTCTTTGCTTCCACGCATCTCCGCTGAAAGAGAAAGTGAATGTGATTTTTTGGCACAGTGGCCACTGTGCAGGAGCGTGGGAACAGCATGGGAACTAGGGGTGCTGCAGGTGTTACAGCACCCCTATGGGGAAGTTCTCATTTTTTATTTAGATAAGAAAAGAACAAATCAAACATAGCAAAAATACAATATAGGTTATACCATGTTGTGTGTTATAGTTATAACTATTCTATGCATTTCATGGGTTTGGGACTGCATTTCTTCGCCGGCCGGCGGCTGTGCCACGCGCACGGAACGCACGCACTGCGTGCCCAGAAGAGGTGTTCCTTATTTCAATTTCTGAAAGGTGGCAACCCTATATCCATATGAGTCAAACCGCCGACTTGTTTGTTCATTTTTGGAACGCAGATCAAAAAATACGCAACCCAGGTAGAATGTGCAAATTACGTCAGACTTCAGTGCTCTATACATAAGAGTGTACAAAAGGTACACATTTATATACTCCTGGAGTTACTGAACTGTAAGGGTCAATTTGTTTCCACTATACTATCAATTATTCAGTTGGGTATGACCCCTCGAGGACCCATGGGGACCCACTCTGAACCACTGGCTTAAAGGAGAAAAAGGAATCTTTGCGATACGACAACAAAAGAGCAACCATCACCTGCCAGGGAACACACATAAAAGAATCAAGAGGGTTTAGTGTTTAGAAGCAGTAGGAGCATACAGTGTTCACTGTTAGTTTAGTGTAGTTAACATTATTAGTAACACTTTTGCAGACATCCCAAGTATCCCGGAAGTTGTGGGAGTCTCCCGGAAATAAGCGTCGCTCCCGGCCACCCGCGAGTGGCACTAAAACTCCCGGAAATCCCGTCCGCTCTTGCAAATTCCTGCCATATCCGGCGGGATCCGGTCTAGAAACCGGATCTGCAACCCGCGATGCAAATAAATGTGTTCTCATTCGTCGTCGAACTGTCAATCTGGCAAATTAATGATTGTCATTCGCTGTGGGAGATGTGGGCGTCTAAAAGTGACCAACCACTGGTCTCAGATGCAGAGACTGGGCTCTCAAGCGGGAAGGAGCTCATAACAGTAAACAGACAGGTTTTGACAGGTCTTGCTTAATATGAATAAAATAACAGTACTTTACAACTGTCGGTTCTTTTTCGCTGGACATACAACTGGACATATTGCTACATCAGCCTGTGTGACGCACGGCAGCCTGCAGGCAGGCTGTTGTGTCTCACTTTCTCCCAAATAGGTAAGACATCATGCTATCAATTAACTCGATTATATTAAGCCTAAAATGGTTCCGCCGCCGTGCAGAACGGGTGTACGTGTGCTGTGCACCCCGCCGTGCGCGCGTGCACATGGGACCTCCCGGAAATGCTGAACTCCAAGTTGGGATGTCTGCTTTTGTCCAATCATTGCCGAGGTGTGTGGGCAGCTCTGCCCAATATCATCTGCGTAGCAGTAGGGGGCAGATTGGTTTAAGTGAGAACACTGGACCATCGGTTTACAGACAGGGTTAGATTTGAAAGTTAAAAAATAAAATAAAAAACAGAGGGGGGAGGGGAGGGCTGGGGCCTTTTTTCATCTTTTATTATCTATCTAACTATTCATTTCTCGAATGTCTGTGTACGTCTGTCTGGAACCCGCATGCTGACATCACTGATACTAAAACAGTGCCCAAATTTGGAGATCACTGACACCACTGCCTGTACTGCGCATACATGGGTCTCCGCCATGGTAACAGCCGCATGCTGAAACACTGACCAAATTTGGAGAAGACACTGACATAGCTGATACTGTCGATATGGTAACAGCCACTTGCTCATTACTTCTGAGACTCCTACATTCAATCCCTCATATGCGACCACATTTGGAGATGACTGGCACCACTGATACTCAACAGTATCCAAATTTGGAGATGACTTCACCGCAGTACAAAACACAACAACGCATGGACAGGATGACTACTCACTCTAAAACATACATGGGCAACTGGCGGCCCGGAGGCCACATGCGGCCCCCATCTTCACTTAATGCGGCCCACAGGTTAATATCGGAATACTGATATATTATATTAATTCCAAAAATGCAAAACAGGACCTCCTTTAATTACTTCAGTCCATATTAGTCGTTTTCGATGACTAAAATTGTACTTTTTTTATGTCCAACTTATTTGTAATAAAGTTTATAAAGTTAACATATTGTAAGTATAACTAAATAAAGAAAACGCTGCATTGCAACACGTTTAGCGCTTGTAGACTGGCTATTTTTAACTCATTTGTGACAGTAGAATGATAGAGTGGGACATCAGTTTACGAATTAAGTTACGTTCAAATATGGAGATAAGAGGTTTCTGTCGACAGCAACGATACGCAATGTGGCCCCCTGGAGTGGGAGTGGAAATACAGTGGCCCCCTCTATGATCAAAGTTGCCCAACCCTGCTCTAAATGAAGAGCTTGAAGAGATCTTCAGCAGAAAAAGAACATGCTGTTTCTGTTCAGCATGTAGTCCTATCTATGGTCAAGTGGTAGACCTACTGTATCTGGGTCAAGTGCTAGGCTAGACAGTTGGAGACAGACTGGTGGGGGAACCAAGAGTCAGACTGTAGTGCACGCACACGCACACACACACACACACACACACACACACACACACACACACACACACACACACACACACACCTCCAAACATCATGCAAATGAGTACACAGTATCTCTATAGTCATTAAACCAAACGGGTCTGTCGGATTCTTTTTTTTTAATTCCATCCTGATTGGCTATAAGAATGGATTCCAACGAAGTTTGCATGAGTGGTCCATTGTGAACAAAACGCCTCTAATCACGAACGCAGAGTGCGATTTCCGTGAAAATGTGCACACACATTCCCACCATATAGGCAGAGGCAGAAATATAAATTGTTCATATCAGCCTCATGGTGGCGCTATAACAGGCCAATTTGCGTTTTAACTATACTTGCACCGATCTGCGTAAAACATTTTGTATTCACACTCCCTAGAGGAAAAAGAAACTCTGCCCTACATTTTTCAACATGGATCAGTCAGATTTTTCATATTGCATTCTGATTGGCCAGGACTGACATCTAAAGGTTGATTGATTTCCATGAAACTCTGCACGTGCGTTCTCACTGAGTGGAGGAACAAGATGGTCCTTTTTTATCCTAACCTTAAAGCATGAGCTGTACTTTTACGTTACGTTCCGCTGCCAAAAATAGCCCACTGCGCCTCAGACGCTTATATAAGCTTATAAAGGACTAATCCTAAAAGACTAATCGTAAAGGCCTAATCCTAATCCTAATTTATTTTCAACCATAAAAAAACGAAACATAAAAAATGTGAGGATCAAGACTATATTCTCTACATCTACTATACTACACTTGTGAGGACAATTGGCCCACACTTGTACAGTAATACAAGTGTACATGTAACGCCAGAGATTCGTACCCCTGTCTCCCGCATTGAGGTCTAACATCTTAACCACCAGACCACAGGGACATCCCTGTGGACTGGGGGAGATACTAGACTTTTGAGGCTGAGGCAGTGAGTCACTCTGCTACTAGTCTTGCGCAGCCAGACAACTATTCCACAATCTCCGAATGCTATATAGAGTCTGGGAGTACAGTTCCCGAACGGCGAGTATCTGAAGTAGCCACTGCTGCACGGAACTGTAGTCCCATTGGAAACATAACAGAAACACACTAGCACAGACAGAGTCATTCTAATGAACTGTAGTCCATTTGGAAACATAACAGAAGCACACTATAGCACAGACAGAGTCAGAGTTAACAGCACATATTCTTGTTATGTGTGTTAAGTTTAAGAAAACATTTGAAAACATCATGGAAGTAACCCCAACGACACCAGAGAAAGACGGAATAACGGCCACAAAATATTGAAAGAAGACATAACGCTTCCAATAGGACTTAAAGGGCCAGTTCACCTCTGGGACAACCAGATCTTCTTTTATTGTTGTTTGGGACACGATCAACACAATCCTGTGTTATTTTTTGTGTTCAATCTGTGTTTTGAGATATTTTAGTATTTCAGCATGAATGATGATGCATTTTGCATCATATGATGCCGCATGATGACTCATATGATGCAAAATGCATCATCATTCATGCTGAAATACTAAAATATCTCAAAACACAGATTGAACACAAAAAATAACACAGGATTGTGTTGATCGTGTCCCAAACAACAATAAAATAAGATCTGGTTGTCCCAGAGGTGACCTGGTCCTTTAAGGGAGCGAGTACGTCACATCCTACTCATGATTAGAACTTCCGTCTCCCAGACTGTATGACAGGAGCATTTGAAAATAGTGTCAAAACCTCTGAATTCCAAGTCAAGAGGGAAGCACGCACATCTCAATGAATTTAAAGGTGCTGAACCAAGAATACACACCATGGAAGAAGAGGAAGTATGCACACTGTTCCAAAGCTCCAGCAACAAACACAATCTCTGCCACAAAAAAAAAAAAAACCCTTGTAGTTCTTCTCCGCCAGGCCAGAGGAACCCAAAGATTTAATAAGCTTAATTGAAAAAAATATATATATATCACAGCAAAACTAAAATAGGCCGGAACTAATCCTCCGCGATCGGTTTCAACACAGACCAATTATGGAGACGGACCGTTGCCATGGAGATGGAAACCGGAAGCAGGATGGTCCATGCTCTATTCGGGCCGTTAGCTTTCTGCGTGTACAGCACGGCTTACAAAAAGACAACCGCTGGACGGATTTGAAAAATTTCAAACGTTTTTTGAAGCTGATGAAATACCTGCACACGCACGATGCATAGTCCGTGTCCGATCGTGCACGATGGAAACTCTAGCGCCCACGTTAAAAGGTAAGAGAAGCCAGGCAGTGAAAAACATAGCAACATTTTCGGGTTGCTCGGCTGGTACATTAAATGAGTTAATATACAACGTTTCAACCCTTGCGGGTCTTCATCAGGTATGGGTCAACACTCTGGCCACACGAGACTACTCTGCTACACACACACACGCACGCACGCACGCACGCACGCACACACACACACACACACACACACACACACACACACACACACACACACACACACACACAGACACAGACACACTGAGATGGAACGCAAACCGGAAAGGACAGACAGACAGACAGACAGACAGACAGACAGACAGACAGACAGACAGACAGACAGACAGACAGACAACAGGTGACAGTAGGCCATCATCTGCCTGACAGCCAGCTTCAACATCCTCTCCTCTGGTTTCATCTCCATCGATCCGTCTCTCCCTCCCTCCCTCTCTCACTCCCTCACTGTTTGTTTGTTTGTTTGTTTGTGTTTCTCTCTATCTCTCTCCTCCTATAATCATCATCCATCCATTCCTTCATCCTTCTATCCATCCCCACACCCACCCTTCCATCCTTCCATCCTGTCGCCTATATCGGTGGTTCTCTACCTTTTCAGGCTGCGACCCCCAAAATAATCACATTTTAACCGGGGACCCCCTCACCCTTATAATAGCTTATAATGACGCGCTCAGGATCCTCCTGAAGAAGCCTAGGGGTGGCAGAGCTAGCCAGCTATTTTGTGACCCTTGATGAGTCTCATAATGAGACGATTAATAAGTTGACCAATTCGAGGTATAGCTCAGAAAGATATTGTGGAAACATTGGTATGAGTGTCTTTTATAGATGTTTTTACGAGTGTTTTATTTGATTTTATGAATGTACAGTATATTGTATTTTTAATTACCGTATTTTCCGGACTATAAGGCACACCGGACTATAAGGCGCACTGTCAATGAATGGTCTATTTTCGAACTGTTTTCATATATAAGGCGCACCGGACTATAAGGCGCACATAATAGACGCTACCGTTGCGTTATGCATCCAACAGATGGAGATGTGCTAAAGGGAATGTCAATGTCAATGAATGATCCATATATAAGGCGCACTGGACTATAAGGCGCACTGTAGTTTTTGGAGAAAATTAAAGGCTTTTAAGTGCACCTTATAGTCCGGACAATACGGTATTGTTTTTTTTACGTCTACCATTGGCTTCAGCAGTAATAAAGTTTGATTGAATTGAACTGAACAGTGTTCCTACCCTGGTGCTGCAGCTGGTCCAGGTCCAGGTACTTGCTGGGCTTGGGGTTGAAGCCCAGGGCCACCTCCTTCTCCTGCTCCCTCCTCCTCAGCTGCTCCTGCTGCCTCCGCAGCGCCTCCTGCTGCCTGGCCCTCCTCAGCACCTCCTCCTGCAGCTCGTCTAGCTCGCTGCGCCCCCCGCAGCCTAGACACAGACATCACACATCACATGCACGCATGCACACACACATCACACATGCACACATGCACCCACACACACACACACACACACACACACACACACACACACACACACAGGCGTGTTAACACACAGGTGACTAACATGTCATTTTGACCGATTTTGAGATCGCAAAGTGCAATAACTCTCCCGGTGAAGGTCTCAGAAATTTCCCCTTCCATGACTTTTCCTAAATACTCAAGACATAATATAGACATAATATACCATTATACCACTCTGACTGTTAGTTATCGGTCATAAAGACAGGTCTCACCCATTCCTTCCCCTCCCAGAAGCAAGGAGAGAATTTCACACCTTTTGCGCTCCCCATTTGAGAGGTCAATTGAAACGCTAATTCACATTTGGAAGACAATAGAACCCCCGCTGGCAGCAGGGGAGGAGGTGTTGCTCTCCTGGGCCAAAAGGGAGAGGGAGAGAACTTGACTGATAAATGCAGTCAGAGTGGAAGTGATTTTTTTTCAGTCACCCGAGTGTTAAGGGAACCCGGAAGAGGCGTTAGGTCTCTGACCGAAGACGCATTATGCCTTTGTGGGGTCACAAGCTCAAGGGTTCAATACAGGTTCATGGTTCTGCACTGCTGTACTCTCACCCGACAGTGATACGCACTAACCCAGTGCTTCTCAACCACTGTGCCTGGGGACCTTTGGTGTAGCCCTGAGAAGGGTCAAGTGTACCCCTTGAAACGGCTTGAAAGCCAGTATTGTATTTATCATTTTAAAAATGATTTAAACTAGTGAAAACAGCCGATCTAGAAGCACACAACGCCTACTGTTGTGTGACAGCCTTGTATGATGAAGCAGGGCTTTACTTTGCGAAGAAACGTACAAATTTGAAACTTGGAAATACAAGGTTTCTTCCCGACAGTGACGATATTTACACCCCCGTATTATGTTGGTGTGCCCATGGATTCTTGGGACATGAAAAGTGTGCCCATGCAGAAAAAAGGTTGAGAAACATTGCACTAAGAACGTCACTTTGCTGACACTCACATTAGCTGCTCAAGTGTGAAAATTCTAAGTTAAGGGAGTTATGCTGCTAGGGGCGTTTCGCAGCTTTACGAGCCAGATATGTGGACGCTCCACACACACACACACACACACACACACACACACACACACACACACACACACACACACACGCACAACAAGGGGTAAACTTTGTCTGCCGGAAATGAAGCCTATACCAAATAAGGAAAAATCTATAAAATAGCGTGGCACTCAGCGATTAAATCATTGTTTAATCAACGGCATTCAGTGTGATAAAGTAGGGTATGTTTCTAGGCACACAGCAGAGGAGGAGGTGGAAGTTGTTATGTGTCAGGGCTCTCTACTTGGTGACTGTTTTAGTTCTATACCTTAAATATCTAAGCTGAAAATAGACAAAATATATGCAAAATATATATATATATATTTTCTTTTTGAGCATGACAACGTTTGGACCCAGCTGGGAGCTCAGAATGTGTGCGGACTTCCCTTCCTTCTCCAGTGGATGTATTTTAGTTCGGCACCTGTTTTTCTGTTGGGATGTGCGTGCTTCCCTTTGAACTAGCTGTTTCTGCAAAATATTTCCCACAATACCACCTGGTCACAATGTTTTTACACGCTTACCAAATAGAACTCAGATACAACAGACGCACGCACGCACGCACACACGCACGCACGACTCACTCACACACACACACACACACACACACACACACACACACACACACACACACACACACACACACGTGTGCACACACACACACGTGTGCACACACACACACACACACACACACACACACACACACACACACACACACACACACACACACACACACACACCTAGGGTGCCGGGTGATGCCAGCTCCTGTAAGATGGCACCGCTGCTCTTTGACTTGGGCACCGAGCGCCACGAGGGACCTGACATCAGCACACGCTGCTTCTGCTGCTGCTGCTGCCCTCCCACCTCCCTGTAGAGAGAGAGAGAGAGAGAGAGAGAGAGAGAGAGAGAGAGAGAGAGAGAGAGAGAGAGAGAGAGAGGGAGAGAGGGAGAGAGAGGGAGGGAGAGAGAGAGAGAGAGAGAGAGACATACAGAGAGAGAGAGAGAGAGAGAGAGAGAGACATACAGAGAGAGAGAGAGAGAGAGAGAGAGAGAGAGAGAGAGAGAGAGAGAGAGAGAGAGAGGGAGAGAGAGACACACACAGAGAGAGAGAGAGAGAGAGAGACAGAGAGAGAGAGAGAGAGAGAGAGAGAGAGAGAGAGAGAGAGAGAGAGAGAGAGAGAGAGAGAGAGAGAGAGAGAGAGAGAGAGAGAGAGAGAGAGAGAGAGAGAGAGAGAGAGGGGTCATTAGGAGTTCTCACCTTCTGACATCACAAACCCCAGCTTAACACAAACTTCCTATAACACAATGTAAAAATAAATAAATGTGTATATATATATATATATATATATATATATATATATATATATATATATATATATATATATATATATATATATATATACGAAGTCTGACAGAAAGGGAGAAATTGCCACTCCTTTTGGGGGAACAGAAAAGAATTTTCTGCAAAATATGTCAATTCCCGTCACAAGAAAAGGGACGACCAGTAGGACACATATAGGCTACTTACCATGTTTTACTTACAGTACCACACCATCTCCTTTATTGAAGTCATTTCATTGATTTATATTGTTTTGTTGTTGTTTATCTCATAATTGTAATTGTGCTTTGACAACATTTGTTAAATTTCATGCCAATAAAGCCTATTGAACTGAATTGAATTGAATTGAAAGTGACTTATTGACAGAGATGGAGAGACAGAGAAACAGAGAGGGGACATGAGGACTCTCCTCATGAGACAGAGAGACAGAGACATTAGGGAGAGAGAAAGTGTAACATGAACTTGTGATGTTATTAAATTACTGGCAGAATGCTGAGTGAGCTCTTGTATCTGATGTCATGTGGAACATGATAACAATGAAATCATGAGCACTAACTATCTGTATATCTATGTATGTATAATACTGTATATAATAAAAGAAAATCTAATATTATTTACATTAAATCTTAGCAAGTTAATAGAATTAAGTTTTGAAACAAAGCTCCGAACAGAAGACGCTGCATGTCTCTGCTGTTCTAATTCCTACAGATTTCTTTCCAGAGTGTAGGTTATGCTGAAAAGCCTGGGGCTCCCGTTGGATTTAAAGTCTAGTCTCTGGAACAGCTTTCCTCCTGGATCTCTTAAGACCTTTTCTGATCTGCAGGGACCCAGAAGATCACTGACATAGTCCAGAGCAAGACCCTGCCTTGTCTTAAATGTAGCTATCAGAATCTTTAAGTCCACTCAATGACACGGTCTGCACCTCATTGGCCCTTAGACTTTGTCTGAATGTGTTTATACGTTTTGGGACTTTTACTTCATTCTGGGTTTTCTAGTTCTGTGTAGTCTGTTGCCTTGGTCTTCTGTGTCAGGGACGTGCAGAGATTGTTAGAGAGGCAGGGGCTGACATTTCTAAAAGGGCCTTTTGGTGAAAATATCGAAAAAGGCAGACCTCCAAGCTCACAATGCTGCGATGCGTTGTGAGCTTGGAGGTCGGCTATTTTCGGTGCTTGATACCACACTGAACTAAACATTATCAAGTCAATACTGGAGATGTGGCGTAACGGCATGGATTTCTACACAGAGAGGGCAATTCTTTCAACAGTAAAAACTGCATTCATAGTATGGAGAGGGCACGTTTTACAGACAGCTCAAGCCCATCTACACGTGCCTGGTCTGTGTAGTACACTTCATTTTGGGAACATTGAGAACTAATTTGAGGCTCAAAACTAAGATCTGGATCAAATAAACAGGAATACCAAAGATTCTATAGGCAGATTTTACATTGGATATCTAATGCAGGGTTCCCCAAAGTGGGAGCCGTGATGCCAGTCCAGGGGTGCTGCAGAATTAATTGATAATATTTGGAATTCATCAATATCACTTCACTATGTTTAGTAAAACAGACCTGATTTGCACTGTACTTGAGTTCTTTTTCCATCTACGGCCAACTCTCTTTACCAGAAATAGCAGATCTACAAGCTCACAACGCGTCACGATGTGGCGCATTGTGAGCTGGTAAATCGTCTATTCTTTGTGAATCTTCCTCCCAGAATAGGAGTGCTGGTGTTCAAGTAGTTAAACATCAAGAATAAAGTTATTTTCAGTCAGTTCTGATGGAAACTCATATTTCTCTGTGACAAAGCCTACCGTAACATATCTCAGGTGGAAAGTTGTGCATATTTACGTTGCGTAATATGATGTAAGATTCTACAAATTAACAATGTAATTCAGGGGTGCCGTGGATGAAAAAGCTATTTACAGGGGTGCCCTGAATCTTTTTTAAAACCCCTGATATAATGTGTAATGAGAGAACCCAAACAGGGGTCGTTTTGTTGTCCTGAGCTTATGGGGGCCTGGAATTATAGCATCTCTGACTCGTCACGATGAAGTGGCAGAAAGTTGTGAGGCCATCATAAGCAGTCTGGTAGGACGGTCCATCAGGGGTTGAATTGACAGGCATCGACTGTGTGTCATCAGCATTAAGAATGGAAGGAGATATCATGTGTTCAGATAACGACCAGAGTGAAGCATATAGAATAATAGAAACGGAACCCTGAGGTATTCCATAGGTAACAGGAGCGGAGGAATCAAAGACAGAAATAAACGCACATCCTCCACCGTTGGTGCTCAGCCAAACAAAAACCAGTGTTACCGCTGTCCGCTGTTTAGAAGCAACTCTGGGCTTCTTTTTATGTAAAGTTGCTTTCCGTACACATTTCTTTTAACACATTCACGGCCAGGTATTCATTAATTAATCTGACTCTGCCAGGGTTTTTCATTGTTTTTTTTTTACCTTAATTCACCAACACGCGGAACGAGCCATGTGAGCAGGAAGTAAGCAAAGGCTGTCTGTCTGTAAGGTCCGACGATCGTTTCTTCTTTCACCCGGAAAAGAAAAATTAAAACCGCAATCATCCGTTTTTAAGTTATGGTCCGTAGAAGAAAAAAATGAATAAAAAATGTTTTCACCAAAAAAACTAATTTCTCTGAATCTCATAACATGTCGCCAGACGGAGCGGAGAATTTTGGGATGACCATTACTGACAAAACTGTGGAGACATCTCTGCCATTATGAAGGACAGGTGTAAACCAAAAAAGAAGGAATTGTCGAGCGATACAAATAAGCGTTTTAGCGTAATGTCCTACCGCTCGCGGACAGAGCTGCTGTGGACTCCAGATGAAAAAGAAAACAATTCTGGCTAGTCCTGAATTCTCCTTTAAGTGGCAGTGGGCCAGATGGAACAACAGTAGTTTCCGCTGTCTTTTGTAATGGCTGTGAAAGAGTATTTATGCAGTCAGCTACTGTATCGTTAACCCCTGAGTGAACCGCTCAGTGTTGGCTCACTCTGTGTGTTCAAACTGCAAAACTAGAACTTTTCTTTTTTCCAATAGCTTTTACATACGGTAATTATCTGAAGCCTCTTTGCCTCAAGGAAAAACGTCTCACAGCACTCTAGCTCTCTTGGTGATACACACAGCAGCACCAGTACTACAGTTTATATTAGCGACCTTAAGCAACGCTACGGCAACGGCAGATGACAACGGTAATCGGAAATGATCCGCGCTCGATAGATAAACCTGCCGTCGCCGCAGCCGTCTCTACTACGGCAGAAGGGTTCCTTCCCACGTAGCGCCTACTCCGTCTGCTGCGTGTGCGCGTCGCCATGGGAACCCAAGCGTTCAGTGAAAGGGGTGGGAACCATGGTGGGAACCCGTCGCCGCCGAGGCTTTGCTTAATCATTTTGATCGCTACAGCGATTACGTCATAGCAGCCGTAGTCCGCCTGGCGTTGCCGTCCTGAAAATCATCTAGCTTAAAGTCGCTATTGTCACTGTCGGGCAGAAACCTCGTATCTCCAAGTTTCAAAATTGAATGTTTTTTTCGTAAAGCAAAGCCCTGCTTCATCGCACAAGACTGTCGCACAGGACTAGTGAAAATAGCAGATCTACAAGCACACAACGCTGCGAGGCGTTGTGTGCTTGTAGATCGTCTATTTTCACTAGTTTAGATCATTTTTTAAATGATAAATACAAAACGAACGGTTTTGGACATACAAGGTTTTCACCCGACAACGACGATATGCTCAATTTGGAGTGAGTGAGCATGTGTATGAGTGTCCAGATACACGTGTGTGTGTGTGTGTGTGTGTGTGTGTGTGTGTGTGTGTGTGTGTGTGTGTGTGTGTGTGTGTGTGTGTGTGTGTGTGTGTGTGTGTGTGTGTGTGTGCGTGTGCGTGCGCGCGCCCTTGGGGTGGCCCAGTTCTTTTACACCTCCTTTATGACATTGCTCACACGCTTTTTTGAAGCGTTCGTCTATGTTTGTCTTGGCTTTAGTACAGTACTGCATGTGCAGAATGTGTTTGTGCATAGTATGTGTGTGTGTGTGTGTGTGTGTGTGTGTGTGTGTGTGTGTGTGTGTGTGTGTGTGTGTGTGTGTGTGTGTGTGAGTGTGAGTGTGTATTACAGGCATGGCATATGCATGCAGGCATATGCGTGCAAGGCCAACCTGCACATGCATTATGCATGTGCATATTCACCTTTCATGCATGCACAGACATATGTCTGTTCATTTGCATATGCATGCGTGCATGCAGGTGCACTGGGTGCGTTGGGTGAGTGGCTGTGTGCGAGTGCACACTTCCGTGCATATGTGTCTGCAGAGGTGGAAAAAGTACACACATTTTTGCGACCGTCAGGGAGCAGTTTACTATGAAAACCTCCACCGGCCGTCCGTCCGTCCGTCCGTCACACCTTTGTGACCATCAACAAACGTCACACCTTTGTTGATGTTTAAATCGAAGAGTCTTGGTCAAATACTTCTGTTGGTTTCTGCACTGATCATTTATACAATTCAGCTGTGTTTGCTCGTGTCATCATGATGAGGTCATAAATCAGCCATGCCCAAATATAGATTTTACGGGTTTACATGCTTACTCAGTTATTCGTTATGTGAAAGTCCTATGACGTCTATGATATCTGACATCATCATACATACATTCCCTTTTATGCCCATAAATGGAGATCCCCTCTGTAGAACCAGCCACTGACATCACTGTAATGTCAGGGGAACCAAATCCCTTTTATGCCCATATATGGAGATCCCTGTGATGCCAGGGGAACCAAATCCCTTTTATGCCCATATATGGAGATATGGAGATCCCCGTGTTGCCAGGGTAACCAAATCCATTTTATGCCCATATATGGAGATCCCTGTGATGCCAGGGGAACCAAATCCCTTTTACGCCCATATATGGAGATCCCTTATGTCATCAATATTAAGCCCATATCTGTGAATATCTTTGGGTACCAGATGTCTCCATATATGGTTAAATGGTCCGATATACATCACTGGCCAGAAGACCAAGAAATGGTGCAACCTCGCCCTTTGCTTTTCTCCCTATAGGCATCTTACTGGTAGGTAGTTTAATGAGGAATGCAGTATGGTGGTAGGTAGGTAGTTATGGCCTTTGATGTAAGATTTTCACTTTCTAGGATAACTATATTTGCTATTCCCAGATGATGCCCTTTTAGGGTACCCCTCATGCCCATATATGGAGATCCCCAGGCTTTACTAATTAACATAAGTTTTATGCCCATATATGGAGATCATTGTCCCAATGTCATCAGATATATGGGCATAAATGGACACAGGCAAACTAGATGGGCTGTATGGATATCCAGATGTGTGATGTAAGTGTTTTATTCCAAATGTGGCACCCCACAGACATATTTCCAGAAACAAAATCCCTTTCATGCCCATATATGGAGATTTCTGATGTCATCAATCCCAGGCCCTGTAAAAAACATGGTTGCTATGGTATGAGCAACTTATGTCTCCATATATGGAGATTCAACTTCAATGAGTAACCATGGCAAACTGTCAACTGCCCGTATGTCTTGATAATTGGTAAAACAAACTTTTGGCCTATTTGTGGAGATAAGCGACCAACGGTCGCTTATCTCCCGATTAGGGAGTCTTACTGGTGTACTTAAGTAAAAGTGTCAATACTGCACTGTAGATGTACTCCGTTACAAGTAAACGTCCAGAATTCAAAATGTACTTGAGTAAAAGTCTGAAAGTGTCGGGATCAAAATGTACCAAAAGTACAAGATGCGACGTGTTGTGAGCTTGTAGATCGTCTATTTTCAAACAGCCATGGTATAAAATAGGGCTAAAGTCAAGACTAATGTACGTTTTATAATATAATATAATTTATATATGCAAAGTAACTAATAACTAAAGTTTTCAAATAAATGTAGTGGAGTAAAAATACAATATTTGGATCTGAGATGCAGTGGAGTAGAATAAAAGTATTGGAAATTGGAAATACTCAAGTAGAGTACAAATACCTCCAAATTGTACTTAAGTACAGTACTTGTACTTAGTTACTTTACACCACTGTGTGTGTGTGTGTGTGTGTGTGTGTGTGTGTGTGTGTGTGTGTGTGTGTGTGTGTGCGTGCGTGCGTGCGTGCGTGCGTGCGTGCGTGCGCAGCGTGTGTGTGTGTGTGTGTGTGTGTGTGTGTGTGTGTGTGTGTGTGTGTGCGTGCGCAGCGTGTGTGTGTG
This sequence comes from Nannobrachium achirus, assembly GCF_963921795.1. Taxonomy (NCBI): domain Eukaryota; kingdom Metazoa; phylum Chordata; class Actinopteri; order Myctophiformes; family Myctophidae; genus Nannobrachium; species Nannobrachium achirus. Next base: position 13,819,443 of record NC_137825.1, on the reverse strand, counting down.
TGTGTGTGTGTGTGTGTGTGTGTGTGTGTGTGTGTGTGTGTGTGTGCGCAGTGTGCGTGTGTGTACCTGTCTGGACTGCTGCTGTTCCTCTCACTGCTCTCGTAGCCGCTCTCCATCCTCTGGATGAGGCGTGGCTGGTGCTCCACCCCTCTGAGGGGCGGGGGAGGGAGGGGGGGCACCATGGTGGTGCTCCTCTGGCCCGGACCCCCGGCCAGAGGCCCCTGGTGGTCCCCCAACGCAGTCTCTCCTCTTCTCAGGGCGGCCACCGCCTCCGCTAAGCCCTGCTCGTCGGATAAAGAAAATAAATAAATCTCATGACATGACAAGGGATGGGACCATATGAAAATGTCATGTCACAACTATTGTGACCAAATGAATTGTGATTTACGATATTATCACAACAATCAAAATATCTCCAACATCCATTATCCTGGGGTGGAATATTTGCCAAAAAATTGCAAATCCACAAGCTTCTTCTTGTGGTTCATGTGCATCTGCTATTTTTTGGCAAAGAAAAAAGGCTATTTCCATTATTATTTCCAGGTCAGTTTTACCAATAGAGGGTTTAAATCGTACCGGATATGCAGCTCGGCAAATAAAAGGTGAATTGATCCCAGTGAATGACGATTAATTAAATCTCCGTGATACGATTCATCACGATAAACGATAATAGCGATTATCGTCCCATCCCTAATGACACGACAGCTAGTGAGGTGGCACAGCTAACCTATAGTTCTTTTTGTGATAGAAGTGCCAAATTTGGCAGAGGAGTATGGTGGACAAATATTAATATCCAGTCAGGGTGAAGTCAACCATTTATTGAAGATTTCAGCAACAGAGAAACAACATACAGAATTCTGGCCTGCCGGCCAGAGCTTGCACCCTAGGGGGCAGAAGCCTCCTGAAGTGTCATATGGGACACCTCTTAGTATACACCAAGATGCTATCCCTAGAAGGAGATACACATGAACATGCTATACTAAGTACCATACAGAAGTTTGCAATGACCATGTTTAGCATCACTTAGTACAGGTTTTATGCTGACACAGAGTAGAAGTACAAGTCACAGTCCATGGATGTCAGCTGTTGGATTGACAGCTGCAGGCAGATCTAAATGAGTACTTTGGCTTGTGAGATTCTCCTTAGACTATAAGTTCTACAAAGTTGAATATAAGTATGATACATAGTGTACACATTTGACAGTCTATAAATATTTCTACCACAGGAGTTGATCGATATATTGGGAACAAAACTGGATATGGGGGCATCTGAAATTCTCATCCTGGTGAATGCTAACCTGGTGAAATGCTAACCAGCGGACGCTGGTGAATGCTAACCTGGTGAATGCTGCTATGTCTAAACCTAACCCTAACCTTAGTAAAACTATGCCTAAACCTAACCCTAAAACTTAACCCTAACCCTTAGTCGAACTAATGGGACGTCGAAAAATATCGAGATTTTGCGGTCAAAACCAACCCTGGCCTTATACCTGCTGCTGCTGGGGTGCAGGGGGCTGTGAGGAGGAGGGGGAGGCTTGCGGCCCGGGGCTCCGGTGGTCCTGGGGCTCCTGCGGTGGGACAGAGGGCCCCGGGATGGTGCCGTAGCCGGGAGGGGGGCCCCTCTGGCGGGTGAAGATGCTGTCGATGTTCAGAGCCTCTCGCCGGGGCCTCCAGGCAGGCCTATAGCGCCCCCCGGAGGAGCTGGAGGTGGAGAGACAGAGGCTGAGACTTTAAGCAATCGACGGCTACGGCAGACGAGAACCGGAAATGATCAGCGCTCGATAGATAAACCTAGCTGCCGTCGCCGCCGTCTCTACAACGCCAGAAGCTCCCTTTCCACGTAGTGGCTACAACGTCTGCTGCGTAGACATGTCGCCATGGGAACCAAAGAGTTCAGTAAAAGGGGTGGGACCCCGTCGCCGATGGCTGTTTGCTTAACGATTTTGACTGCTACCACGATTGCGTCATAGCAGCCGTACTCCGGCTGGCGTTGCCGTCCTGAAAATTGCAGAGCTTAAAGTTATACCATGTAACTTTTTTTATAAAACAAATCTTAAAATTGTCCTAACTGTTAAATCGCTAAAGTTTTAGAACCCCCACTCCGTTAATTTCAGCTTCTAAAGCCTTCTCTTTATATGTTTTCTATGAGCAGTGAGGGGGGGAGAATTTCGCAGCAAAATGACGTCATCTGCATCATCTGTATACGTTGTGTGGCCAATCATATCGCGGATCATAAACACATGGTACACTACCGGCCAATCACAGGCGTATCTGCAGTATCTTCAGGAAGTAGCTTCCCTCAGCTACAGTGTTTACCATGGTGAAGGATTCTTAACCTCTTAATCCCCAAATCCTGGCCAGAAAATTACGTTCTACCATGGTTCTACCCCTCCACGGATTCGTATCGTCGCGGTGGTTTGCGGCGCTGATCCAGTGGTCCGCGGCGGTGGTCCGCGATGACTCCGGGCGAAAAACGGACGAAAAAAGCAATACCGCGACTGACCACTAGTTTAGCAGCTTTAAACTGCCTAATATGTTGCATACTGTAGGGAAACATTATCAGTCCTTAATACTTTGTCTGCCAGAGTTAAAGGGGCCACACCATGCTTTTCAAAATATATATTTTATATAAATATTGGTCAATAATACGGTTAATAATAATTTGTGAGAAATTTATGCATCGGCCTGATCCGCCCACGGATTGTCTCAATCCGTGGGCGGGGGGGATTTATTATGTTGCCCATAATGAATGCGCTGTATGTGTGACGTAGTGTTAATTTAGTTGACTATTAGTCAGAGATCAGATATGTTCGGCACACAGCAAAGTATAAATCAGGCATTATGCTCTCTCTCTTGCCACACGTGTCAGACTGGAAGGTGTGTGTGTGTGTGTGTGTGTGTGTGTGTGTGTGTGTGTGTGTGTGTGTGTGTGTGTGTGTGTGTGCGTGTGTGCGTGTGTGTGTGTGTGTGTGTGTGTGTGTGTGTGTGTGTGTGTGTGTGTGTGTGTGTGTGTGTGAGAGAGCTAGGACTAAGTGGCTAATGATGCCACACGCCTGCGTTAACATTGCAGACTTATGAATTATTAGTGCCGGGGGCAGATGATGGCTCTATTATTCTGGGCCAGGGGCTCTCCAGTGGTTTCACACCGCGCCCGCATTCTACCGTCAACACCCTCTACACTGTACTGTATATTAAATAACACAACATTCCTCTTTTACAGCAAAGTCCTTATGTAACAGCATATTACGGTAGTCTGAGCGTTTCGGGCAAAAACCGTGCACTTTACAATAAAAGCATGCCATTTTCCACACCTACCATATGGAACATTTTTGGCTATAGGGACATCGCAGATTTGTCTTGGGAAACTTGTGGGAGCCAATCAAAGCTGGGCTCTCATAAACTTTACAATACAGTAAAATAAAACAAAAAATAAATAATGCTTTAAGTAGCATGTGAGGGGTCAAACTAGGGTTTTTTTCAGGATTCTGAATTCAATGCAAGCAAAAGTGTTTTGCACGAAAAACATTCCTCTCTAAAAAACGGCCCAAACAAAACTCTGAAAAGTAACGACTCATCACTAAACCATAGTTTTATGGGGACCGTTTTTAGCCCAAGGAATGTTTTTCGTGCAAAACAAATGCTTGCATTGGATTCAGAATCACGAAAAAACCCTACTACCCCAGACTATATTGAGAGTGTAAGCCATTTACCATGACAGGGAGTGGGTTGTTGGCTGATTTACCACTGTTTCAGGGTTGTGGCACGAGGCGAAGCCGAGTGCCATACAACCCACAACCCTCGAATGCACCCACCTGGACTTGCTCTCGCTGCTGGTGCTCTCGTCCTCCCAGTGGGGGGTGCCGGCCCCGCTCCCCTCGCAGCCCCCCACCCCGGAGGAGGAGGAAGAGGAGGTGAGGGGCCGGCGCGACGACAGCAGGAACACCGCCGTCTCCCCCTGCAGGGGAGGGGAGGGAGCGCGGGGCAGAGGGGGGCCCTCCACCGCGGAGTCTGAGAGAGAGAGAGAGAGAGGGAGAGAGAGAGAGAGAGAGAGAGAGAGAGAGAGAGAGAGAGAGAGAGGAGGAGTAAGTAAGTAAGTAAGTACGTTTTTATTTTTATAAAGCACCTTTCACAACAATGTTGTCCTAAAAACCCCAGGACAAAAACCCACTCGTCCTAGACAATTTGCCCTCCTGGCCCCCAAACTGTGGAATAAACTCCCTGTCGCTCTTAGAACAACAGACTCACTCCCTAGCTTCCAACTTGGACTGAAGATTCACCTCTTCAGACTCCACCTACACCCATAGCAATACTGTACATACATGAAGATAGATAGCATTTTCTGGTTTTAGAAAAGTTTTTTACTGATTGGGTGCGTGGTCTACCTATGTTATTGTTTTTCTAGATTGATATTCATATGCCTTGTTATATTGTTGTTGATGTACTGACATATTAGCTTGCTTATTATATTGATGTACACCTGCTTGTTGTAAGTCGCTTTGGATTAAAAGTGTCTGCTAAATGCCTAAATTGTATATTGTAAATGTTACAAGGTGCTGTACAGTGGACAGAAATAAAAACAATCAGTTATAACAAGATAAACAGGGCCCATAAGGCATGATCGCAATAACACAACAAATCAAATCAAATCAAATCAAATTTTATTTATATAGCACGTTTACAAACAGTCGAGCTGAACCAAAGTGCTGTACAGGTAAAACAAAAACAATGCAAGCAGAAAAATAAACAGTTTAAAGCAACAAACAGCAAAGCAAGGGAAACAACAGCAGGAAGCTAATAGAAAGAATATCTATACAACAAGAGGTAAAGCAGAACATTGACCTGGTCAGGTAAAAACTTTATAAAATAAAATGCATATGAAACAAATGTGTTTTTAACAAGTTCTTAAAAACAGTCAACCGTTGACTCAGCATATTTTTTTATCACCGATGGAACGTAGGAGCGACCACTGCAAAGGCCCGTTGCCCTTGGTTTTACGTTTGGAAGCGGGAGGGAGCCTTTGTTAGAGGAACGGAGAGATCTCACATTTGGTTTTGCGCGCAGTAATTCAGAGATATACAGTGGAGAAAGACAGAGAGAGACAGAGAGAGAGAGTGAGAGAGGTGGGGGTGGAGAGATAGAGGGAGAGATGAAGAAATGGAGAGAGAGGAGCAAAATGTAGGAACGATACACAGAGAGAGCGAGAGAAAGAGGCAGAGAGAGAGAGAGAGAGAAACAAACAGAAACAAAGTAAGTGTAATAAACTTTAATGTGTCCTACAGGGGGCCGTTATGCAGGCAGCAGCAGTGCAGATAAATATATTAAGAACATTCCACTAACGAGCAAACACACAACGACCCAACGAGTCCTGCGGTAACGAAGCACAAGCAAACAAACAAACAACAGCAACGCTACTGTATGTGGGCGCTGACCTCACTCTGCTAAACCACTGGTTCTCAACCTGTAGGTCGGGACCCCCAGAGCGGTCCCCACATTATTTTGGGGGGTCCCCAGATGACTAACTTAAAGAAGTAGTTCACCCCCAAAATTACTTTTTTTCTATTGATTACTCTTGCCATGGAGACTTGAGTTAAAAAAAAAAAAAAAAAAAAATATGTATTTGTCGCATTCCTAAGACAAGAAATTGATTATAGTAAATTGACCCCCATTGATTCCGGATGGGGACCCAAATGCATTTGGGTCCCCATCCGGAATCAATGGGCGTAAATTTAGTATAATCAATTTTTTGTCTTAGGAATGTGACAAATACAAAAAAATATTATTGAACTCAAGTCTCCATGGCGAGAGTAATCAATAGGAAAAAAAAATAGGGGGGTGAACTACTCCTTTAATGTGCAACATTGTTTTCTCACTCAACAGTAAACAAACCAACATAAAGTTTAAGTATATAGATGGTATCTGCACATTTCTAAAGTGACAATTTAAGATCTTTTTAATACCTCTAAAATGAAACATTTTACATTGGCCAAATTGTCAAATATTAGAGGCAGAAATAATGAGAAATTGTGAAAATAGCCATTCTACATGCTCTTCCATTTTCACAATAGAACTAACCGTCCGTGTTATACAGAATCTAAAGCCTCAACTCTTAGTGCTCGTCAGGATGGGGTGGGGGGGAGAGGTGTTCTCAAAAGGTTGAGAACAACTGAAAGATCTACTAAACGTTTCCCAGTCTCAAACCAAACACAACCACAGCCTCAGATCCACTACGCAGCGCCGCTAGCTCTTCACAGCGTGGTTTGGCCACACTTGTATTTAAATCTTTTATTTGAAACACTTGTATTAAAAATAAAATGTTCTCCAGCTAATTCATGTTCTGGTGAATCTAATCGTGAGTTAATCTGACTGAACCGAAATAGACGATTTACAAGCACACGACCGACATATTTCCGACACGCGAACAGCGGCTTTGGACAGAGCATCAATTATATTGGTGCATTAGACTTGAACTGAGAGGTCTAAACTTCCCAGCCTTTAAATCTAGTTTGAGCCCTCAGTCGTTGACTCAGCGATAAATCAAGACACTGTTCTCCTGGAATGTTGTCCTTGACATTAAAATGAATATTGTTGCTGCCGGGTGAAAACCTCATTGTGTCCAAAACACTTCCTCTTTCTTTATTTTTTGAAACATTTCAAAACAGTGAACTTGCACATCTGCTATTTTCACAACTTTTTGCGTGACACCATATATATATATATATATATATATATATTGTTGTCGGGTGGAAACCTTGTATGTCCAAAACCATTTGTTTCGTATTTATCATTTAAAAAAAATGATTTAAATAATGACAATAGCTGATCTACAAGCACACAGCGCCTCGCGGTGTGAGGCATTGTGTGCCTGTAGATCAGCTATTTTCACTAGTTTTGTGTGACAGTCTTGTATGATGAAGCAGGGTTCTAATTTACAAAAAAAAAGAAAAAAGAACACATTTGAAACGATATACTAGTAACACTCCCTAAACTCCCCTACACAAACTTTAGAAGGCGATGGTAGCCAATCAGGAGGGAATATGGGAAATGGGACAGATCCATGTTGATGACATGACTGTAGAGATACTGTGTACCGCTTTGCGTGATCTTAGGGCAAAATCTGTAGGAACTAGGAACAGTGTCCAAAAATGTGTTTTGCAAGAATCGGCCACATGGTGGCACTAGAAGAGGGCCATGTGAGAAATGAGGAGGTGGAGGTTGTGGTTTGGCAGTCAAGGAGTGTGTGCGCAAAGTTTGGCATGGTGGAGATATGATATGAGTAAGGCAAAAGTGTGACGTGACGGACAAACGGACGGACAGCCGGTGGAGCTTTATAACCAGTAAGACTCCCTAATCGGGAGATAAGCGACCGTTGGTCGCTTATCTCCACAAATAGGCCAAAAGTTTGTTTTACCAATTATCAAGACATACGGGCAGTTGACAGTTTGCCATGGTACTCATTGAAGTTGAATCTCCATATATGGAGATAACCTACGCATCACACTAAATCTGACCTCACCAGCCCATATTTGGGCATGAGCAACTTATGTCTCCATATATGGAGATATGATGACATCACACAGTCCTCAGCCGATGATGTGGCGTGATGTCATACAATACACAAACGAGCCCTACAGTATAAAGGGGCAATTCTTGCCAGGAAAGAAGCATTTCTTCGACTCAGACCTTATCGCCAGGGTTGGCTTATAGCAGCTGTCGGTAGGACCATATATGGATTCTGTTAGTGTGGATCTCCTAACAGGGCATCATCTGGGATACCATCCCTTTTATGCCCATATATGGAGATCCCTAACAGAATCCCTTTTATGCCCATACATGGAGATCCCTAACAGCATCCCTTTTATGCCCATATATGGAGATCACTAACAGCTAACAGAATCCCTTTTATGCCCATATATGGAGATCCCTAACAGAATCCCTTTTATGCCCATATATGGAGATCCCTAACAGAATCCCTTTTATGCCCATATATGGAGATCCCTAACAGAATCCCTTTTATGCCCATATATGGAGATCCCTAACAGAATCCCTTGTATGCCCATATATGGAGATCCCTAACAGAGAATCCCTTTTATGCCCATATATGGAGATCCCTAACAGAATCCCTTGTATGCCCATATATGGAGATCCCTAACAGAATCCCTTTTATGCCCATATATGGAGATCCCTAACAGAATCCCTTTTATGCCCATATATTATGGAGAAATCCCTGCTCTGAGTATCTGACATCAGTGTGATGTCACCTGTTTATGCCCATATATGGAGATCCCTGCTCTGCGTATCTGGTTGCTATGGTAAACAGTTGGTTGCTAGGGTAAAAAGACATGGTTGCTATGGTAAACAGTTGGTTGCTAGGGTAAACAGTTGGTTGCTAGGGTAAAACCATGGTTGCTAAGGTGGTTGCTAACGTACACTAACAAACCAGCAACAACAGACTGTTGCCACAGCAACGTACACAAAGGTTTGTGTACACATGTGGTGTGATGTCATACTGATGCGGAGATATGAGCAGGGCAAAGGTGTGACGTGTGACGTGTGACGGACGGACGGCCGGTGGAGGTTTTCATAGTAAACTGCTCCCTAACGGTCGCAATAAAAACATGAAGAAGTTTAATTTTGACCAGGCGAGGTTTCCGGCCCGACAGACAGACAGACAGATGCATAAAAGGATTTCGCTCGCTGCAGTTTCCCTTAGCTCTCCTGTTTCTGCAGCGTGTCTGACTGTCTGTGAGAGATGCCAGAGTCTGTCAGAATGACTGGCTCAGACTGGCCAGCTGAGAGCAGCAGCTAAACACGCTATTTTTATACCCTCTTCCTTCCTACACACACACACACACACACACACACACACACACACACACACACACGACACACACACACACACACACACACACACACACACACACACACGTTACTTTTCTTTATTTGTTGACTCGTGCTTTCCCCTGATGCTCACTCACTCACTCACTCCCTCGTTCAGCTCGTTCGTTGTTCTCGGCGGCCCGGCTGTCATAAGATGTAATCCCTTTCTTTTCCTATCACGCACTGCGATTTATTATCGTCGTATCTTTCTTGATATCCACTCGCAAACCCCCACGGCAGCATCCATATTCCGGATCACAACGATCTACAAGCTCCTGAGCTTGTAGAGCTGGTAGATCTGGCTGTTTTTGGCGAAGAGGTTAACCCTAACCCTCTCAAAGGATTTCTTCAAAGGATTTCTTGCCCATAAGCAAAGGTTTTTTTCGTCCATGCCTTAGCTAAACGTCTTTGCCTTTTTTACTATTTTGAAAAACATTTTAAAATACTTCAAATAGCCAATCTACATAGACACTGTAGATCAGCTATTTGAAATATTTAAAATAGTAAAACATTGCAAAAAAGTTTGGGGATAGAGGCATGGACGAAAATAGAGCCCCAGGATATGCAAATTATTTTTCAAAAATAGCAGCCCATTGTTATGAGCTTGTAGATCTACTATTTTTGAAAAGCCAAAGTATAAAATGGCACAGACACTTTCCCGGGTTTAATGGGTCTAGAGGGTTTAAGCCACTAACGATCGTTGAAGTAATGAAACCCTGACTGACTGACAGATACATCTTTTGTTACACTGATGATTAACATGGTTAACCCGCCATGGCGGACCCTCACCTGTGTGTTCGCCGGTGGGTCCGTGGTGGGGCGAGGGGGTCCCTCCTCCGCCGCCGCCCTGGTGGTTGCAGACCACGGTGGTCTGGGACTCGTTGGACAGATGGCTGCCGGTGGACTGGTGGTGCGAGGAGCGAGGACCACGGGAGCCTCGGTGGCTGGAGCTGTCTGTCGAAGAGTCTGTGCGGGTGTCACTGGATATGGAGGGCTCCCGACCTGGGAGAGAGAGAGAGGGAGAGAGAGAGAGAGAGAGAGAGAGAGAGAGAGAGAGAGAGAAAGGGAAGGGGGAGGAGGGAGAGAAGGGGATGAGATAGAGAGAGAGAGAGGGGGAGAGGCAGATGTAAAGAAGAAAGGAGAGAGAAGATGTGCCAGAGAGAGGCAGAGAGAGAGAGAGAGAGTTACAAGGGGGAAGATACAAAGCGGAAAGATCAGCGAAGCCAACAGACAGACAGACAGAGACTGTTGCCTAAGCTGCCAACCTGGGGTTCCTTCATTGCATGAGAAGTGAGCAGGCCGCTTCTTATCACCTGACAGGGGGAGCTTCCGCGGTTGGACGTAGCGTGTGGAAGGAACACGTTATTCCAACCAGTTCCTTTCCCCTCCAGGATTATTGCATGTTTTTTTTTGGGTACCTACCCTAGGAGACACGGGGAGAACATGCAAACTCCACACAGAAAGGCCCTTTTGCCAACCCACCATAGGGTGAGGGCACGGAGGAGAGAACACGATCCCAGCACCCACAGCGTCCCCAGCGGGAATCGAACCCAGGACCTTCTAGCCACGAGGCAACAGCGCTACCGACTGCACCACCATGCCCCCTGGCGTCTCCCATTCTATGTCTATGGCCATGTCTATGTCCCATTTCCCATATTCCCTCCTGATTGGCTACCATTACCTTCTAAAGTTTGTGTATGCAACCTGATGGTCGCGTATCTCCCGATTAGGGAGTTTTACTGGTATGGTATAGTATAGTATAGCATAGTGTAGTGTAGTGTGAGTCCTCGCTATCGTAGCCTTGCTGCAGTGTAGTGTAGCGCACAGATATAAAAAGCTAGATACCTCCTCTGCCGCTGCAGTTCATTTGGCGCGACTGGTCAAACAGGACTGGTGGTGCAGAACTGTGCACTGCCCCCTGCAGTGAGAAAGAGGGAGTCCCGCCAGTCCAGTGCCAGTCCCGCATCTGATTGGCCTACCGAGCATCCCATTCTGTCACGCCCAAGGAAGCGTCCTTCAGAATTCAGGAAGCTTGCCAGTCCTCTTTGACCAACCCTCTCTGTCGGAGGAGGCGTCTAGCTTTATATGTCTATGGTGTAGCGTAGTGCAGTGTAGCATAGCATAGCATAGCATAGCATAGCATAGCATAGCATAGCGTAGCGTAGTGTAGTGTAACGTAGTGTAGCGTAGCATAGGGTAGTGTAAAAGCATGCGTACCAGAGTCCTTGCTGTCGTAGCCAGCCTTGCAGCAGTGTAGCGTAGCTTAGCACAGCGTAGCATAGCGTAGTGTAGCATAGCGTAGTGTAGTGTACAAGTATGCGTACCAGAGTCCTCGCTGTCGTAGCCAGCCTTGCAGCAGTGTAGCGTAGCTTAGCGTAGCGTAGTGTAGCATAGCGTAGCGTAGCGTAGCGTAGTGTAGTGTAGTGTAAAAGCATGCATACCAGAGTCCTCGCTGTCGTAGCCAGCCTTGCTGCAGTGCTGCTGGATCTCCAGCTGGGGGTTGGAGCCCGAGGGGCTGTCCTGCAGTACCACCGGCGTCCCGCGGGGGTCAGCATACAGCAGCAGCAGCGGCTGGTAGTGGCCCTTGATGCAGCGCGACACCACGTCCTTCCACTTGGGCCCGATCTGGAGGGAGGAGGGAGGGATGGAGGGAAATATTTCATTATAAGAATATAAGTAGACCTATATAAAGTCATGAATATTGGTAGTTGCTTCTGATTTTTTTAAGATTGTAGATCGGCTATTTTTGCTGTGACATAGCAACATCGACATAGAATGATGAAGTAGAGCATTAATTATGAAAAAATAAAATACAACATGGTTCTCTGGAGTGAGTGTAGAAATATAGTTGCCCACCCCTGCTCTCTCTCTGTCCACAAGCTCGTTGTGAGCTTGTAGATCTGCTACTTTTGCCGTTTTTGAATTTGAATCCTGAAAAATAACCAGTTTTGGACATGATGAGGTTTCCAATTCCAATAATACAGAGTCAATACAGATCAATGTGTAACTCAGAGAGAGTGTACTAATGTAACCAAATGGACCCTTTGGTTACATCTGCACCCTGTCTGAGTTAAATGAACACCTTTTCCTTTCTTTTTTTTTACAGAGCAGGGCCATCATTGTGCCAAACATGACCTCTAGTTTGGGAGGGTGTGTTTGATTATCGTTGCCCTGATGTCATCAGGGTGTGTTTGATTACCGTTGCCCTGATGTCATCATTATGATTATTAATGACACAGACTCATGTGACCTTCAGAGTGAAAACAGGGAGTGTGTGGAGCAACAGGGCAACGACATGTGAAACAGCAAACGACACATTTCTCTCTCCATGGACAACATACTGTACGTGTACATTACAAATGTTTTCATGTAAAAAACTCAGACAGTTGTGTCACAGTAGCCTGTCTAAACATATCGTCGTTATCGGGTGAAAACCTTGTATGTCCAAAACCATTCCTTTTGCATTTATCATTTTAAAAATGATTTAAACTAGTGGAAACAGCCGATCTACAAGCACACAACGCCTCGCACCGCGAGGCGTTGTGTGCTTGTAGATCTGCTGTTTTCACTACTTTTGTGCGATGGCCTTGTATGATGGAGCAGGGCTTTACTTTGCGAAAGAACGTACAAATTTGAAACTTGGAGATACGAGGTTTCCACCCAACAACGACGATATACTGTTAGCAGGCGGACATCCTCATGTCCGCCATCTGCACAAACTGCACTGACAGTATTATGCTTAGCCTGTCTGTATATCGCCTAGGGATGGGACCATATGAACATTTCATATCACAAGTATTGTGTCAAAAGAAATCGCGATTTACGATATTATCGCCATAATCAAAATCCATTATCCTGGGGCAGAACATTTGCCAAAAAATAGCCGATCTACAAACTCACAACGCATCGCGTTTTGCGACGCGTTGTGAGTTTGTAGATCTGCTATTTTTTGGCAAAGACATTTGATAGAGAGTGGAGAAAAAAAAGACTATCAAGTACATACAGTATATTACCTTTTGAGGGTTCAAGTGGTACCAGATATGCAGCTAGGCAAATAAAAGGTGAATTGATCCCAGTGCATGACGGAGGACGATATCACGATAAATTAAATCTCCACAATACGATTATCATGAGTGTTTTTTTCATCACGATAAACGATAATATCGCTTATCGTCCCATCATCCCTAATAACGCCCAGCCCAAAAATGACTGCAACTCTCCGAACAAAAGGGGGCACAAAGGCACAAATGTGGCACAAAGAAGTTTGAGAGCCACTGTGTTAAACAGCTTAGTTAAGATGTTGTCTCGTTGTGTGAGATAAGACGATGAAGGCGTGTGTACCTAAAACGCTCCTCACCAATAGAAACCTTTTCAGACTACAAGTGAAGAAGACAGCTCGCCAGAAGCCTTTGTTCTGCGCTCACTCCCCTTAAATTCAGACTGACACCTCCACCGTGTACCAATGACAGTTACACTGAGGCCCCGCGTGCACACACAGTGGAACCCAGTCAAACACAATTTAATGCTCAAAGTCCTGGAACGCGCCCGAGTGGCGTTAGATTTTAACCACCTAGTGCCGCGCTGCGAGCTTGTAGATCTGCTATTTTGAACATTTTTGAAAATGTGTGCAGGTCTTTGAATATCCTTGACCCGATCTTTGACCCGACTTCTAAATCCTTCCTCTAAATCAGTGGTTCTCAAACCTTTTCTTGTCAAGGACCCCCAAAATTACAGGTATTTTGCCGCGATCTCCCATCTCAAAATATTTTGTTCCAGGGACCACCCAGAAGCAAATATTTGAGTTACAAATGTTTGCTTTTATATCGTGATTAAAATCGTGATTTTTCAAAAATAGCAGATTTACAAGCTCGCAACGCAGCACTCGGTGCCGCGCTGTGAGCTTGTATATCTGCTATTTTTCAATAGTTAAAGCATTCAATAATCCTAGGCCTAAATGGCTTAATGCTTCAACTCCTACACTCCAAATGAAGGCTTCGGCGTTAGTTTATGCAGGACACAAGCCCCGCCCAGCTGTAGTCAGCTGTCAGTCAGCTTCTTTTCCCACTCCTCATTCACAGATCTGCTGGTCATTACGTCACACTGTCATACTGCAATCAGGGGTGTCACAAGGGGTAGGAAAGTGGGACTGAGTTACTAGGGCCCAAGGTGGTGGAGGGGCCTTAATTATTTAATACTTTAGCTATTGAAAAATAGCAGATATACAAGCTTGTAGATCTGCTATTTTTGAAAAGTCGCGAAAATATGTGCAAATCTTTGAATATATGTATTTTTTAAGCGAACATTTGTAACTTGAATTTGGCTTCTGGGGGGGGGTCCCTGGAACTAAATATTTGGAGATATACATACATACATACCATTTTGGGGGTCCTTCACATGAAAAGGTTTGAGCTCCACTGACATCGAAACATAGATCTTTCAAAAAACCTTAGAAGGATTTGAAATATTCAAAGATTTCCGTGATTTTTCAAAAATAGCAGATCTACAAGCTTGCAGCGCGGCACTCGGTGCCGCGCTGTGAGCTTGTATATCTGCTATTTTTCAATAGTTAAAGCACTGGGGCGAGGGCGAGGGGCCCCACAGTGAATCCTTGCACCCGGGGCCCAGAATTTGGTGCGACACCCATGACAGCAATCAAAGCTCTGGTTCAGTAGATTTCACCGTCCGGTCGGTGCTCTGACCTCTTTGACGTGGGCGTCATCAAAGTACATCCACTTGCGTATCTTGGTCTGGAAGAAGAAGGTGGAGTAGTGCTTCCCGTAGTAACACACCATGCCCACTAGGTAGAGCTCTGCCTGGCGCGCCCGCTCCTCCGTCACGCGGTAGAACAACTGGTAGAGAGACAGAGAGAGAGAGAAAGTGAGAGAGAGAGAGAGACGGCCAGAGGGGGAAGAAAATAAGTGACTCAAGAAATGAGTGATAGAGACAGAGACAGATGAGTGATAGAGACAGACAGACAGACAGACAGACAGACAGACAGACAGACAGACAGACAGTCCATTTGAAAAAACAGCAGATTTTTCGCGCAAAATTTTAAATACATTTAAAAGATTTGCCGGTATTTGTCTACACGGACAAGCTGTGACATTTCTCATGGTAAACTGCACCCTTCGCTCGCAATTATTTTGGGGGTCGCGGCCTGAAAAGGTTGAGAACCACTGGTCTAGGTGATGATCCAAGGGGGACGTCGTAACAGGAGGGAAATCATGGCATCATGTCTTTAAAATTCAACCCCAGCTCTGTTTTCCCGTTTCATTGTACATGTTTTGTTTCTGCTTTGGCAATGTAAACGTACTGTAGGTCTACGCTTTCTCATACCAATAAAGCCCCTTTGAGTTGAAATGAAAATTGAATTAGGAGAGAGAGAGAGAGAGAGAGAGAGAGAGAGAGAGAGAGAGAGAGAGACATCAGAGGAGAGAAGGGATGGAGAATATCAGAGAGATTTACTGCTCCTCCTAACCGCTACGATGGAGAGGCATAAAGAAAGTGAATGGATGATGTTATCTCTGCTAATATTGCCCACATTAATATTACCAGCCCAGATTATTAAGATGCAGCGTTGTGCGTCTGGCTGTCTGGCGGGAACGCTAATCGTTTTATGCACGCAACGCCGAAGTCCTGGGATGCTGCAAAGACACCTCGTATATGTACGCCGGTGGTTCTCACAGTGGGGGTCCTTGAGGGGACCCCTTAATAAGAGGTCCTTGAGGGGTGGCTCCATTACAAACACATCCATGTCATGGTTGTCCCACACAAGCCATCACACTCTGCTAAACAGATGTTATGCTTTTATGTGTTTTGCCAAGTCCCGGAAAAGATGCCCTGTGATTGGCCAGTGCAGTCACTTTGATTGGCACTTGTGCTGAATGCTCAACCCCAAAACATTATTTATGAGATTGTGGTGGCTTGTGTGGGACAACCAAGGCATGGATGTGTTAGTAATGACAACTAGTAACACATTCATGAAAAAGAAAATCACTTTTGAACACAACAAATAGTGTAAAAGTGATAGGCTTAATAGGCTCCACTCTAAGCTATGAGAGCTGCTGAGTTCTACTGGAGAAACTGGACAACAGGGGCATTTCTGCCTAATAGACCCCAGTCTTTTTGGATCAACATACAGCAAGTAGGAAAATGAGCCTAGAAGTGATTTAGGGCAGAGTTGTCCTTTAAAAGCCACAGTAGCCAGTGCAGTGAGGCCAGAACAGGGGTGATGTGCTCATATTTTCTGGCTCTAGTAAGAGCGCTAGGCTATACAGTAGCTGCAGTATTTTGGACAGGGTTGGAGGAGGTTCATTGCTATGGGTGCTTTGTCTTTAGCCTCGACTCTGCGGATACCACACACTGGCACACAGGGGGTTAATAACTCCCAGAGTGTAATTAGGAGCCAGAGCGTGATTATGAAGTGCCTTAAAGGTAATCAGTAAAATATGACAATTAATCCCAAAACAGCCAGACAACCATGGGGGATTTAAAGACACAGTGCTATAGGATGTCCGTACTTCTTCTGTTTCCCTTATAGTCTGGCAGATAACCTTGTATCTCCATATTTCAATACATGTTTTTTTTTTTTTCTTAAATTAATGCCCCACTCAAGTGTCACACAAAAGTAGCAAAAATAGCCGATCTTTAAGCTCAAGACGCGGCACGAAGGTGGCGTGGATGTGGCGCGAACACGGTCGTGGCACCCTTTGAGCTTGTAGATCGCCCATTTTTGCTGTTGTTATTGGAATCCTGAGAGGTAACAGTTTTGGACATATGAGGTTTCCACGCGTGGAAAACAGAAAGCCTGCAGTGCAATCACACACAGTGAGTATGAAGGCATACAAATATGATGTATACACATACACATGCACACACACACACACACACACACACACACACACACACACACACACACACACACACACACACACACACACACACACACACACACACACACACACACACACACACACACACAAGTCGCACACATGACGCGTAACACGCTGTGACACGAGAGGCGCGCGCTGCCATGCTGCCATGGATGTTTATGAATAATAGAAGTGTGAATATAATCTAATGTGTTGCAGCGCTTCTTGTCTTCCATCTCGCCTATAGCCCACAGTCCTGTCAGTCTCCTCACCTCCGTAGCGTGATATTAAATCACATTCAACAATGACAATTATTATTGCGGGGGTGGTGTACTGTATTGTACATCATTGGTTCTGATGTTTTCACGTCGAGGACCCACAAATGAATGTGTATTTGGCTATATTGGCACCCCATCTGAAATGATGTCTTGCCAGGGAGGGACAAGATTTGTGTTGTTAATGGGTTAATATAGAATCAAAATCCATTTAACCACTCTGCCGATCTTGTGCTTGTAGATGATATTTTCACGACACAAGTCGTTGTTTTGAAACATTTTTATGTGGTTCTAAGTGTGGTGCGGGGTCCTTACGTCGCCCAGGCGGAGGCAGGTGCCCAGGCTGTGGATGACGTCCTCGGCCAGGTCCGAGTGGTCCGAGTCCCACACCAGACCGATGCTCACGATCTCTGGGGAGTTCATCAACACCCTGCGGATCCGCAGCATCTCCCCACAGTTACTCTGTTAGAGAGAGAGAGAGAGAGAGAGAGAGAGAGTTCATCAACACCCGACGGATCCGCAGCATCTCCCCACAGTTACTCTGTTAGAGAGAGAGAGAGAGAGAGAGAGAGAGAGAGTTCATCAACACCCGACGGATCCGCAGCATCTCCCCACAGTTACTCTGTTAGAGAGAGAGAGAGAGAGAGAGAGAGAGAGTTCATCAACACCCGACGGATCCGCAGCATCTCCCCACAGTTACTCTGATGAGGAGGGAGAGAGAGAACACAACCACCTTAAAGACTACCCATCAAGTAAAGGTATCAATACTGCAATGTAGAAATACTCTGTTAGGGTAGGGTCACACCAAATTATGGCTGTCAGCTGATAAACTCTTTTTGTGCTTTTTGTACTCTTTTTTTGCAGCCAGCGGATTCTCCCCTTACATGTAAAAGTCTGGAAATAAAAATGTACTTGAGTAAATACCAAAATATTAGTATCAAAATGTACTTAAAGTACCAAAGGTAGAAAGTACTCATTATGCAAAATGTCCCATGTCACAATACCATTTCAGTAACTATTGTTTTGGTAAAGCCTATCTTGTTATGGTACAGCCCGTCCCAGAGGCCTTGGAGCCA
The DNA here is from genome assembly GCF_963921795.1 of Nannobrachium achirus. Taxonomy (NCBI): domain Eukaryota; kingdom Metazoa; phylum Chordata; class Actinopteri; order Myctophiformes; family Myctophidae; genus Nannobrachium; species Nannobrachium achirus. The sequence continues at coordinate 13,801,345 of NC_137825.1, read as the reverse complement.
CACAGTATAACTCTGGTGTCTCACAATGCCTCGGGACAGAACTACTTTACCACTGACCAGAGTGTTAAACTATACTTCTGTCCATGATATCATGTTACATAAACTTGACCACCACTACCTAATACATTGTCTTGTCTCCTCATTGTCTCATTGATTGATCTGAATTCCACCACAAAACCAAACAAAAAGTGCCTTGTCTTTTAGTTCTACCGGATCTCTCTCTCGACCGGTCCCTGAATAGTTTAGTCATCACAGCGAAGGAAGGACAGGAGGAGAGGAGGAGGGAGGGATGGAGAGAGAGAGAGAGAGAGAGAGAGAGAGGGAGAGAGAGAGAAGCGTGATCAAACAGGGTTTTTCATCCTGTGCCACTGAGGGACAGAGTGTGACATTGCTAAAACCCTGCCTCGATCCGTTTGACAGAGCACGCGCGCGCACGCCACGCGCGCACATTCACAGACAAGCGCGCACTGTCACATGAACCTGCACAGTGTGACATCTACGACACTGAGATGAAAGCCATCAGGAGGGCCAGAGGATAGAGAGATACACGGACAGACAGACAGACAGACAGACAGACAGACAGTGTGCTGTGTGTGTCCCTTGGATGGGGGTCAGTGGGGGGTGGGGGGGACAGTTTGTCCCTTGGTAGAGAGACATATAGACATACAGAGAGAGAGAGAGAGAAGGGGGGGACAGTTTGTCCCTTGGGCCTTCTGTTAAGTTCAGAACCATGTGTTCCGAATCCTTCCTTTGAGTCATGACCCTCCGCAGAGCTGGTGCATGTACACACACACAAGTACAAACATGCACGCACACACACACACACACACACACACACACACACACACACACACACACACACACACACACACATGCACACGCATGCACACAGCACACACACATGCACCCCCTCTCTATATACACGCATGCACACAAACCTACCTGCACGCACGCGCATTGCTCATACACACACAGACGCACGCACACATACACACACAGACACACGCACGCACAGACACACACATACACGCGCGCGTGCGCACACACATCCAGGGCTGGCAGAGGGGAGCACGGAAACAGCCTGAGAACACCCTGGCAACCATACACTCTGCCAGAATACACAATCACAACACACAGCACACACGCACGCACACCCACACACACACACACACACACACACACACACACACACACACACAATGTGCCTTTGCGGGCAGAGGGCTGCCGTGCGCTGGCAGCACAGAGAAGGCAGGAAGGTATTCTGCCAACGCCTGGTTGTCAGCTCCCTGAAAGGGACGATCACTGCATGGGGCTGAACAGCACACACACACACACACACACACACACACACACACACACACACACACACACACACACACACACACACACACACACACACACACACACACACACACACACACGCACGCTATCTGTTACACAACATTGTGTTACACAACATTTGTTCGTTTCGTTCATTGTAGATTCTCTGAGTTACAAAATGCATGAATCAACACTGACGATTATACTTTGCAAATATTGTGAAAATAGCAGATTTTACAAGCTACAGTACAGGCAAATGTTTTGATCAGGTTTTATACTATATAGTATAGTTTTATTTTCATTTTTAAGCAATAATGGTATTTTTCTTTTCTTCTTATTATTTTTAGGTATTAAAAAGGTATTAAAAATCCTTAAATTGTCACTTCACTATCATCATGTAGGTCAGGTTGAGAACCACTTTATTAACTTATAGCAGGGCTCTTCAACGTTTTCAGGCCAAGGACCCCTTAGTTGAGAGAGAGATGAAGCAGGGACCCCCTCAACCTTTTCATAGATTCCATATAGTTTCATCGTTTGACCACACAATCATCAGTGTATTTTGGATTCATGTCAATTTGTGTTTTCAAATATTTAACCACTTGAACCGTCAATACTTAATAAACTTGACCTTTCACTCTGTACTTGGTCTGCTCTTTTTCCCCTGTGCACCAAACCTCTTTGCCGAAAATAGCTAATCTACAAGCTCACAACGCCTCGCAGCTTGAAGATTCTCAGATGCAATCCATGCATTCATCTTCAGTAGACGTATTGTTGTAACGTTGGGCTTCCTCAAAGTATTGATCAGTTGATTCAGGAAGGCTGCCGCTCGAGTCCTTACAGCTACCAATGAAGTGGTATCATCACTCCAGTTCTTAAATATTTACACTGGCTCCCTGTATGCCAAAGAATCAATATCAAAACACTACTGTTCTGCTCTGTGAAGCGTCCAATGGTTTAGGGCCCCAAACATACCGGTTGTACTCAAAATTATTCAACCCCCCTCGGCAAATCTGCTTTTATTGGCTAAATCCACAAACTGACAACTGAATGAAATAAATAAATCATACAAGAACAATGTAAATAGCTCAACAAAAGTAACATTTGTTGTGTTTTAGTTTTTCCCAAATTCAATGCTAAATGCCACTTTCAATGCCACTTTCACTTTCAATTATTCTACTCTTTTACTGCCTATGACTAGGTTGTCCGTTGCGCCTATGACGAGCTGTCAATATGCTGTAATTGCTATAAAACAATTAAAGTATGATCGCCGAACCGCCATTTTTTCCCCGCATTAAACAACGTTAAACTCACTTACGCCACTCAATTTACCATTCACTTTATGCATGTGCATAACCTGGCCTCTAATGATACAATTACAGTACTCAAGTAAAGACATTTAGCACTTTTCCCAGCACTGTGAGAGAGACTAACAGCGCTCTAGTGAGGAGCAGCAGAATGGCCATCAGCATTCACACCGTGAATAAGCTAATGGTGTTCATAGCCGGGATGCAGAGGGGAGCTCTGAGAGGGATAGAGGGATGGGGGGGGAGGAAGGGGGGCAGCTGCTTTGGCGATGCCCAGAGAAGAGGCTCTTTGTGTGGACACTTTGGCAGAGAGCAGTGGGTGTGCTGGGTCTTTTCAACCGGCAGCACTTTCCCATGTGGCCGCAGGACTGACACAGCTCTGCAGCACACAAGTGAACATCTCTCTCTCTCTCTCTCTCTCTCTCTCTCTCTCTCTCTCTCTCTCTTTCTCTCAATTTCACTCCCGCCGGACGTTGGTAACAACAAACAATTCATGCATTTCCAGGGATCTGGCAACGTTGTCTGTGTACAAAACAAATCCTCTATGAAAAGAACTGTGCTCTCCATTTGAAGCTGACAACAACACCAGTTCAACCTCTCTCTATGTCCTCCCGAGATATTCCCCCCACCCCGTTCACCATCACCACCAACTGCACCAACTCTAGCTATCTATCTACCCCTCTCTCTCTCTCTCTCTCTCTATGGGACAGGCTCTCAGGGCCTGCTCGAAAAGTGTCCGCGGTCTTCTTCTTGTGTCAATGCATCATTTTTTAGTTTTTGTTTTTGGGGCTTTTGTGCCTTTATTGATAGGCCAGTAGACTGACAGGAAATGTGGAGAGAGAGAGATGCATGGGAGAGACACGCAGCAAATGAAGGTCGTCGGGATCAGGATTCGAACCCGCAAAAATTAACGCCGTCAGGCATCAGAGTGTATGTGGTATGCTGCCTACCGGTCCAGCCACATGCAGCATACCGTAGGCGGTATGCGGCTGGACCGCTAGGACAGAGGGTGCCCGTGTCAATGCATAATTGTAACCATCAGTAGAGGGGTGTGGTCTTATTATGTGTCAGTACATCAATATGCATGAGCGTGCGTGTGTGTGTGTGTGTGTGTGTGTGTGTGTGTGTTTGTGTGTGTGCGTGCGTGCGTGCGTGCGTGCGTGCGTGCGTGCGTGTGTGTGTGCGTGCACACTCACAGGGCAGTTGCGCAGGTCTCCCATGTTGCTGGCGTTGCGGAGCAGTTCTCCGAACATGTCAGGCGTTGGCTTCTCTCTGCACTCCAGCATCCTCACCGCCTGGTTACTGGAGCACGCACGCACGCACACACACGCACGCGCGCACACACACACACACACACACACACACACACACACACACACACACACACACACACACACACACACACACACACACACACACACACACACATACGTGTATAGACATTGTGAATGGGGGGGACACATAATTTGCACAGACCTGAGGAAACTAAGACTGAAACGTAAAGACCCCCCAAAATGACTTTATTTTTTTTTCTATCATTATTATTCACAACATGGAGACTTGAGTTCATGGAAATATTTTCTCTGTTTCTTTTTGTCACATTCCTAAGCCATTAATTTGAGGAGACTCTTTGCGTCTCCATAGGGAACAAAGCAGGCTCTTTGTGTCTCCATAGGGAACAAAGCAGGCTCTTTGTGTCTCCATAGGGAACCACTGCTGGTCATCAAAATTATTGGCTTAATACTGTAGGAATGCGACAAAAACAAAAAAAGAAATACATGAATTCAAGTGAATAATCGATAGGAAAAAAGAGTACTATCCCTTTAAACAGTATAATCATAAAACAGCTGAGGAGATCTCATCTACAAATGCATACTTTAAACTATAGCGACTGAAAACATAACATGTTTATGAAAAGATTACTAAGATAATAAAATCAAGCGTAAAGTTCGCCAAAACCTTGTAGAGATTAACACTAAGATTCAAATGTCTAGACCAGGGGTTCCCAAACTTTTTTGTCTCAGGGCACCCCATACATTTTTTTTATCCGAGGCACCCCTACATTATAATTTTCACTCCCAGCACCTTATATTTATAGCATATCGTCGTTGTCGGGTGGAAACCTTGTATGTCCAAAACCGTATAGGTTCCGGACGGAACCATGTTTATTTAATACCGGAGGACAAGGTCCCCCTATGGGATAACAGCGCCATCTGGCGCTGCAACAGAGTAAAACTCATAAGCTCCCGTACGAGAAATATCATTTGTCGGGAGGGCTGTCAATCACAAACGAGGGCACCGCCCCCGAGTGTATATAAGCCCTGCGGGCTATCATAACTTCCTCTAAAGCCGCACCTCTGCGCCCGCAACTAGCGAACCGAGGGGCTTTATTCGGGGGACCTTGTCCTCCGGTATTAAATAAACATGGTTCCGTCCGGAACCTATACGTTTATTGTCATACCTCCAGACAAGGTCCCCCTATGGGACTCATACACTCCCCGAGAAGCCATGAACCGACAAGACTGTCGTGTACACCGACCACACCCGGAAGGAGGTCCCGTCAACCGACGTGACCCCTATCAGGACTGATCCGACCCAGACCCACAGGGCCTGGGCGTGTTCAGACAGAAAAAGACCCTGACAGACCGAGGCCTGCCTTATGCACTAAGGGCAGACACAGGTCCACCTTATAAAATTGCAATAATATAAGGGAAAAACTCAGGGTCCCCCCCCACGTATCCTAGAGACAGCAGCATGCTATCTCCGGAAGGGGAGAGAGCCGCCCCACTACATAGTAGGAAAGGCAGCAGCACCCAGAACCGTATGCGCCATAGCAGAAGGCGCAACGTCCAGGTGATAGTAGGTCGCAAAGGTGGACGGCGAAGACCAATTCGCCGCTGCACAAATCTCCTCAATGGAGACACCTTTGGACAAAGCCCAAGAGGTAGACACACCCCTAGTACTGTGGGCCTTAAGTGCTTCCGGCACTTCAGACCCAGACCGGGTGTAAGCCAACCTAATTGCATCCACAAGCCATCTCGACAGAGTGGGCTTGGACACCGCTTTCCGTTGACGGGCATTCATGACCACGAAAAGCTGAGAAGTAGACCTGCTGTCCACCGTCCTATCACAGTAGGCCTTCAGGGCCCTAACTGGACAAAGACAATGAAGACGCCTATCCTCCTCTGATGCAAACGGAGGAGGATGGAAAGCCGTCAAAACAACAGGTTCCTTCGGGACCACCCGGTTCTTAGGAATAAAACTCAAATGAGGTTTAAGAAGAACCTTGGAGTCATTATTGAGAAACCTCATACAATCAGGGCTCACAGAGAGCGCACGAAGGTCGCTCACACGCTTAGCCGTAGACAAGGCAAGCAAAAGAGCTGTTTTGAAACTTAAATGTTTCAAAGAGGTCCTCCCAATCGGTTCAAAGGGTGCCTTGCAAAGGCCCTCAAGAACCACTTGTAGATCCCACACAGGAAACAAGGCTCTAGTCACAGGTCTCAAATGGTCAACACCATGCATGAACTGGACCACCTCAGGGATTTTAGAAAGGCCTTTACCTGCCACCCCCAGGTGGCAGGCATCAATAGCCGCTAAATAACCCCTCAGTGTAGAGAACGCCAGACCAAGGTCCAGGCGGTCCTGCAGGAAATCTAACACCCTCTGGGCCGAAGCTATATGAGCCACCACAGGTGGCTCCTGTAGCTCACACCAGTCCAAAAAGGCATTCCACCTTCCATCATACACAGCCCTAGTAGAGGGGGCTCTAGCACTCTGAATAGTGGCTACAACCGTCGGTGAGAAGCCTGCTGCGAGCAGGTTCTCCCTCTCACGGGCCAAACCCACAGGTCTAGGCCCCGTGGGTCTGGATGGAAGATCTCGTCCCCTGCCTGGCGCAGCAGATCCCTGTGCAAGGGAAGCCGCCAAGGGGGTCGAGAGAGCAGTGGGGTGATCAGAGACCTCCACACTCCCCTGGATGGTGTCACCAGAAGAACCTCCTGGTTGGAACATCTGATCCTCTCCAGAGTGGGAAGGATCAGTTCCAGGGGTGGAAACGTGTAGAGAAGACCTTGTGGCCATTCGTAAGCAAACGCGTCCGTCCCCAGAGGAGAAGGTCCCCTCACTGAGAAGTAAAGGGGGCACTTCGCGTTCTCCTGGGAGGCAAAGAGATCGACTCGAGGTCGACCGAACCTGGAGAAAATCTGCCTCACCACCGCAGGGTGGAGAGACCAATCCTCGTAACGAGGCTCCCCCCTGGACAACAGATCGGCGGCGCCGTTCTGAAGGCCCGGGACATGGGAGGCTCTGATGGACCTCAACCGAGGCAAGCACCAGAGGGTCATCTCGCGCGCCAGCTGATCCAGCGTACGCGAGGAGAGGCCGCCCTGTTTGTTGAGATAAAACAGGGCCGCCGTGTTGTCCGTCCTGACCAGGACATGGCAACCCCGGAGAAATGGTTCGAAATGCTTGAGCGCCAAGTAGATCGCCATTAACTCCAGATAGTTGATGTGGTACTCCAACATGGCCTGGGTCCAAAGGCCCCTGGCTGAGCGCCCCTCGTGGGTGGCGCCCCACCCCGAGCGGCTGGCGTCTGTGGTGATCACCCTGCGTGACACCACTTCGCCCATGGAGACCCCACTCGTCAACAACGCCTGGTCCCTCCATGGGACCAGAGCGTCCATGCAGACCTGGCTGACTGTCACCTTCCTGTACCCTTGCAGGGAAGGAATCCTGAGCGCCAGTGACCACCGCTGGAAAGGTCTCATATGAAACCTGCCCAGACGCAGAAGTTGCACCGCTGACGCCATCAGCCCAGTCAACTTCATGCACTCCTTGTACCTGACCACCTGGTTCAGTCGGAAGGAGCCGAGACAAGTCAGAAACCTGTCCACCCTCTCCGGGGAGAGGCGAGCGGACATGGTGGCCGAGTCCAGAGATATTCCTATAAAGGAAATCTGCTGGGAGGGTGACAACATGCTTTTGCCAAAATTGACGTTGAAACCCAAGGCCTTCAGATGTGACAACACCAGATTGGTATGGCGCGCCGCTTCTGAGCAGGAGGCGGCGGAAATCATCCAATCGTCTATGTAGTTCGCCAGCCTGACTCCCTGATGCCTCAGTGGAGCAATGGCTGCCTCGGTCACTTTCACGAAAACCCGAGGGCTCAGGGAAAGACCGAAAGGGAGGACCGTGTACTCGTACAGGCGCCCCTCGAAGGCGAACCGCAGGAACTTCCTGTGTGGGGGATAAATGAGGATGTGCTGATAAGCGTCCTTCAGATCCACTGAACAGTGGAAATCCCCCTGTCTCACTGATCTCATCAGTGACTCTGACGTCAGCATCCTGAATTTGAACTTTTTCAAGTGCTTGTTCAGAGCACGTAAGTCCATAATCGGACGCAGCCCCCCATTCTTTTTTCTGAACCAGAAAATAACGGCTCCAGAAGCCTAAACGGCTCTGGTCGCGTGATAACTCCACTATAGCGCCCTTGCGCAATAGTGAGTCTATCTCCTCCCTCAAGGCATCCGCTTTCAAGCCGCGGGCTCGAGTATAAATAACCTTGCTGGATAGGGAGGGTATTTTCGCGAACTGTAGTCTGTAGCCCCGTGTCACCGTCCGAAACACCCAGTGATTCGGATTGCAACGCTTCCATTGCTCTGCACACTGTGCTAACGTGTTGCTGAGCAACGGAGAAGCCTTGGGGTTGTACCGCCTGAGCGGAACTACTGGGCCGGGAGGGAGAGGTTCCGTATCCGGGCACGTATCCGTATCCGCTAGACGCCGGGCCGGAAGGCGCGGAGACACCGGCGGAAAGAGCGTTTCCGTTTCCGGTACGCTTATTTCCGTATCCGGTGGGAGACGAACACGTGACCTCCAAGAAGCCTCGCTTGTTAAAAATACAGGCGGCACATAGCGTGGAGCCCGGGGGACAGGGTTCATCGCATAAGTAACATAATCCCCGGCTCGGGGAATTGTATTTACGTTTATAACCTGTGCTAAGGCCTTTATATGCTTCCTTGCGGGAAGACGAGGCCGACCCTGGGTGATATGTGTTGGCTTCTTCCCTGACGCTAAGACCAAACTCCTGTCCTGAACTAGAGTCGGCATAACAGTGCCGCTCGGTGGAGACAGAGGGGTATTGCACACTAGTGAGACCATACCATTGTGAATAGGAATTAGCTTGTCTGGGAACATTTTGCAAAGAGAAATATTCTGCTTGTAACCTGTCTGCGTGACTGGAGGAAGCGATTTTTTCTGAGTGGAAAGAAATTCCAGCCTGGACTTCTCTACACTGGCTAAATTCATGCAAAATGGGGTCGTCTGTACTAAAGCAGGTGGGTTTGAAATAAACAGGCATTGTTTTATCAACACACTTTTTAATACAGGCACTGGAGGAGAGCACAGAGGAGGAATAAACATTGATTTCTTTGCATAAGAAAAATTGTTCATATTGTCCAAACGTCTGCGCTTGCAAGGGGGGGTCCCCTGAATTTTCAGGGGGACCCCGCCAGAGTCCAGTGTCACTTTCGCGGCGGCTTCCCACAGGCTTTGTGGGAGCTGGCCGGTATCCCGTGCCTGGGAGGGTGGCGGGATTGAGAGCGGGCCTGAGCCCCCGCTGCAGTGCGAGGGGGTCCCGCGGAGGAAGAAGAGGGGGTCCTAGGGGGATTGTTCTGTTTCCCCTGCTTGGAGGAAGAGCGCCCCCTGTCAGCCTGACCAGGGGCCTTGCTCCATCCCTGTCTCTTTTCCTTTCTGGGTACCTGGGGGTCCGTCGTGGCCTCCAGGAGCTCCAGAGTGATCTTCTTATCCGCCACCTCCTGGCGGAGAAGCTCCAGTCCACCGCCCATGAGGGAGGTAGGGTGGCCGGGGAGGTCTTGCAGGACCTTCTCGGTCTCCTCTCCGGAACTGCCAGGACACTTTACCTTATCCAGCCACCTGGCACGTTCCGCCTGGATGCAGTAATCCATGCCGTGTCCAAGCCACTCGATTGCGTGGACATTCAGGTCCATCAGCATGCGCAGCGACTTGTCCATTTCCTCCACCAACACGTCAGGCACCTCCCGCATCTCGCTAAGGAGGCGCCTGGTGGAGAAAAGCAGCAGCTGGGTGGCGTTCATCGTCCTGGCTGCCAGCGCGGATGCTCTGTAAGAGTTCCTAACCCTGGAAGACTGCTTGTCGTCAAAGGGGATGGCAAACCCAGGAGGCTTCTTACCCACGGCCAGATTGAGGGGAGGGCGGCCTCCAGGACCGGTCCGCTCATGACCTGGCTTGAGGCTCCCGACAAGGGACTGGGCCATCAGCTTGTCCATGGGAGGGCACAAGGGGATTCCCGCCTTCTCTGCGTCGCGGCAATCGACCAGGAAGGGGAGCTTGGGGGGGTCCTTGTGTGTAGTCCAGGTTGAATGCAGGGCCTCTGCAAAGCCTGGGACCAGTGGGAGCTTTTCCATCCGAAGCGGGGGAGAGGAATCCACATCCTGGCCAAGGAGGGGAATCCTAGCCCGTGGTCCGAGTGGCGCGTCTCCGAGCGGCAGCTCCAGGCCACAACGGATGGTAGCACGTTCCAGCACCGAGAGCTCGTCCATGGGGATGGAGTCTGGGTCTTGTGCCGCTGCCCCTCTCGCCCCAGCCGGCATGGAAGGGGGGAGAGAGGCAGAAGGGGCTTGGGAGGACGCGGCGGAGGTGGAAGCCTCGGCATGAGGAACCACCCTGGCCGCGCCTCCGCCCTGTCCGGAGGGGAAAGAGGACTCGTCCTCCTCCGAGTACTCACCCTCCGTGTCCACCTCCTCCATGTCGTAGTCCTCTAGCTCCGGTTCGTCTCCGTCGCTAGCATGCCAGGAGACGGGGCTAGGTGGCCGCATAGCCCGTAGCTGGGGGACGGAGAAGGAGAGAGGAATGTCACCGACGACTAGAGGGTGGAATTCTTTGGGGGGGACGGTCCAGGTTGCAGCTGGCGGTGGAGCAACGTGGGCGGTCTTGCATGTTCTCTTCTTGGGCACGGCACCAGTCGAGCCCGTCGGAGAAACAGCAGTGGAAACAGGGGCCGCAGACCCGCTAGCAACGGGGCTACCGAAGCTAGCTGAGGGCGAGGCCGCTGGAGGCCTAACCACGTGGCGAGAAGCAGCGCTGTGGCGTGCAGCGCTGTCCGGCACACGAGGAGAGGTGTCTGGGAGGGATCCGGCGGAGACCGTGGTGTGAAGGCCGTAACCAGCGCCAGCGATCTCACAGCGGGCCTCGAGGGCTGGAACATCATACTGGAGGCAGTCAGTACAGTTCACCCCCGTGGCCGGGGCCGGAGGGGACAGAGAGGCCAAGGCGTGTCCTACCCCCATGCAGACAATGCAGAACGGATGAGTATCTTCATTGGCGATGAGGCCTTTGCAGCTGGGAAGGCCGCACTTCTTCGGTACCCTAGCTAGCAGGTTGCTAACTGTGGGCCGACGAGCTGCCATCGTGAGCTAACCGAAGCTAAGCGAAGCTAAGCTAAGGCAGGGAGACACGTGGCAGAACGTACAGAGAAGAAGTAAAGACTCAAAGCGAAAGTGAAGAAAAAGACCGAACTGTAGGAAGAATAGAAGTAGAAAACGTACGGGAGAATAATCTATAAAGGCCAGTGGCCGACTTCCTAGCCGACGCTTAGGCTAAACTTTAAAGAAAATTATACTTATAGCCCTTACCCGTTCAAAGATATGAGCTCCGAAATGATGTGCAGTGTGTGGGTTATGGTATGTGCACTGTGCACACAGTATATGAGGGATGGAAAGTAACTTTAACTGGTGCTTGCATGCTAATATGTAGGAGCATCAATGTAAGAAATACCCGTTCCATTTAACGGCTACAGAGATACTGTGTACCGATCTGCATGATTTTTGGACAACATCTGTAACAGGGCCAGAACCCCCCCCCCCCCCCCCCCCCCCCGCCCGCCCGCCTGCACACACACACACACACTCCCCCCTCCCCCCCCGTGTGTGTGTGTGTGTGTGTGTGGGGGTTTGTGTGTGATTGTGCTAATGGCCTGAACAACAGCGCCCCTCCCTTAACATGTGTGGTCACAAAAGGTACTGTAGGCTAAATAGATATAGATACACCATAAAAATGCTATTATACAGCATACGATTTGTGAAAGTGACAAACGGGCTTCACAGTTATGTCAGGTGTGTTCATATGCTGATGGTGATGCGATTTCAGATCAATTGCTCCAGCCACCGAGGAGAAACGCTGTTTCATACAGACAGACACTCACTCACTCACTCAGACATTCGCAAAATTATAGTATAGATATGGCTGAGTTCGCGACACTCTAGTTGCAGGTAAGCAGAGGTGCGGAAGAGGAAGTTATGATAGCCCGCAGGGCTTATATACACTCGGGGGCGGTGCCCTCGTTTGTGATTGACAGCCCTCCCGACAAATGATATTTCTCGTACGGGAGCTTATGAGTTTTACTCTGTTGCAGCGCCAGATGGCGCTGTTATCCCATAGGGGGACCTTGTCTGGAGGTATGACAATAAACGTTCGTTTTGTATTTATCATCTATACAATGTACTAGTGAAAACAGCAGATCTACAAGCACACAACGCCTCGCATCGCGAGGCGTTGTGTGCTTGTAGATCGGCTGTTTTCACTAGTTTTGTGCGACAGTCTTGTATGATGAAGCAGGGCTTTGCTTTACCAAAAGACATACACATTTGAAACTTGGAGAAACAAGGTTTCTGCCCGACAGTGACGATATTTTAGTGATTATGTTGTGAGGAAAACGTTGAGATAATAGCCATTTTGGTTAGAACTGACTGAAAATAACGTTGTACTTCAAATTTAAAATGATACTAAATATATTTTTAAGTGTCCAAATAAATTCAAAGTATTATCAAATTATCTCGCGGCACGCCTGGACTGCCGTCGCGGCACCCCAGGGTGCCCCGTCACCCACTTTGAAAACCCCTGGTCTAGACACCAGTACAAGGGTTGTAATTAATAGAGAAGAGAAGTCATGTTGTGGGTGAACTACTCCTTTAAGTCCTCTGTTGACTAAGTGGTTTTTGTGTATTTCCACAAATACAGTCACGATATGAACCCCCGGGGGATTTCTTTCTTCTGTTTTTCCTGGACTCGCTCTTAGCGGTTTGGAAGTAAATTGTGTTGTATTGATTTGTCATATTCATGTTGCTTAAACATGAGACTTTGTGTTGGCAGAAATCCCCTCCGCACAGATTAGTCTTGTCTACCGAGTGTCCCGGAGATGATCGCACCAGATTACCACAAGAACATAAACAGCGTAATCCCTATACATACTTAAACATAAACAACATAATCCCTACATACTTAGGACACACAATATGGCGTATTGGAATTGGATATGGAATACAATCGTGTCTGTCGAGTGGAAACCAAAAACATTCAGCACTTGAACCTAGCATCCATATTCTGGAGGGGAAATAGCAGATCTACAAGCTTACAAGGCGTTGATCGCCTGTACTGTAGATTGGCTATTTTTGACAAAGAGGTTTGGAGGGGATAAAAGGGAAGATCAAGTATAGAGCCAAAGGTCAAGTTTACTAAAGTATTGAGGGTTTAAGTTGTTTACACAACACTGATGACAGTGCTGTCAAACAAGTCTATGACGCCATCTAGCCACCTGTTTCCGCAGGAATTTACAGCAGAATTATAAGTGGGGCACATCCAGAGAACAACTGACATACAAGCTCACGGCGCGTCGCAGATGCAACCGTCGCGACGCCGGAACTGCCGCCCACCTTCTGCCGCAAAGCACTTGTGGAAAAAGTCTATGAAAAAGATTAATCAATAACACAATTGTAAACAATATACTGTATGTATCGGGGGCCACTGCTTCATCTCTCTCTCTCTGAGCTAAGTCATTGGCCTAAATGTTTAGTTTTTTTAACCTTGAAGACCCCTGATGTAGAGAATTTCCTCAAATACGCGGCTGCGCTCCGCGTCCATAAAAGAAGACAGAATGGAGTCATTGAAGAGATGAATTATAAAGGACTGTGTTGTTTAAAAGTGAGATCAATTCCAATACCAACTAAACGAAATGAAGCGTAACGGAAAAACAAACCGTGTACGCTTCAAAAACGAACGCTGTATCGACAGTAGACCAAAGAAAATTCAAGCTAACTTCTCATATCTCATATACTGGCTGTCTCAGCGTTTCACTGGTATTGATTCTTTTTCTGAAAACCTAATTTACGGCTGCCATTGCGGTTTATTCGATATATGGTTGAATTCTTAATGATTTGGATTAGAAATAAGGCAAGGCAAGTTTATTAGTAAAGCACTATCATAGATAGAGAGATAGAAAGATAGAAATATAGATACAAGTTAATATTGTGGCACACATACCGTATAAGGGCGGCAGTGGCTTCCCGGAGGGTTCCCATGTTCGACCCCGGGCTCCCCTAGAGTTAGCGTCGAAGTGTCCTTGATGAGCAAGACTCTGAACCCCTAGTTGCTCCCAGTGAGCAGGTTGGTGCCTTGCATGGTTTCCTCCGCCATCGGCGTATGAATGTGTGTGTGAATGGGTGAATGTAATAATGCACAATCTCTGTAAAGCACCTTGGATAAAGGCGCTATATAAATGCACCATTTACCACACAGTGCTGTATACTGTGTGCGTGCATGCATGCGTGTCTGGCTGTGTGTGTGTGTGTGTGTGTGCGTGCGTGCCTGTGTTTATGTGCACGCGCTGAAGCATTCCTTGAAGGATAACAATTAGAGTGCGTTCTCGCTCTCTGGTCCTCCATGTCTCACGCCCACGTTCACTCTGTTCTCTTTAGTGACATACAGCAAAAACCACTCCACATCCATGTACACCACCCCTCTTCACCCCCCTCCCCGCATACACACACACACACACACACACTCAGCCTCATCGCAGACTGACTCCTAGGAGATTTGGTCCATCAGTGGCGAGTAGTAACAGTTACATTTACTTAACCAAGTTAGAACGGGAACGCATACAGTATCTTTGTCACCACTTTAGCCATTATTTTGTGCTTTAACTATAAAGAAATAGCAGATATACAAGCTCGCCGCGCTGCGAGCTTGTAGATCTGCTATTTTTGAAAAGTCATGAAAATCTATGCAAGTCTTTGAACATGTTGACCAGATTCTATAAGTGTCTTCTAAATCCTTCTAAGGTTTTTTGAAAAACCTATGTTTCTATGTCAGTGATTCTCAAACTTTTTCATGTCGGGGACCCCCAAAATGATATGTATTTGGCCACGGATCCCCATCTCAAAATATGTTGTTCCAGGGACCCCCCAGAAGCAAATATTTGAGTTACAAATATTTGCTTTTAAAAAAGATATATTCAAAGATTTGCCAAAAATGACAAGATTTTTCAAAAATAGCAGATCTACAAGCTCGCAGTATATCTGCTATTTTTCAATAGTTAAAGCATTAACTGATTCTAGGCCTAAATGGGTTAAATGGCTGGAGCCTGGGACTGGCTTAGCTTCCTGTGTGTCTAAGAATTGATTTATAAAAAAAATGGTCTGTGATGTTTTGAATGGTTTTAGTGGCCAAAATCCATTTTTCTGATCTTGTACGATAATATCATGAACCATCCACATCTCCCAAGTCAGCTGGGAAAGCTTTGCTTTAAAGATGCAGTGCCATGATTTTTCTCCCCCCTAAAACATGAGTATCAGGTGCCACTTCTGGCCGATTTTTTAAAACACATTTTTGGACACTGCTCCTACAGATTTGGCCCTAAAATCACGCAAATCGGTACACAGTATGTCTACACTCATGTCATCAACATGGATCTGTCCCATATAGCGCCACCATCAGGCCGATTTTTTCAAACACATTTTTGGACACTGCTCTTACAGATTTTGCACCAAAATCACACAAATCGGTACACAGTATGTCTACACTCATCTCATCAACATGGATCTGTCCCATATAGCGCCACCATCAGGCCGACTTTTTCAAACACATTTTTGGACACTGCTCCTACACATTTTGCCCTAAAATGATGCTGCGACCTGACTTTCGCTTATCTCCCGATTAGGGAGTCTTACTGGTGATTATACTAGGAGGAAGATCTTTTCCAAAAAAGTGTACAGAAAGAGTACACATTTGTTTTTTATGTGGCCACAGCCACCAGTTCATTAAGTATGCCTGGTTGTCATGGTGGGTGGTACACACAGGGTGTCAGCCTCCAGGAAGAAACCCCAAATACAAAGGGAATACATAATTGCTCATAACAACCTCACCAGGGGGTCTCATGAAATACTGTCAACCTCCTACACACGTGAAAAACTGAAAAAGAACAAAACTATGCCACCACCTCTCTAACTCCCTAGATTAGAACAAAACAAAACTAAAACTAAAATGTAATGGGGGAAGCACCAGTTGTTGTTTTATTTTTATTTTTATGCATCCACATACAGTACTGTATCTGGAACAACTGCAGGTCTGCTGCCACTCACATTTCTTTTAAAACAAAAGATGTCTCTGTTTGCCGCAAGCCTTTGATTGAGTTATGTTTTCTCTTTTCTGTTCTCTTCTGCACTTTAACTGTATCTGTAACATGTTTTACTTCTTTAGTTTTATGCCTCACATAATCTCATTGTAAAATTGTGTTTCCTTTGCTTGGTATACTGTGCAGGGAAGTGCATATAGGATGTTAGAGAAAATATTGAAAATAGCAGACATCCAAGCTCACAACGGGTCTGCTATTTTCGGTGCTTGGCACCACTCTGAACTAAGCATAATCAAGTCAATACTGGAGGTGTGGCGTATAGCGGCATGGATTTCTACACAGAGAGGGCAATTCTTTCTACATAAGAAGATGCTGCATTCAAGTTCAGGAGAGTTTGGACGAGGCAGTTCTCTTGAATGCTGCCTTCAGGTATGGCATGGAAAGGAAGGCAGAGAGACAGACGGATAAAAGGGCAGAGGCTCAAGCCCCCTTTGATGTCTATGTGTGCACGTGCCTGGTTCTGTGTAAAGAACATTGAATCGCCTTGTTGTTGAAATATATGCGGTAAAAAGATTTAATTGCCTTGCCTTGCCTTTGGTGGAGGTTTGTTTGGGTTGTGTACTGTAGTTACCTTGCATTGATGGAACTCCAAAGGTGGGCGCGAGAAATCTAAAATAATTGCCCCATCGATTGAAAATATGCTCCTTATCGACGTACTGCTCTGGAGGTTCTCTTTTAGCCCATAAGAGAAGGCAAACAATGCAGATTCTGACAGGGCACGGGTGCCAACACTCGGTGCCGCGCTGTGAGCTTGTATATCTGCTATTTTTCAATAGTTAAAGCATAAAATAATGATACACAATAATGTGTACCCGTTCTAAATGGGTTAAAAGATGGGGACCCGGGGAGTTAAGATTTCATAGTCTCAACAAAAGACACTGGTGTCTACATAATGACAAGAAAGAGACACTGGTGTCTACATAATGACAAGAAAGAGACACTGGTGTCTACATAATGACAAGAAAGAGACACTGGTGTCTACATAATGACAAGAAAGAGACACTGGTGTCTACATAATGACAAGAAAGAGACACTGGTGTCTACATAATGACAAGAAAGAGACACTGGTGTCTACATAATGACAAGAAAGAGACACTGGTGTCTACATAATGACAAGAAAGAGACACTGGTGTCTACATAATGACAAGAAAGAGACACTGGTGTCTACATAATGACAAGAAAGAGACACTGGTGTCTACATAATGACAAGAAAAAGACACTGGTGTCTACATAATGACAAGAAA